>NW_027125145.1:0-440342 GCF_022059095.1 Trypanosoma melophagium | reverse complement strand
AGGAACACCTGCTCAATCGATGTCTGCGAGACGTGGTAATCCGTTAAGCCAAGTTCAACGTGGTTTCTCTCCAATAACTCAAACGCCAGAGACAATTTCGTTGTCCGAGGCAGGGCAAATGTCATGCGGTTTGAGCGGCGCTCCTCAAGTCGTGTGCCCGGGAAATTCTCTTTGAAGAATGCCTCCACCGCGTCCACTGATGGCTCGTCCTCTCGGCCGAGGCGCACCGTCACCTCAAACCCACTACCGTACTTATTTTTCAGATGCGTCTTGTCGCCGATGCAGCGCAACGTGCCGTCGACCATGATGGCTACACGGTGGGCGAGTGCCTCCACCTCCTCAAGGTGGTGTGTTGTCAACACGACGGAGCAGTTGTCGGCGATCTTCTCAATCGCGTTCCACAAACCACGCCGTGCAACGGGATCCATGCCGGCCGACGGCTCGTCGAGGAACACCACACGCGGCCCACCCACTAGCGAGATCGCCACGCTAAGCTTGCGGCGATTCCCTCCGCTCAGTTCGTGCGCCAGCGTGCGGCGGTAGTCCGTCAACTCGCATATGCGAAGTAGACCTGCCACAACGTCATCGCGCTGCGTCGACGCAACGCCACGCACACCCGCGTACAGACGAAGGTGCTCCTCCACCGTCAGCAGGTCCAAACACGCGTCGAACTGCGGGCAGTAGCCGATGTTCCGCAGGGCCTCTGCGCTGTCATTCGCAATATCGTGGCCGCAGACAGATGCCTGTCCACTTGTCGGCAGGAACTCCTGGCAGAGGATGGCTATAGTCGTTGTCTTACCCGCTCCATTTGTGCCAAGGAAGCCAAACACCTCACCAGGCTTCACACCAAATGTCAGATCCCGCACCGCAACCTTCCCACCAGGGTAGACCTTGCGTAAGTTCACCACACGTACAAGGTCATCCGCACGCTCCGGCAAGCTCATCACCTCCTTGCGCTCCCGCACAACGTCCTCGTCTTCAGCTTCTGGTGGGGAACCAGGGTTATGAAAGGGCTTCCGGAAGTAATGCCGCCGTGCAGGGTGATCAATGAAAATGGTGAGCAGCAGAAAAACCGGAGTCTCAATAGCCATGTAAACACAGGGCCAACCCACAGTATCCATGTCCCACGCCGACGCAGAGTCACCGTACGCTCTCTGGATTTGCAAGACAGCCAAGTTGTTGATACACTCACCTATACAGTAGCTGGGGATAATGCGGAAGACCCAACGCAATGCTTTTGCAACATGCTCTGTTTTCTCAATAAGAGAAAGTATAGATACGGCAAGAACAAATAGAAATCCAATGACAAAGCCAGCCAACATCACTACATTCTGAGCCTTTGAGTAGTCGTTGAACATGAAGCTGAGAATGTACGCCATCGCGATGCCAGACAGACCGTATAGCAGAAATGCCACGATTGTCGCACCAATATTCTGTGGGTCAAGGTACTCCCTACGGTTGAAAATGGCAAACACAATGATCACTAGAAACATCGTGATTAAATAGGAGCAAAGGTCAAACACGAAGTTTGAGAGCCAGTACACCGCAAACCGCAGCCCAGACACATTTTGTAGATGTCGAGCCTTGCATTGGCGCTCCTTCACCACCCACGACACGAACGTTGATGGGATAAAAGTGAACGGGATCATTATGACAATCGATATTAACATCGCGTATATAGAGGCATTAACAATCTCCTCCTGTCGAGTCTTTGGGAGAGTTTGCACACGGGTCACCATTGGTTTGGCCGCACGATTCGCTCTGAAGAGGATTCCGTTGTAGAAATTCACAACGCCAATCGCAACCTCGTGTGACGACGATGTATTGTAAAAAATCATGGTGGCACCCCAAGGGTGGGGTCGCGGCAGGAAATGGCACCATACCGTTCCAGACTGTGTGTGTGGTACGTTGACAGTAGGTGCGCAGAGAGAGAACTTGACGTAACGCCGGGTACCACGCTCGTCTCTGCGTTGGGGAGAATGGCACCGACAAATCAAACACCGCATCACAGTTCGCAACATCGACCTGCACGTCTGTCCCATACAAATTGTTGCTAAGCACCAGCGTCGGACTATCAAAGAACTTGATGAGTGTTAGCAGCATTGCCAGCAGCACACACACAACAGGGCACACTATCTGAAAGAACTGAGTGCGCCGGTCCCGTAGCGAGTTCCACAGTCGCTTCGCCATCAACGCAGAGAACTGTGTCCGCATGATCTCTCTCTCACGCTGTATCAAATTAACATTCCACACACACTGTTCAGCATCAACCGGAGTGTTGGACTCAGTCTCGCCATTACTACTGGCTTGCATCGATGCAGCCTCCGCGATCTTGATGAAGATCTCCTCTAGCGTTGTTACTGAGAGGGAGTAACTGCAGACACCGAGCGAATTGCCACGCGTTTCAAGGTCGCTGAGCAGACCAGCAAATTTATCCTTCTTATCCATCGGCAACCGAAATGCAATCTCGCCAGCACCACTACCGACAGACTCCGCAGACTCCACATGTGAACGCACAAGCTCTTCCATGGCCTGACGGTCGGCATGGGCGAGAACAGAAATTGTCATCAGATACCCAGCACCAAGCTTAGACTTTAGGAACATGCTGCTACCTGAACACTGTAGTCGACCCTTGCTCATGATGCCGATACGATGGCCCAACAGATCCGCCTCGTCCATGTAGTGTGTGGTCAGCAAAATCGTGTGGAACTCGGACATCCGCTTCAGCAGCTCCCACGTGTGACGGCGGGCACCCACATCCATGCCAGCAGTCGGCTCGTCAAGAAATACAAGGGGCTCTCGCCCACGAACGCAATGCCCACAGACAGCTTACGCTTCTGACCACCAGAGAGGGCCGATGATCGACTGTGCTCCTTATCCTGCAGATCCACAGCCTCCAGCAACCGCTCTACAGCCTCTTCCAGCCTTGCACCCTTCAATCCCTTGATCTTTGCAAAGTAGCACAGATGTTCACGGCATGTCAACTCCGGCCACAAGATATTGTGCTGCGGGCAAAATCAATCTCCTGGCGCACCTTTGACAGCTGGTGTCGCACAGAGAGTCCGTGCACATAGCAGTCACCACCGTCAGGCTGCAACATTCCTGTCATCATGTTTATCGTGGTGGACTTGCCAGCGCCGTTATGACCCAGCAGCACAGAGATCTCACCCTCCCGCAGACTCCAGTACAAATTGTTCACGGCAAGAAAAGACCTTCTACTATGTTTAAACTTCTTCCGCAGTCCAGCAATCCGTACAGCACTGTTCTGCTCATCCTCTACTTCCTCAAACACACCGTCTGGTGCACGCCCATCGCCTTGATCCTCACTGTCATCATGTCTCCCACGGGAGAAGCACCACCGGATCGGCTCCAGAATACAGAACAGAGGATGCTTCGGCGTTCCCCACTCCCTCGGCATCACAGTATCGAGGTACACCATTATGAGCAAATACAGCACCGTGTCCAGTAACAGCATTCCCATGATAACAAGCAGGTTTGGACTGTCACGGAAGTATGTTATGTCCGATATAGACATGCCACCAGACAGCTCGTGATCAAACAAGATGGAGACACCCACGGCAAACCCACTCGGCGACAGCAGCGAGACGGCAACCTTTGCAGGAGCTGGAGCATCATTTACCACAAACAGGGGAATGGCAAATACAAAGTAGAAGAGCGGCGACAACAAGGCGGCAAGCCGTGCTCGGGAAAACAGAGCGGCAAACAGAGCTGACAACGTGATCGTTGAAAGGCTAAAGAGAAAAAGCAGCAGAAAAATGACAAAAAAGTTTGATTTTGACATGTATGTCAGCTTCATTATGAGCGCCATGAGCAAACTTGTGATCATGTACTGCAACAAATACACAACAAACCACGCGAAATACATGGCTGCCTCTGAAAGTCCCATGATTAGCATTGCCTCACGGAGACGTAATTCCTTCTCAACTACGATGAGACGTGTTAGTTGCGAGACGGGGTAAAGAAACCCCATCACCACGATAAGCGGTGCCAATTGACCAGCTATAGACAAGAACAGTTGCTGGTCGTAAGCAGCTGTTGGCGTAGGTACAATAAGAAGTCTGTCATTTGTTGGGACTCCAGTTACCATGTTCAGATAAGCCTTGCTGATGGTTTCCTGCATTGTGAGGAAGCCAGAAAGAAGATAAAGTTCATTTGTTGAGTTGATAAGTCCTCCACGATAGTTTGGCTGGACAATACGATTGGTTCTCGGTAAGGCGGAAGAGTTCAAGCGGATTGCCACATCACACCTCTCAGCTGACATCTCGTTGACTTGAACGATACCCCAGATGGGTACACTGCCATTTGACAGCTGTTCGGCAGCATCCACGCTATGCGTTCCACCATAAATATATCGGAAGTATCGAGAACTGGTGTTAAAGGCCTCTACCAGGGCAGCTGTAGCAGTAGAGACAGGAGCAAAAAATAATTTTCCATAGGCAGCGTAGGCGGCGTCTTCATTATTGTACGTACTGATTCTACCAAACAAAATAATATTAATCCATTTAATGGTTATTAGTAGATCCAATGGCGGAACTGATGCAATTTTTCCACGGGCAAACCAACGGTAAAAAAATACAGTTCTATGAAGGACAGAATCGAAGCAGAACCAGTCTGGCACTTCCCCGCCGAGGGGAGCGCATATAATGCTACTACTTGTTTTTAAGTGACCACAATCTTCAATTCCTGGAAAAGGAGCCTCCGCTCTGGTACTATTGTAACATATTGAGGTCCCTATCCACCGATCTACCGCAATAGCTCGCCAGTAGTCTGATAAGTTATAGTAGTCTTTTTCGGGAAGTGTTCCTCCTCCAATAATCTTCCACAGGATAAAGGTACCAATAATAAAAAGAGTGGGAACTACGAATTCAGAAATTGCTCCACATGATCGACGAATTTTGAGCAACAAGACACGCTGAAGTGTCGCTTTCAGCTGTTGAAGGAAAGTAGGATTTCTCTCTGCACGTGTAGAGTATATCTCTGCGACAAAGGTGGTACCATCTTCTTTGTTTGCAGAAGGAATTTCGTCTGTACTCCCCTCTCGTGCAACGGTAAAAGCGGAGGAGCTGTCAAGAACTATTGGTTGCAGCACCTCCCGCGGTGCATTGTCGGCGCTCGGTGAGTCAGTGGTGATCATCTCAAAGTCTTCCACAGATATACTCGGCGTATCGCTGATGTCGGACGGGACATGACGGTGGGAAGCGTCGCCTTCACCCAGTCCAAGAGTCGGAGTTTTTGTCTCCTCTCCATTGCTGTGGGTATTTTCATTACTGTACGTATACGGATTCTTGTACATTATATATATATATATATACTATTTTCGGATGCTTCTATTTCTTGTCGTGACCACACGCAAATCGAAAGTGTATGCCTGTATATGTTGACAGTATGCCGGTGTATGTGTGGCTTTTTTCGAGAGAGAAAAGAAATATTACTTGGCTCACTAGAGCTTTTTTTTTGTTAATGATGGAGGAAGGGGAGCAATATCCCTATTATCGAAAAACTACAGTGATAACGTGTTATTTGTCTAATACATAGAGAAAAAAAAGAGAAAAAGTCCGTTAAATTAAGACAGAAGGCAAAGGAAAAACTGCGGCAAAATATAATGAACATTTTTCTTTAAAGGATCACATGGGGACTTGATGTCACCTTTTTGTTAGTTGTTGTTTGTTGGTGCTTTTTTTGTATGTTTTTTTTTTTTTTTTGCGTGTGTATTTCATAGTTTTAGCCCACCTGTCCACAGCTACATGTGAAGCAAGGACAATAACGCAACGCAGAAGATATTCTTTTTGTTCTGCCTTGCTTTGTTTTCTTTTTTTCGATTTGTTTTTTTTCTTCGTTGTTCTTGTTATTTTGTTTTTCTCTTTTTTTTCCTCTTCCTCCCGTTTTGTTTTCCTTCCTCTACCATTCTCCTCCTCTCCCCGCTACACTATCTATCATCACTTCTAAGATGCAACCGACAGCAGAAGCACAACACACTTGCCACACCAGATTGGAATATCCGTATTCTTGTTGTTGTTATTGCATTTCGTTTTTCAGATTAACTGGTGCAAATTTACAAGTGCATATGCACACATGTACACACAATTACCAAAGTACATAACACGTGTATATAATTAAAGACACCAAAGGTGTTTTTTTTTTCTTCTTTTTCTTCGATAAAAAAAAGATCCTTAAATGCTTTCTCTCATAGCATCAACATCCTCTTCTTTCCTTCTCTCCATCTCTTTTTCTCTCACTCCCACTAACTCACTCGTGTCTGACATCTTCCCCGCCCAAAAGGTCATCTAAACAGACTGAGAATGACACACACAAAAAAAACAACAAAAAAAGCACACCCCCCCCAAAAAAAAAAAAATTCCACAAACAGCTGTTGCAAAAAACCACGATTGACGGCGCACAAATGTCAAAACAGAGAGAGTTTGAGAGAGGCAGAAAGAAAAAAAAAACGGACATACGAAAATATGTGGCTCAGAAGGGAAGTGAAGCAATAAATAAAAGGAGTACACAAGAGGTAAAAAAAACTATATATATATATATATATATATATATATATATATATATATAATTCGCTTTTCCCATTTACATGCACAGAACAATGTGCAGCGTTGCGTTTGGTGTCTGTGCTGCCTCTGAAGGATGCACCAACGACTACAGCACGAAAGATAGTGAAGAGAATGGAGTGAAGAAAGAAGGAAAGAAAAAGATGACTGTGTCGCTGTTGTTGTTGTTGTTGCCGGATTTCTTTGCTCAGGAGGAAAATACAGGGACACATTAACATTTAAAAAAAAACTGAACAACAGTGGCAGTAGCAAAAAAAAAAAGGCAGACACACAAGAAAACAAAAAAAACCGAAGAGAAGGTGTAGAATAAACAAATGAAAAAAATGGAAGAACGAAAGGGAAGGGAATGAAAGGAACAAAACGAAAAAAAAACTTAGTAAAAAAAAATTAATAAAAAAAAACACCGAAACCAAAACAAAAATAGTCTCAAAAAAAAAAAAGAACAAGAAGGAGAGAATAAAAAAGATCAATAAAAGCAGAAACAGACAAAGCAAAAAAAGGAAGAAAACAGAAAGTGCAACGTGTGACGCGCCTTCCCCCATCTGGTTGTTTGTCAGTTCGTTGTTGCTTTCAACACCCTCAATTTTTTTTTCTTCTGGTCGATGAAGCACCAGCGGCAGTTTCTTTTATTTTTATTTTTCACTGCTGGTCCCACTGTCACTACTTCTTCAAAATGGGGTAACTAGGCAAAAAAAAAAGATCCACACAAAATAAATTATAATATGATACAACGCACACACAATTAACACAGATTTTCCCCTTCTGAGTCTGGCAGTTTTTTTTTGTTTTTCTCCCTCCTGCTTATTTTATTGTTTTCACCTTTTCCAGCCCCCCCCTTCAGAACAGTGGATATAACTGCAAAAAAGAAGACATAATCATGCAAAAAAACAAAAAAAATGAGAAAAGAAGGACAATTACACTAGCTGGACTGAGGTATCGGAACTGCAGCTGTTCATTAATCATTTCTTTCTTCTTTCTTTTTCTTTTTATTTCCCCCTAATTGTGCGTCTGCATGATTCACTTTTTCCTCTCAATAATAGTCCTTCCTCTCTCCATGCTGCGTAGATTATCTCCTGTTTTCTCTTTTTTCCCTTTCATCCCATCGCACCCTGTTATGATTATTTCGCTGCTCACTTTCGTCCTTTGTTTTTTTTTATTCTTTCATTTTCCTTTGCCAAAAATAAAAGATCTTCTTGTTTTTGTTTTTATTACAACTTTTACAGACGCACACAAAGCTTTACCTCACTTTTTTTTATTTTAGTTTTTTTGCGAAAATATCTATCACAATCACCTCTGAAATATTCATATTTTTAGCTTACTTTACTTTCCTTTGGCTCTTGTGTATTTTTTTTTTCCTTCACCCCCCTCCTCTTTTCACTTTTTTAACACTTTTTTTTCTTTTAAGTTTCCCTAACACAGAATCCATCCCCTCCCCACCCCAAAAATATATATTTATTATACCCTATAATATAATATATAAGATATACATACATATATAAATAAGAAGTGAGAACAAAAAAAAGGAGGGAAAGAATGATGATGAGGAGGAGGAGGAGGGAAGGGGAAGGACATGTCCGCACAGAGAAAAACGTATATAACATTAATAATAATAATAATAATAATAATAATAATAATAATAATAATAATAATAATATATATATATATATATATACTCATTTTCTCTCTACCTACGCCTCCTCACACCATCTGTTCTCTTCACGTATTTTTTCTTCCTCCTCTGGTGTGAAGTCACTCTCAATGTTGAAGAGTTCGCGTATCTGTTCTGCCGACTTTCCACGGATCATACTGGCAACACACGCACAAGTAAGATCCAGCAGATCCTTTACATTGAGAAAGTTCGCAGCCATGATAACATCAATAAGCACCTCGTGCTGCTTCTCGTCACTGTCCTTCACCAGGTGTGTGTACAAAAATGTCTTGTCCCACTGCGAGATGATGTTCTCTATTTTTGACTTTAACGGCTTCTCAATGGGATCGGCTCGGTTCTTATGATGGTGTTCCATGTACTCAATAACCAGTCTTAGTGTGTGGCCCGACACGTTTGGGATCGGGATGATCGCCTTGGAGTCCTCCTGGTCTTCAAGCATGTCTTTCAACAGGCCAGACATCATGGCCACCTCACGCATCACCTTAAACTCACGCGGGGGTTGATCATTGCTCTGCAGTATACAATACTTGGAGAAGTCAACATCGTGTGAGGTGATTTCCTCGGGCATTCTGCACACACCACCTGCCTCTTTTAATTAATTATTTCTTGTGTGGCTTTGTATCTTCTTGACGCAGTGGTTTGTTAGTTCTTTCCTCTGACGGTGTACCCGGTTTAGTATCCTTCCTCTATGTATTTCTTCTTTCACTCTTTAAATTAGTGACCTTGTTAGCTTTCTTTTTTTTTTTCTTTCTCTGAACGGCTCTACTTCCCCCTAAGCCACTCACCCCTACCGTTAAGCAAAGGAAATACAAGAAATAAATAAATAAGTAGTTAGAGCAAACAATGCCGTGAGGCAATGTTAGGCTCAGAAAAACCAGAAGAAAAGAAAAAGAATAAAAGAAATAAAATAGGTTTATCTTACTGTAGGAAAACAAGGACTTAAACAGAATAATCCCTTTTTTTTCTCTTCTTTTTTGGGGGGGAGGGGAATAGGGTTTGTAAAATAAAATATAATATAATAAATTATATATATATATATATATATATATATATATCCACACAGCGAGTAATTCGCCGTTTTGATGTGATCATTCCATACATGATGACGTCTGTCCATCAGAAACCTCACTACTCTGTCAGAAATAGAACCCTTTGCATCATAAAGGGACGATCGTCACACATCCAAAGAGCCGCAAACACTAAAGAAATCGCACAGCCGTGTGCACATCAATGGCGACACCAAGCAGGAATTCATGAAGTAAGAAAACGGTGTCTGAGAATCATATTACAGAGTAAAAGAAAAAACACCATCATCATAACGACCACGACTACTCCACAAAACAAGCGAAGAATAAAACATGTAACTATCACACAGCTTCTTACTTTGTCTCCGGTGGAACCATATAATCCCCACCACCGGGTTGTAGTGTCTCTCTCTGGAAGGTACGCAGCAACGCCTTACTCTTGACACCAATACACTCCTTACATTTGTAGCCATTTTTACGACGCACCATTTCGCGGTCAAATCGACCACACACAACGCAGTAAATTTGTGGTGTATTTATCTGCATCTGTGTTTGATGACTCTGCAAAAGCTCTGTGTCTACCTTTACCGCCTCACTCGCAGCCTCGTGTCGTGTTCGGCGCAAGATAACATCTGTATCGGTGAAATTCATATCACGATTACGTTCTTCTCTATCACTGTCCTCATCAAAGTGCAGTAGACCGTCCGTACGCACACCATAGTCTGTTGCAATTGCGTGATGCACGAGTTCCCCAACCGTTGGGTCACGTCCATATACCACCATCGCCTCATCCATCTCACCAAACCCACTAACAGCAGTAGAACCATTAATAGGAGAAGCAGAAATAGCACTACCTTTGGTTTTATTATTATTATTATTGGGTTGCTCCATATCATCAGGGTTGTCATATTCGGTATTTTCCTGATCAACAAGTTTACCTCGGCGGTAAAAAATAGTAGCTAGAGTATCTTCAATGACGTCATTAATACTTAAGGCTGCGTCAATGTTACTTCGAATGTTACGGTTGTTTTCGTCTTTAATGTACATGGGTACTGCAGCCATTTCTTCATCTAGTTTTTTACGCCCAAAAGCTGCACGATGCATGAGTGCAACAGGAAGAATTTCAAAGCACATAAGAAGATCTTGAATAGCTGCACTAACACGTTCCTGTTCATGTGCCGTTGTACCCGTGTAAAGTAAATTTGCCTTTACAAGTAAACTGACCATAACACTTTGCCAAAAACTAAAGAAAATAATTGTTTTAATACACAAAAACTTAAGAAATGGCTTTGCATAATGTAACTCCTTCTCAAGTTCAACCTCAAATAAAACGAGGTAATATAACGACATTGTAATACTAAAGTTAATGATAATTGCCAAATAAGTGTAGGCATTGTTGAGTGAAAAATCACCCTCATTGTAGACCCCCATAGGATGAAGCATCATGGCAAGGAAAGAACATAACGGTTTGATCAGAGCACACTGCAGCACCCAACGTTTGCAGCGAAGATAGAATGCTGTGTCAAGTGGATACATTGGTAACCAACAAACAGGGAAAAGGTGTACGCCTTTATAACGTTTTGCCTTTAGTGAGCGCAATAACTGTCCCTCTCCACCACAGTACTTTAGCAGCAGAATAAAGAACATGTACAGGACAAAACTCTCGTAAGTGTCACGTATAGTTTCAAGAAAGAAACGCGTATTTACAAGAATAAGTGACAGAAGTGAAAAAATTCCATATATAGGAATCATGGCGATGATACGAATTATAATGATCTGCATCTGTGGGTAGTCAAAACGAGCCAAATGTTCACGTGTGTCGGCAAATGACAAAATGCAAGCAATCACAACAAACACAGCTGCCGCATATGTAACACTGGGGTTTAACGTCCACGTCATGTCAAGGCTCATACTGGGAATTGACGATACATCGTCGCTGCCATTTACTTCATGGTTCACCATAGATGTGTAGAACAGACGTGGTGAAAATAATATTAGTTGATAGGTTCTCCTCACTTTTTTTTTAACTCTCAGGAAACTTATGTTTCGCTGACACACACACACACACACGCACGAATACAGGGAGAAAAACAAAGAGGAATAAAGAAAATAAAAAGAAGAAAAATCCCTGCTTCCTTTACTTTATTCCTACCCCCTATTTATATTATTATTATTATTATTATTATTATTATTTTTATTATTGTTTGTTGTTGTTGTTGCCAAATAATAACCAACCACATCCAAATATAAATTACAAAAAAAGAGGATAAGAAAAAGAAGAGCAACAAAATCAATATAGGAGTCTCCAAGATAAAATGACGGTTAGCCAACATGGGTGATAGAGGATGGAATCCTCTTATATAAACAGTACAACAACAAAAAATAAAACAAAATAAAATAAACAACTTAAAAAAAAAAAAAACGAAAACAATTTAAAAAATGCAGGGAATTTCGTGACCTAGTAGAAGAAGCCAAGAACCTTTCCACCAGTGTTGCGGCTCCTAGCCTCCTCGTGGTCCATGATGCCGAGCGATGTTGTAAGCACCACAAAGCCAAACTGACGGCTGGGAAGAATGTTCTTCACCCACTTCTCAAAGTCGCGGGCCGTGCAGTCAAAGCGCGGGCAGATGGCACCGCACTTGTTGAGGCGACCATTGAGGTTCACCACAATCTTGCCAGCACGGTGGTCGTCAATGATCTCAAACTCGCCAATGTAGCCGTGCTTCTGCATCACCTGCAGGAACTTCACAACCACCTTGGAGGATGGGCGGATGAGCACCTGGCGCTTGCCACGGCGCTCAGCACTCGCAATGCTGCGGAGCGCATTGGCCAGAACACTCATCATTGTCATCTTTGGGCTCGCTTGGTTCCCTTATTTTTCTTTGTGTGTTTTTTTTTTAATATGCGTGTGTGAGAGAGAGAGAGAGAGAAAAAAAAAAAAAAAAAGAAATTATACATTTGTAAGAAAATGGAGAACAAGAGTGAAACTTTAGCAATAATGAATAGGAAGTTTAACTTGAAAGAAGAAAAACAATTCATAAAATCATACAAACAAAAAAAAACTCGCACGGGATTATATTCCCTCCATGGGGTCTTTCTTTTTTCTCTTTAACGCATCGTTCTTCACTCATGTCTTGAAGTCACCCACACTTCCCTCTCTCTCCCCCTATGGGTGTTCTTATTCGCCTTTTATTTTTCTTCGTTAGTGCCGTCTACATTAGTTGCGTGGGTATCGCTGCTTCGCCCGACGCTGTGGATTGGGTCGTGGCGTCAACTGCAAGTGATGTCCCTCCGCCAGCGCGTCCAAGCCGTGCACAACATGCGGTGGCGGTACCCTTGTTGTTGTTATTATGTTTGATGTATTTCTTGTGGTTGTCTCTTGTTGGCTCCGAAGAAAATCCACCTTCGCACCGCGCACCACCTCCATCGTGTGTCGCCCAGCCCACACAAACCACATGGAACGAAAGTGTGAATACTCGTTTCCCACGCCCTTGGGATGTTTAAAGTCATAGCGGACGCGTGGCACTAGATAGAAGGGTTCTGTACCTATTGGAAGCACAGTACTCGTGTTGTTGTTATTATTGTTATTTTGCTTACTCTTGCCACTATTGTTGCCACTACTTCCGGCATCCCGTGACCCCTTTTCCCCCTTCCACTTATCATCATGATGATGATCATTGTCATTCTCTTCTTCCTCATCGGTGGCCACTGCTTTCAGAAAGGGTGGTGGTTGTAACACGGCGGCCGGAATAGTTGGTCGAGTACGCCGTGGTGCGTTGATGTCGCCTTTTCCTGTTGGTGGTGCTGCAGTGAAGTAACGCCGCACTGCCGCCTTGTACCATTCTTTTGTGGCTGTGTAGTCCGGCACCAAGAAGGCAAAGGGTTTTTTCGCCACCACCAGGTAGCTGAACATACGCTCAATGTGATCACCGCTAAATGGAGGATTCGTGATTAACATGTCGTACTCATGCGGTACTTTATCCTCCGCAATGTCCTTGTAAAAATCACGGTTCTCGTGAATCACACGCTGCACACCGAGGGTGTTCCAGTGTTGCATCACTGTACCGGCACAATAATACGGATCGTAGACAATAAAGTTCTCCGGTGCTGATGGACGTACAAGTTGGCGCAGTTGCTGTACAATCACCATAATATCCCTCAGCGCCATTAAGGATGTCTCGAAATGATCGTTGAAGTCCGCGCGGAATGGGTGCCGCAGGTCAGCTGGTGGTGTTGTATCATCCTTCGACCGCCCCCGCTTCATCCCACCATCTAATCACAGATTTAGAATTGTATAAAATTATAAATATAATAGAAAGGAAAAAAAAACAAAATGAATAAATTATGAGGTCATCCCTCATGCATGCATCAACATTGCAGATGGTCATTAATACGGGTGTGAGGAAAGGTACGCTATAGGTATATACCCTTACACCTCACTTCATATATCTATCTATTTCTCTTTCTTTCTATTTATCTGTATCGCATCCTCTGACGCAAAATATGCACAGACACAGAAAAACAATCACACTTACAACCAATCTTCCTGTTCCTCAAACCTTTCCTCACTCCCTAACCTTTCCTCTTCGACCTGGTTAGGTCCTCACTATCTTCAAATACAACCTCATCATAGTCATCAATCTTATCAAATTTTTTCTTCTTTTGCTCATCGCGCAACATTTGTCGTTCCTTCTCACGTCGTGCTTTTTCTTCCTTTGAGGCAAATAGACGTTCCATGATGGATGGACCCCTTACTTCTGTAATAATTTGTGATTTGGCAGCTTGTGGTGGATCTGGGAATTGAAAAAAGTCTCGGAACGGTTGCCAACGGAGCAACAAAGGCTGCAAGAGACCCGCTGTTGATAAACCAATCCAGTAAGCGAACATGGCTGAGGGTTGTGATGCAAACGCGTAGACGCCAACTAACGACCCTACACGCACTGCCCAACGAATATAAATACCACTAGAACTACGTCCACCACGCTGCATCATTTGATTTAGTTCAAAATTCATTAAAAACATTCCAGCACATATAAATGGTAATCCATACGTTGGATCCGGCATCGTCAGATCTTTAACCCATAGAAAAGGTGCCATTTCCAGGTCAGTTTCATACACTGCAAGACGACGAATAGAAAAAAAGGCAGACATTGTGATGGGTGTAGTAATAGCCGTTAAAAAGCTCTTCCACTGTGCACAACCATGTTTCTTCATTAATGCATATTTCATTCGATTATATCCATCTTTAATCACTCGCTTCTCAGCGCTACTGAGTGTACGATCATTCTTGGCACGACTTTGACTATTAGTAATTTCAGAAATTTGAGGCCCAATTTGACCCATTCTCAATGCGTTACGGTGGCTATAAAGAGATGGAATAAGTGTGAAGAGACGCATGACTACGCCGTAGAAAAAAAAGACATGTCCCCAAGTACCAAAGTCAAATCCGAGGAGACCATCATGTCGTAGACTACGCATGATATCCATTTGCTTCTCCACTGGCTGCATGAAACTCACTATCCAATCCCAGAAATCCTCAAGCTTCTCAAAGACACTTCTTTCTGGGCGAATGAAGTCATCTACTTCTAGCGGCTGCTGTGCAAATACTTCTGGCAGCTCCTCTTCGATATTTTGATGTGATTCCCGTTCGGCAACAGCCCCACTTCCCCACTTTGTCGGATTCCAGCTAATGCAGCGCGCACTTGTTAGCGTTACTACACCAGTAGTACGCAAAGCAGCAGCAGATGCAACGGTAGCACCACAGAATGGTGTAACACGCCGCATAGAGGCCCTGACTAGGATTAACTGGACAGACATCTTTAAGAAAGAGAAAACAGTAAGAACAAGAAGAAAAAGAAAAATATATAAATTTATATTCATACATAGAAATATACATATTTGTTCTCAATTTGGAACACCGAAATCTACTCATCCATATTGATTATATCTTTTTTTTTCTTTTCATTCTTTATACACACCTTCCTTTGAGTGGCAGAAAGGCATCTTAGAAACACACACAATAAAATAGAAAAAAACGTTTAATATGAGAAAAATGTCAAAGGAGAAAAATATAATATAAGTATTAAAAGAACAACAGATTTCCAATACTTTCACTCAAAAATTCCCTCATTGACTTTTTTCATTCATTTTTTTTTTTTTTTTTCGTTTCATTTTTTTTTTTCTTCTTCTCTCTGTAGAAACGGAAAGGATAGCTTTTACGACTTGCCAGACTTTGCAAGTGATTCCTTTGTTGATTCATAGAGCTTTGTAACAAGACCAATTGCAATTGTCTTGCCATCCTCACGCAACATGAATCGTCCCATCTTATCGAAGTCTTTGTGTGGTTCCAACACAACGGGACGGTCCAACTCCATGCGAGCAATCACCACATCACCTGCCTTCACATGGGTTGGATCCTTCTGCACCACTTCGCCTGTTTTCTTGTCTACTTTTGCAAGTAGTTTATGAAAAGAGGCCTCCTCCTGCGCAGCGTGAGCGTGCAGCATAACACGTGAACCGGCACAAACAATGTTTTTCACATCAAGAATCACCACACGAGCTTGAAAGTACTCAACTGCACGGAGAGATGTTGGAATTGATGTGGCAACATAACCAGCGTGTATATCGTTTTCGTCTACGCCACGCACACGCAGGTGCACATTATCTCCAGGATAGCATTTTTCAAATTCTGTAGATTCGATGGATATACCTTCGACAAGGGCTTCAATTTTGGAAGGAAGAATCTGAATTTTTTCACCTACAGCAATAGAGCCAGACTCAACTTTACCATAAATATACACACGACCTTCATCTTTGTATGCACCAACCAAAGGGATACAGAGAACATCATCTTCACTTTTTGATTCTGGTAGCACGAGATTATCGATAAATCCCATCATTGTGGGTCCCTTATACCAAGGGCAAACACCTTCAGTTCTCTTAATAAGGTTTTCACCAGTAAGACCAGCAATTGGAATGAAAATAAGATTTTTCGCCTTTTCTTCATCATAGCCGTTTTGCCGAAGGAACGGTTTCAATTTACCAATAATCTCGTCATAACGTTCCTTGCTCCATCCAACCTCATCCATCTTGTTAATAACGCATATCATCTGTTTTACTCCACATGTGCGTACCAACATGGCATGTTCTCGCGTTTGTCCACCCCTTTCAAAACCTGTTTCAAATTCACCAGTTCGGCTGGAAATGACGAGCACACAGACATCAGCTTGAGTTGCTCCACCAATCATAGAAGGTACAAAAGCCTTGTGTCCGGGAGCATCAAGAATTGTCAAACGTCGGTTTTCAGTTTCAACATAAGCTGCACCAGTCTCACGGGTAATACCCTTAGTTCGCTCATCCTCTGAAACATCCATAACATATGCATATTCCCATCCTTCGCGATGGTAAACCTCAGCTTCACGGCGTAATTTATCCATCTCTCGTTGGTCCACTAGTCCTTTTTCCATCAGCAAATGACCAGAAATAGTAGACTTCCCTGCATCCACGTGACCACAAAAAACTATGTTAAAATGTTGACGTGGATCTCGAAGAAATACTTTTTTGTTTTGTTCTCTTTGTTTCGCTATCTCACGGCGTACACTTTCTCGAAGTTCCTCAGGGGTCATCTTGGAACGTGCGCAAGTAACATCTTTTTTATCTGTGGTTTCTGCTGAAGTTCCAGCTTCCTTTTTAGTTTCTTCAACTTTGGCGTCCTCATTCTTCTGCTTGATATCATCAACCTTTTTCTTCCCAATGGAAAGAGTTCCTGCTTTCGTCTTCTTTGGCACCACAACAGGTTCTGCAGTACCACCACCAAGAGATAATTTAGACGTTTCAACTGCAGAAGATTTTGTTTGCTCCTTTTGTGCTGAAGGGGCCGTAATGGGTCCAAAGTTATTATCAGACTGACTCACAGAGGTAGCACCTTGCAGTTGTTGGGTTGAATAAGTTTTCCCTTGTTGTCCACCGTAGCCACCACTTTGTTGTTGATAAGAAGGGTAATAACCGCCCTGTTGACCACCGTAGCCACCTCCTTGTTGTTGATAAGAAGGGTAATAACCGCCCTGTTGACCACCGTAGCCACCTCCTTGTTGTTGATAAGAAGGGTAATAACCGCCCTGTTGACCACCGTAGCCACCTCCTTGTTGTTGATAAGAAGGGTAATAACCGCCCTGTTGCCCAGCGAAACCTCCATCCGGCTGCTGCCGCTGCTGCTGAGGCGGGTAGTAAGCTCCCTGCTGAGCCTGTGGGTTATAGGCATTCGCATTGGGATTGAACCCACCCGGTTGAGACCAAGACATATTTTTACTCAAGCACCACAGTCGTTTCTTGTAAATATGGAGATAACGAAAGCAAGAAAAGAAAAGAAAAAAAGAAAAGAAAAAAAGGAAATAGTTTGTCATAAGGGTTTAAAAAAGATCAAAAACTAAATAGTAAAAGCAATGATTCCTTTAAATGGAGAATTATGTACTCCCAGTTAGGTTGCCAACTAACATTTCGTTAGTAACCTCGCGCATAAATGTGCTACAAGAAAAAGTGTGGTTCAAGCAACGTGACCACCACTAAATATTGACACTAAACATTTTTCTTCTTCGAGGGCACAATTACAGAGACCTTTCCTCACTCCTTTACTCCGCTAGTCATTTTATTTTCTTCGAAGAGAAAGAATAAGGACGAATGAGAAAAAGAAAAATAAGGCAAAATGCAATCATAGGGAATAGTAGCGTATCACCTACTCCAAGATTATCGATACTATTATTCCGTTTTTCATCTGCCAATAGCAGCGCCTCGCCCACATACCCCAAGGTGGAAAAAAAAAAAAAAAATGACCCCCAAACTGGAAAGTGGAATTATGGGGGTCGAGAGGGGGTGGAAAAAAAAAGTCCTTCTCTGAATATACTTTCTTCTTTGAGAAGCGCACACAAACAAAGAGATATACATACACGTATCAACAAAAATAGTTGGAAAATTTTCCTCTATCTTCAACAGACTCTTGCTCTCCACCCCCCTCACTCTCCCACACACATAAAGACACCACTAATTCCAATCCTTTCCCCTCTTATTGGTTTCTTTCTAATTTATTTTCTGGTTTTCCTTTCTTTCGCTCAATACTAAATGTAGTAATCATTTTAAAAAAAAAAGTAATTCAATATCTCAATATTGGTTCTTCACAGAAACTTGAGATTCAAAATTGGTTGAATTGCATCAAAATGCATATCAGAAAGCTGTCGCCACGCACTCTTTCCAGCTGGAGTTCCTGTTGTATTCACATAGTTGGTAAGCAAACCAACCACCTCCGATGATAAAGCCCCTTGCTGCAATAGTTTGAAAAGTTCTAATGCCGCCTTTGAAACTGCAGATCGTCGCTGGGCATTGCTGATCTTTTGAATATCTGCGCAAAGTTTCCTGGCGAGTGCCTGGTATGCAGGATTCAGAGAATTGATATCAAAAAGTGACAGACCCCCATCATCAACACCTCCAGTTGGTGGTGGAGGAGCAGCAGAAGAGGGATGGAGAGGCATAGAAGATGGAAAGGTTCCACCACCATATGCTGTTGATGGTGGACCAGGTCTTTGTTCGTTTGAAGGTGCCCGATATACAGGAAGTGAAGGAGTAGGTCCAGCCGGTTGTGGCATTACATTTTGATGTGAAAACCTATTTTGAGACGATGACAATGATTGTGCCTGAAGCGTTGCATTTCCCATACCGCGATAGCTACTCACTGAATCACCTGGTAATCCATCTTTGGGGGTGGAAATACCAGAGGGGTTATTGTAAGCTGGCATCGTTGCTCGGGGTGGTCCTCCTGTTGGCGCTCCTGGTGTTGCTCCTACTGCTGCTCCTACTGCTGGAAGTACTGATGGACATGCCGTTCCGGCACTCACTGGGGGAGGAGGTGGTGGTACTCCTCCTTGTACTGTTTGAGGTGGGGGTGGGTGTGATCCTGTTGCTCCTACTGATCCTTTCCTTGAAGAAGGATTATTGTAAAGTGATGATGTACCCACAGGAGTCTGCATATTGGGGAATGCCGCACTATTTTCATATGGTGTAGAATTTACACCGAGCATCGAAGGTCCTCTCGAAGGAAGTTGGGGAGTTGCATTGAAGCCTCCAGCTTGTTGAGGAAGGGCTACAGATGTCCCAGAAGGTGGCGGCGGTGGCATTGACACACCACTATTCCCCGGATGCACTCCAGTTTGTTGCATTCTTGGGGGTTGTGGTGGACCTGGTGGTTGCGCTGGCGTACTTTGCATAGATGAACTTCGTGATGCCCCAGGTAATGGTGGTGGTTGTTTGCTTGGGTCTACATAACTTTGTTGTGGTGCAGAATAAACTCCAGGGGCTGCCATCTGCGGTGACTTATGTGATGGGACAGACTGTAGCCCATTGTTGTAATTACCAGTTGCTGGAGGAGGTGGGGGTACAGAAGAGACAGGAGCTCCTTGTCTCATTGATGAATAAGAAGAAATGGGGTGAGGCATAAGTCGAGGAGGAGGAGCAACAGTAGTAGTAGTGGCGGCATTCGTATTTGTAGGCATCGTAGGTGCTGAAGGAACTGGTCCCCCAGTTTGCATCATTGGTGGTGCCTGTTGCTGTTGTGTGTACATGTTCTGATGCGGTATGGGTTGTTGTTGTTGTTGTTGTTGTGGCTGCTGCTGCTGCTGCAAAGGCATCGGTTGAAGTTGAGGTTGTTGCATTCCCATTGACGCCTGTGGTAGTTGTTGATATTGCTGATATTGTTGTTGTTTCTCCGTTAAAAAGGCAAGACATGAGGGACTCGGAGAATCCGACAATGGATCCACAGAGAATGGAAAGGCAACTTGGGCGAGATGGGCCTCATACTTCAAGCGGTCCACCATAATAGCAGCCCCACGGTTACCAATACTGGCAGAGCGTTGGAGAATGGACACTGCCTCAGTAATTAACCCATCACCCACCAATCTCATACCATACTCATGTAAACAATCAGCAAAGTAGCTTGATGTTACTCGACGACCAGTAACCTCTTCAAGAAGAAGTGCTTCACGCATCATCTTTCGTACAGGTACATTATCTTCACGCCAGAGTTCCAAAACGGCATCCAAATTTCCACTACATACAAAACATGTAAAGGCACCTTCTCTGTTCCCCTCCTTCTTAAGTGCTTCTCCCAACTTATCACATGCCTCTGAAAAGCCTTCACCTACAAAAGAGATTATAACTGAAAGTGCTTCTTTCCATGGGACTCCTTCACCTGCAGTCAAAGAAGCAAAATCTCCAGAGGCAATTGCAGCTGCGTACACAACATGCCTTTTTTGGGGATGATTTTTTAATGTATAATGGGCATACTCCTGCTGTACCCGCTGCAATAATTTACCTCCTTGTAAGTATGCAATAGCGAAAGCATCATCAAATTGACGTTCATCTAGGCAAACTTCAACTGCTTCACGGATACGACCGGCTGCAATATGAGCAGCTGCAACATCCTCAATACGTTTTTTAGAAGCTTGCATTGTTTCAAATGGATCCTCAACATCATCGTTAGCTGTAGTTTCATCATTAAGATAGACAAGAATAGGTGTACGATCATCTTTACAAGCTGCTGCCGCTGCAAATAGGTGAAAGTTCTCCTCCCTTAACCATCCTACTCGCTCCTCTGAACCACGGGGAAATCGCTGTAACGCCTTACGAAATACGAGATCCTGTGAAGTTGTCGGACTCATAGCGTTCCTCTCTACAATATGTGTGAGTCCAACCATAGTTGTTGAATGAGGTACAAGAGAAGCAATAAACCCACCCACACTTATAGATGCTCCACATGGTTTCTTCAACCACTTTGGTGCAGGTGATCCTGCCGTAGTAGTAGTAGAAACGTCTTCAGCTGTTGATACACACAAAAGCGGTTCAAAAGAAGATGTTGCCAATACTGCTGGTAAAACTGGTGACCATTGAGCGTCAATAATATATCCACTTTCCTGTTGTAACGCACCACTTTGCTCTCCTGTTGCTGGATCCCACCAAATCGTTCTGCCATCAGCTCCACATGATGCAATCATTGATGCATCCTCTTGATTCCATGCGAGTCCTGTCACAGCACTTTCGTGACCTCGTATTTCCCGCAATGGTACCATAGACTTTTTTAGATCCCATATTTGAATTACAGGATCTTTTTCGTCCAATCCAACGGCAATTTGTGTCGCAACCACAGGGTGCCATGCGATTGCATTAGCACTCACACCTGTCTTCCCTCCTTTTGAGACATTTAGAGAAACTGCCAATGACTGCGACTTTAAATTCCACACATTAACAATGCTATTAGCAGAAGCAGTTGCAATAATATGAGGATACTTTGGATGCCATTGTAAATGAACAATAGCGGCACTATGTGCAGCATTTGACATAACAGGAACTCGCTGTGGCTCTCGTGGATCTTCGAGCGTCCATACATCCCACTCTCCATCATCTGCACCGACTGCAAGAAAATTTGGCTGTGAGGGATTAAACTGACAGCCACGTACTGCACCACGGTGCTCAACTATGGAGCAAAGTAGTGGGTCCTCTGAATTGTGATTCGGATTTTTTTGATAATTCTTCATAATGATGCCGGCATCATATATATACACTGCACCATTACTGCATCCCACCGCTATCAATCCACATGGACCGCCAAACGAACACCAATCTACACGAAACGCTCGCTCTGGAATAATGGTACGGCCTACAACAGGCATATCGGTTTCATCTGTTTGTGTCACGTCAACAAGGCGAATTTCCAAGAAAGCTTCATTGCTGAAGTCATCATCCATCGCCCCCGCTAGTGATGCAGCCGCAATGTATGTGGGAGTACCAAGACTGGCCGGAGCCCATGCAAATGCGCATGAAAGGGGTGAGGTCTTAAGACGCATTACCTATATAGGACTCTCTTATTGTTGTTGTTGTTGTTGTTGTTGTTGTTGTTGTTTTCTTTCTTTTCCTTTTATATTTTTATTCCCTCTTTCTCCTTTTGTACCTTGACTAATAATATCTGCGGTATTTGCGTCTCTCCGTATTTGTGTACGTTATATATAATATAAAAATATTTATTTAACTACACGTGGTGCTCTAATTGGCGGTGTATATCTTGTTCCTTCGTTGATAGCTCCAAATAAAACGACCAGAAAGAGAGTAAAACCGCGCGCCTATCAAAGTAATTTTGAATAAACTTGTTTCCCTTGTACACACAAATATATATATATATATATATTTAGTTATTTATGAATAATATATACATAATCAAAAAAGAAGAAAAGATCGATGAGAGTGAGCATCCAAGAGAACAAACAAAACCATCAATAAAATCATTTCCCCCAAAATAAAAAAAAAAATACTACACTCGCAAAGATAATTAGCCTACGATAAGAAACAAATACCATACTTGGTCACCAATCATTATCACCCCATTAAAACCACCACCACTACTACTACTATTACCCATCCCCCTCCTCTAACTAAGACTTAGAAGCACTTAGCGGGAGACTGTTAGTGGCACACAACGTACAAATGCAACATCTGCAAGAAGAGATATTTAGACGATCAGTATAGGTATTTCCAACTCCTCCCACTTCTGATTCTATAGAGTGCAATTGGCGATGATTCACCGCCGTACTGGGCAGTAAACGATTTTTGGTTAAGAAACACGGTATATTTGGGTACGCATGTCTAAGAATATCGGCAAGAGAAAGAAATCCACTTTCAAAGCGATCCATGTACCTCGCAAATTCTATGGTTAGCTTAATATCTCCAATATCCCAATAAACAAGGCAGCGCTGTCGTCCTGGACGAACAAGTCTCTCCAGTTCATTTGTGAGAGAGGGAGTCTGATCATGTCCAATGGCACGAGCCGCTAAGAATTGACGCCTTGCAGCAATCATCCCTTGTATGGAAATTAAACATCTTCCCTCTTCGTCTAGTTGCGAAAAAGAATAAAGATAATCATTAAAAACTTGCGGTGAAAAAGATGTCACCTCACATCGGTACAAAAATTCTGGAGAGATGCACGGATAAAGTCCTTCCAAAAGTTCAAGGAATTTTATCCTCTCATTGCCATACAAAACTTTTTGTCGAAGTAGCAAACCACGTGACACACGAACCCCGCCAACAACTCCTCCGAGTTTAAATAGCATCTCCGTATCTAGTTGAATATCGTCTAGATCCATTTTATTTTCGTCTGTATCTTGTCTTGCAATTATACTCGAACGTTTATTGGCATTCTAAAGACCTTTCTGTCTTTTATAAAAAGCAAGGTTTTGGCATTTAGTTTCCACAAGCTGCAAGAAACCATCGTTCCCGGTAGAAACCACTCCTGTAATTTTCCCTCGTAGTCGAAGCAATGTCTCTAACAGTATCTCCTGTATTAAATGACGATGAATATCAGGTTCACTCAAGTGAGGAAACAGTCCTTGCAGAAATACCATAAAATTCAGGTGACCAGGTGTAAAATTATCAGAAGAAGACTGCGCAACTTTCAAAATAGAATCCAGTACATTGTGTTTATTAGAAAAAGGTTCGAATGCTGCCTGCAACGTTGTCAGGGGTACCTCTCCCGTAAACATCTTATCTAATTCATCAAAGCAACGCTCCAGACGTCGTAGTAATGGTGGAGGTATTTCACGTACGAGTTCATGTGCTACCGAGAGAGTTTCAACACTGTACCCAAATGGACTCTCAAGGTCCTCCAGTAATGAAATCCGAGCGTCTTTAATGTACTGCTCTAGTGACGGTGGTTCATGTGTGTAATCCATACGAATGGTTTCCCATTTGCATTTATCACGACACCACAGAGCTCGAAAGCTTTGCTGAAAAAATGTGATACTGTCAGAATGGGATGTGGTTCACTTCTCCACAGTTGTGGCGATCCCTTCACCGCAGCGACCTCCTCCCACCCAACGTCCCTCAAACACTTCTCCATTTGCGTAAAACATTACCCCATTTGCGTGTTTCTCACCTCGAGATAACTCACCAATGTAGATAGAACCATTCCGAGGATAGTATATTACACCAGATCCTTGAGGTCAACCCTCTGAAAACTCAACAACATATAACTGACCACTAGGGAAATATTCCAAACCAAATCCATGGGGAACATCAGCTTTAAAACTTCCTTCATATGAGTAGCCAAGAGTAGAGTAAAGAGCACCCATACCAAAACGTTGGTTATTAACCCAATGACCAAGAAAGAAACCACCGTCAGCAAAATACATTGCACCTTGACCTTCTTTAATATTCGTAGTCTGAGAAGAACTACCCATGGTCTGACGGTAATGTCCTATAAATATATGTATCGCTTTACCAGAGGCAAATTCAGAACCAGCCGTTGCTCGAACTTCATCTTCTGTGAAGGGTCTTATATCTCCACCACATAACACAGCGGCACGAGGCCTTAGAAATTGGTGATCACTAACATTTTTCTTCTCATCAGCAGAAATAAAAAGTCTAATAGGTTCCTCAATAACAGAATGCACAAGGGGGTGTAATGTTGACACTATGCTGAGTAGTAAATCCCGAGACATTTATGAAAACCTGAGATTTAATAGCAGAATCGTGTAACCCTATTCCACATCCTTGAGCGGCTGCTCTAGCAAGATACATGGAGTCTTACCAAGTTCTTTTTTTTACTTATGTTCTCCTGTTATTCCTTCTCTTTTTACTTTTAAGTTTTCCTTGAAAGCAAATAAAAAGGCCTTAGAAAATGCAAACAGAGGAATAGAAAAGACACAGAACCTCCGCAAAAAAAAAAAAAGAAAAAAGAGCGTAAAGAACAAGCAAAGTAAAAGAAAAACAAAAAAAAATTCATTCCTTCCAGAAAGAAAAGGAAGGAAAAGGCCCATAACAGGCTCATGTCCACCCATCCACCCCACCAAGGGGAAAAAAAAACAAAAACAAAAAAAACATACTAGCGAGCGTGCTCATGCGCACACAGCATAGAGAGTCCCTCTAATGGCGCTTCGGGCGTGATGCCTTGCGCTGGAAGGTGATCTTTGATGAGCGTTCCTTGCGTGCAGCCTTCACCTTCTTCATGCGGTTGAGTGTGTATGCCATCTTGCGTGCGCGGCGGAAGGCCACATCGGCGAGATCGGGGCGCACGGCGGCGACGGCCTTACTCACGGCAGACGCCTTCACGCCGGCATCCATCACGGTCTTCTTGTACATCTGCTTGGGTTTGTTGCCCGCCTCGCCGGTCTTTGTTGTCACGATGATGCGGTCGCCCTTCGTCTTCACCACCGCAGCCTTCGCGTTCAGAAAGCCAGACTGGCGCTTCGTCCAGTTCGCGTTGTTGTTGAAGGGATCGCTGCTCAGGCGGATGCCATTGCGCTTCTGCAGGAACTTGCTGTTCTGGCGCACCAGCAGCCACTGAAGATCCGTGGAGTGCGTCATCACTCTTCACTCGCTAAAAAAGAGAGATTGGTACGCAAGATAAAAGAAAATAGCGGCATAAAGCATTAACCAATAAAAGTAATACTATCCCGTAGTGTATTTCTTATTATTATCATTTACATACAGTAAGACCCATAGATTCTACAGCAACATCAGAATCTCAGAACAACTCGTAATCAAAAATGTAAACCTACTGAACCGGGGACAAAAAAAGAAAAAGCATTAGAGAAAAAAAAACCCACAGGAATTTAGATGAAACCAACAAAGTCAAGGACCAGTAAGGTCATAAACATAACCTCCTAGAGGGAAACACCAGGAACAATGAATCCACAACGTCGCAAGAGAATCATTTCTGAGTTGCAGAGTCGATTTACAAGTTCCATTGTATCTTGAGATATTGAATCACATGCATCCTTATCAGAAGAATTTTCCATCTGTAGAATCAAATCGGCAACTAAGGATGTGAAAGAAATTTGATGCATAGACGCCCCCCAAAACTTTGCTGCTATCCACATGGCTGCCAGGTGCTGTAGTGCAACACCATGTCGGTCTGTCAGAGGAGAAAATAGATCTGTCAACGCAACGGTAGCAGTACCACTAGTAGTATCAACTGCAGACACTGTGCTGTTAGCTCGAACGAGGGCGCTGGCGGATCCCATAATATCCCGCCTAAGCTTAGATCCCTCTGGAATCGCCAGCACGTTAAAAAAAGAATCATGTAATGAGACCAACATGTTTTACTTTTAAAAATCTTTTCAAAGGCTTAAGGAAGCAAAATCAAAAAGAAAAAGGGAAAACAAGAAAAAAAAAGGGGAAAAAACAATAAACCCTTTCTTCGACCAGAAAAATATGGAAGAAAGATCAAAAAAAAGGTCATCATATCAAACAAAACAAAAAAACAAGGAAAAAAAAGCAATTTTCATCGAAAAGGAAAAAACAAAAGTAAGACAGATAAAGGTCGAGACGCCGTTCTTCGGTTTCACCGTCAGCTCGCTTAGTCACCAAAGCTCTCCCCTCTAATGGCGCTTCGGGCGTGATGCCTTGCGCTGGAAGGTGATCTTTGATGAGCGTTCCTTGCGTGCAGCCTTCACCTTCTTCATGCGGTTGAGTGTGTATGCCATCTTGCGTGCGCGGCGGAAGGCCACATCGGCGAGATCGGGGCGCACGGCGGCGACGGCCTTACTCACGGCAGACGCCTTCACGCCGGCATCCATCACGGTCTTCTTGTACATCTGCTTGGGTTTGTTGCCCGCCTCGCCGGTCTTTGTTGTCACGATGATGCGGTCGCCCTTCGTCTTCACCACCGCAGCCTTCGCGTTCAGAAAGCCAGACTGGCGCTTCGTCCAGTTCGCGTTGTTGTTGAAGGGATCGCTGCTCAGGCGGATGCCATTGCGCTTCTGCAGGAACTTGCTGTTCTGGCGCACCAGCAGCCACTGAAGATCCGTGGAGTGCGTCATCACTCTTCACTCGCTAAAAAAAGAGAGAGATTGGTACGCAAGATAAAAGAAAATAGCGGCATAAAGCATTAACCAATAAAAGTAATACTATCCCGTAGTGTATTTCTTATTATTATCATTTACATACAGTAAGACCCATAGATTCTACAGCAACATCAGAATCTCAGAACAACTCGTAATCAAAAATGTAAACCTACTGAACCGGGGACAAAAAAAGAAAAAGCATTAGAAAAAAAAACCCACAGGAATTTAGATGAAACCAACAAAGTCAAGGACCAGTAAGGTCATAAACATAACCTCCTAGAGGGAAACACCAGGAACAATGAATCCACAACGTCGCAAGAGAATCATTTCTGAGTTGCAGAGTCGATTTACAAGTTCCATTGTATCTTGAGATATTGAATCACATGCATCCTTATCAGAAGAATTTTCCATCTGTAGAATCAAATCGGCAACTAAGGATGTGAAAGAAATTTGATGCATAGACGCCCCCCAAAACTTTGCTGCTATCCACATGGCTGCCAGGTGCTGTAGTGCAACACCATGTCGGTCTGTCAGAGGAGAAAATAGATCTGTCAACGCAACGGTAGCAGTACCACTAGTAGTATCAACTGCAGACACTGTGCTGTTAGCTCGAACGAGGGCGCTGGCGGATCCCATAATATCCCGCCTAAGCTTAGATCCCTCTGGAATCGCCAGCACGTTAAAAAAAGAATCATGTAATGAGACCAACATGTTTTACTTTTAAAAATCTTTTTCAAAGGCTTAAGGAAGCAAAATCAAAAAGAAAAAGGGAAAACAAGAAAAAAAAGGGGAAAAAACAATAAACCCTTTCTTCGACCAGAAAAATATGGAAGAAAGATCAAAAAAAAGGTCATCATATCAAACAAAACAAAAAAAAACAAGGAAAAAAAAAGCAATTTTCATCGAAAAGGAAAAAACAAAAGTAAGACAGATAAAGGTCGAGACGCCGTTCTTCGGTTTCACCGTCAGCTCGCTTAGTCACCAAAGCTCTCCCCTCTAATGGCGCTTCGGGCGTGATGCCTTGCGCTGGAAGGTGATCTTTGATGAGCGTTCCTTGCGTGCAGCCTTCACCTTCTTCATGCGGTTGAGTGTGTATGCCATCTTGCGTGCGCGGCGGAAGGCCACATCGGCGAGATCGGGGCGCACGGCGGCGACGGCCTTACTCACGGCAGACGCCTTCACGCCGGCATCCATCACGGTCTTCTTGTACATCTGCTTGGGTTTGTTGCCCGCCTCGCCGGTCTTTGTTGTCACGATGATGCGGTCGCCCTTCGTCTTCACCACCGCAGCCTTCGCGTTCAGAAAGCCAGACTGGCGCTTCGTCCAGTTCGCGTTGTTGTTGAAGGGATCGCTGCTCAGGCGGATGCCATTGCGCTTCTGCAGGAACTTGCTGTTCTGGCGCACCAGCAGCCACTGAAGATCCGTGGAGTGCGTCATGATACCACAAGGAAACGGGTCCTCTATTCATATAAGAGTAAGAGAATTGGGGAAAAAATGATAAAACAAAGATTCATGATAATCAGAATAGGGACAAGATATGATGGATAAAATAAACGTTAACATTTATATCAAAGATGATTCAATACGAATATATATATATATATATATATATATATATATATGTAGATGGCACTAATAATAATAATAATAATAATAATAATAATAATAATAATATGGCAATATCTCTTGAGTTGAGAAAGATTACATACCACGGGGATAATCCGACACTCCATGAAAAGCACTTAAAAGAAGGAAAAAAAAACAATACGGCACTTTCCTCAAGACACACATAATTCGAACAGAATACCGCTGAGTTCCGTATAAGCAGACCACCCATCTTCTAGACGTGTATAAAGAGATACAAAATGAATGCGTGCCAGATGTCCTCCTCAATAGTACAGAACGTCATTGTCAAACAGAAGAAAAAGAAGGGGGGTTGTACATTAATAGAAATGTTTCTACGCAGGCATATACAAATATATATAAAACAAATATTAATTATCAAAAAAAAAACATAATTTTTTTTTTTTGATAGACCATCCCTTTTTCCTTGGACATCAAGCTCTTGACGAACATCAAAACAAAACAAAAATATCACAAACATAGAATATAGAATTTGTTTAAATATGCAAGTTTATAAATCCATGTAAATAGCGGAAGACAAACCAAAGTTGTTCTTAAGGTAACCAATAAGGATAAATACCATCTTTTATTATGTCTCTCACCACTTCACAAAGAAGAAGCGGTTCTTCTGCCGGAAAACAGAAGTTTTTAACCGATGCAACATACAACTTACGCATGCAGGCATCTGGATCATCAACATATAAGCTTGTGAATCACAGGTACACATGAACTACCCAAAGGAAAACGCCATCATACTTATAACAGAAAAAAAGAAAACTTTAATACTTTTTCTACTTCTTGATCATGTATGTACACTTTCAGTAGTGTGGAACTTAGACATACTGATTTTATCTGTACACTACTCTCCTATGGCACCATAAAAATGTGCGCAAAAGAAAAAAAAAGACAAAAAAAGTGAAGAGCAGTTAGAGTTTAGAAAATTCTGTCATGAAAATGCTTCGACTTTCTTGAGAAAGCTTCATAGCATGAGATGTTATAAAAAGTAATTTCATTTTAAATAGCGAAAGAAAAATAACAAGAATTTTCTGCGTGTTTGTTTATGGTACTAATCAATCTCTTCATCAATCTTTTTACTTTTCATCTGCAAATGTATTCATATATATATATATATATATATATATATATATATTAATGATTCTTGATGCCCTACATCGACTAGGGAGTCTCCGTGCGCAGGTTTCACACCTACCACATCACGTCCCCAAAGCTTCTTTACAGATTTCTGTTTACTTGCGCAACTATATTGCTCATATCCCTCTTCATCTCTTTGCATTCCCAGAAAACACATACAGACACAAAAGATATACTAAGGGAAATTAAGAATGATAGAGAGAAAGAGGGGAAAAAACAACGCAAGTTACACCCCGTTTTCACTGTTTTTACATGTTCTTTTGCCCTATGTATGTTGCATTTTTTTTTTTACCGCAACCTACCACCCACCCAGCAACAACCCACCCCACTCCCACACCAGAGGGACCCCAAGCATGCGGCTTAATAACTCATCGAAGTCTCCATACTCAAAGATGACTGCATACGTGTCATTTCTTTTTCTTTTTTTCTTTTTCACCACATGCTCAGTTTCTTTTTGTTGTTGTTTATTTTCGCTCTATTTTGTTTTCTTGTTTTCTTTTTTCTTTATTTTTTACTTTCTCCGTACTCACTCTGGTACCTTCTTTTTGCGAAAATACTTCACACGACACTGACTGGCTGTAGGACCGACAACCATCGTATGGTAGTCTGGATCGGGAACTTCACTCCGAAGCAACTCAAAGTCATACTCACGGAATGCAGTGGCGAGGATTGTCTTGACTTGCAAAAGACCAAATTTCTGACCAATGCATTTGTGTACACCAGCACCGAAACCAATGAAAGCTCCTTCGATTTTCTCCTCACGTTCTGGATCCCATGCGCGAGGATTGGGAAAAGCATCTTCGTCGTGGTGTGATAGCAATGGTGAACATGCGATAATGTCACCTTTGGGAACGACGTATGAACCAACCTTCACATCCACCAACACCTTTCGCATAAGCATTAAAAGAGGGGGGTCACGGCGAATGGATTCACGAGCACAACGCTCTGCGAATGGCATTTCATCCATAACATTATTATAGTTTAATTGTGCCGGAAATTCATCAATCTCTTTGTGTAATTTATCCAAATACTTTTTGTTTTTAGGGTGCATAAGATGCAGCATAGACCACGTAGTGGTGATGGTTGAAGTATGCTGACCAGCAAACATGGCGGCAACAATCATGCCACACACTTCATGTAGTGACATGGGTGTTCCATCGCGGTAGACGGCGTTTAGTAGTCCTGCAAGAAGATCAGAAGTATTGCTGTCCTTCTGCGACTCCTCCTTCTCGCGGGCGATGATAATTTCACTTAAGATTGTCTGCAACTCCGCGCGTGCCTCGCGGCAACGTGCGGATTGAGGAAGTGGAAGTCGCAGCAGCCACGGCACAAACACCGCCGCTGGGATGAGACTGCTTTCCATCTTGGCCAGCAGTTGGGCGAACTGACGCGCGTCCAGACGCTTGCGGAGATCCTCGCCAAAGAGGCACTGACACGCCGTGTTGATGATCATCGCACTGCAGTCCTCGAGAATGTTGATCTCGCCCTCGTCCTTGTTCCAGTTCTCCGCCATGAACTTCCGCACCTCGTGCTGGATCGCAGGCACAAAGTTCTGAAACTTCGCAATCGTCAACTCCTCCGCGAGGAAATTCAGCTGTTCACGCATCCGCGGATACGGTGCGGCGTAGGCAACACCCTCGCCGAAGACAGGCACCATGAAACTGTACACCTCCCGCGGTGAGAGTACTTCGTTGCGTGGAAGGAAGAAACGGCTGTGCTCACGTGGGTCACCCACAATCGTCACACGTTTGCCGACAATGTTCATTGTGAAAACACCCGACTTTAGCTCTCGTTTGCAACGCTGCATAAAGCCAAGCGGATCACTTCCAAATGATACAATGTGACCAAGAAACGGTACCGACACAGGGTACACCGGTGGATCTGTTGGACGCGTAGTATTGAAGGACTTCACAAAGTACACAGCGTACAGTGCGACAGCTGTCAGACAGAAGATAATAATCTCAAGAATCATTCTTGTCGCAGTAAGGTGTATTTACTCTTTTTGTGTTATTGTGTGTTCTTTTTTTTTTTTTTACTATCAATCTTGTGATATTTTCTTTTTTTTTCCTCCCCCCTTGCTTCTGTTCGTCCTCACGCTCTTTTATTCTTTTTCGTTTTTTGTCTTCACTTTAATGACCCCTACAGTTTATGTAACTAATTTTTCTAATTAGTTCCTCTTCCCTTTTCGCCTTTATTTACCTTCTGGTGATTGAAGGGCTCAATAAAAGCGGAAGGTTTCAGAGGAAAAATAGATTTGGCGAAAGAACTATGCCTTTTTTAAGGTCCACCTTGTTTATTTCCCTTTCCCTCGCTATTTTTCTTTCTTTTATTTGCTAATGATACTTTGTTTTTTTTCTTTGGTTTTTGATTTGCAATGTACCGTAAAAACCTGTGGTATTGCTTATTTTTTTTCTCTATGTTTTAAAGTATGAGAGTAAAACACAACAAAAACGTGGGAAATGGGTAAAACAAGGGCAGCCAGTATTTGTAGGAGAAATTGGTCCGAAGTATCAGTAGTGTGCTGTAGCGTACAATCAGAATTATATCAGTGTCAGAAGTAATATAATTCAAATAAATTTTTACGTGGTGGGTATGCAAATGGATTAACCAAAAGAAGCCCAGCTAAAAAAAAAGGAAGGAAACACGGCGATAGCAACGTAATAACAATAATAAACAAAAGAAAAAAAAAACACCTATGCACATACAAGGGCCTATTTTATCGGGTATTCTCAGAATATCCGGAGCACGCAACAGTAAAATAGTTCTAAGAGCGTGGGACAGAAAAATAAACGAATAGAGCCCGAGAAAGAAAGATACAGTAGTAGAAATAGATAGATGTACGAACGAAAACTTTCATTACAAACACCAATATAACCACATCACATACTATGGAAACTCAGAGTAATATAGATTGTTGCAAATTTATTCTAGAAAAAAAGAGAAGGAAAGAGAGAGAGAGAGAGAGAGAGCTTGTTTTTTTTTTTTTTTTTCAACACCTTATCTTCCCGAAATCGCCCTCCTGCTCCTCAACGCGGATGAAGTTCCTTCTCTTCACTTGAGGAGCTACTCTCCTGGTGAGTCTCCGGCTTCGGCTGCCGTTGCATTACAATGTACTGATATGTAGTCATATGTAAATGGCACAGCCATATGTGAAAACTGAGGAGGTGCAGAAGTGGAAGTACAGGTACTAACATAAGTGTAGAGAGTACAATCGGGCCCACACGGAAGTACCACGAATAGGCACCTAAAGGTTTCCACCAGCGTGCTAACAGTACAACACCAGAGAGAAAAACAAGTGTTGTACTAAGAAGTGCAGAAACAAGAAAACCCATAAAAATACGGTAGTTATTCGTACCAATACAAACATTCAGCCATTTGCAATGATGATCAAATCCTCTGACACATTTATTACATGCTTTACAATGTCTCGATTCTACATGAGTAAGGCGATGGCAGTATGTACACGGTTCACCTTCATTCGAGACATCTCCATTCTCTCTAAATGATAGAATAGCCCACAACGTACAGGTCGAGAAGATGCCCCCTCCAGTAAGTATTATTAATGCAACCATTTCCGGTAAACAAGAAGAGTAAACACCCCGACTGTAAAGTAAAATATAGGCAGGTACAATAGCAGACCAAAAGAGAACACAACATATCGTTATCAAAGAAAGTGCTATAATTTGTAACATGTGAAATGGTCGCTGAAATGCATGCCGGCGTGGTCTATTATGACGCCAACTATCTGGGTCAGAACGGTCTACGCAGCATGAGGCACACGGTGGCGTAGCATAATTAGGCCGTGTAGAAGGCATATCACTGTAGAAACTACTCTCCTCTTGTGAAGCATGTAGCGCGGAATAGGATATCTCCTGTGCTGAATAACTACCTGTTGAATTAGGTGTCATTTTCGCTGCCTCTTCACTTGGAGATGAGGCACATGGAACTGAAATGTCAATCATATCATCTAAAGGACCACGAAAAGCGGCATCTTCACACTCATTTATTCCCGATTCACGTGGAAACTGTAGCCGCATAGGGAATGGTGCCATACGCTGAAAACCACCGTTATTATTTATACAAATATTGGTTATATCACCATGAATCTCGCTTCCCAGTGGTCCATTACGACCAAAAGAAATACCACCATTTGGTGCAGTAGGTTCTACAGAGTTTTTCTTACGTCTACTTGAACCACGTTGAATGTCTTCTCCCATACGACCTTCCATCTCATGTGGAGTCGGTTGATTGCATAGATGCTTGACTGATGGTACTACCGCCGTCTCGTCAGTGCACACATCACTTAGATGCACAGTATTGGACAATTGTCCACTACTACTGTTTCTGTATGCTCTAGTTGGAGTGTTCCCTGTATGTGAGTCACGACCAGAGATTCGTCTTTTAGTGGATGTCAAGCTAGCTATATCTGAAACCCCAGTATCCATATCTAGTACTGTGGGCGATGGTAGAGGATTACTACTTATTTCCCTCTTCCTTTTTTCTCTTTTATCACTTTCCTGTACAATATCCCTCTCACTAAGATCATTATGGTGAGAACTATGAGGATTATGACTATGATGATAATGAGAGCGATGTCCCGAGGGATCTTTTACTGAACCCTCATTATCTACAGATATTGATAACCTACTGTTCTGCATAGACTCTACAGCACTCTGCGGTGTTGAAGAAAACGGCTGTGGTTCATCGCCTCCCTTGATCGATTTGATTTGACTATTTCCTCCTTGTCTACTCCTATTTCGATGCTTACGCCCTTCACTTCTCTCTTTATCGCCATTTAAGGTACTTGATGGCGCCTCCACATCTATGCTCGTGCCGCTGCGGCGACTCCAGCGACGGTGGTGTTCCGTCGGGCTGGAGACGACATTTCCCACCGCCGTCTCTTCTCTGCCTACACGCTGCGGTGAAGAGGAGAAACAGGAGCGATGACTGTAAGAAGTGCGGCCGTGCGTAAAGGGAGGCTTAACTTCATTTGGATTCTGATGATGCTGCTGATTGCGGTTCTCATCAGAAGCAGCAGCTCGCCGTGAAGTACTCATGTCCTCCGTCATTATACACAAGGAAACAATCAAAAAACAAATAAAGGAAGAAACACAGACAGACTCACCGGTATTTTGTTGTAATCAGGCAAGTTACAGTCTTCCTCTTTTTTTTTTATTATTCCTTATTATTCTGTTTTTTTTTTTTGTTGTTGTTGTTGGTACAAGGGGACCTTCTTTTCCACTCCCCACCTGCAGCTAATCAAAAAGGGGTATGTGACTAAACACAGTCGAAAAAAAAGAGGGAAAAAGAAACCAAGATGATGAACATCATGGATAATAAAAAATAAAAATAAAAATTACATTTCCACAATCTACGATCACAATTCTGTACCCAATGAACGTCACCTTAAAGGGAAAAAGAAAAGAATGAAGCAAGTAAATAAACGAACGCAAACCATATTCATTTGCAATTCATTCAACGATATACCCTCCCAAGAATGGTGAAAAAGGAACCCCAACTCCTTTAAGAAAAAGGATCAAAAAGGGGAAGAGTCATCGACTCTGTGTTCCCTCTTTTCGGTTATTTGCTCTATTAGAGATCCAAAATAGTAATTCCCAAGAGTTTCATAATTAACAAAACTCAAATCGAAGCTTAACTCCATTATTGAAATTTAATGGTACAAGTGAACATGGCTTCAAGGAAGTAAGTAATAAAAATAAAAGACCCCCACCGGCATACATAGACATAAAATTAGAAGAAAAAAAATCCAATGCAGAAAATAATTCCACGATTCCAATTCATGTGAAAAATCTCAAACTCATCAAAGTGAAAACAAAAACTGCTACCTCTCTTGAAGTTCCTTCTCCTTTTTTGTGTGTTTATCTCTTTAAGACGCCACTTCGGGGGTTCCTCAATATTCGGTAACTGTGTCAACCTCCATCATCAACGATTCCATTGGCGCTGCCCTTCTCAGTAATCCCTGTCATGGCCTGAATCAGCCTCCTACGCACCACATTACTATCCAAACCACCATGGAACCAGTAGTAATAGTAGTAGTAGTAGTAGTAGTAGTGGTAAGAATAATAATAATAATAATAATAATAATAATAATAATAATAAGAGGAAGAAGAAAAGATATTCAAGTCCTCATTCAAAGAAGAACAACAGCAACAATAAGAACCGTGACATGTGCCCAAAACACATTTCTCTCAAGCATCACATTTGATGGGTGCGATCCATTCCTCTTCCTTCTTCACTATACGTGGGTAATATATGCAGTAAAAGGAGATGAAAGAATGGGAAAAACAAAAACAGAAAACAAAAATAAAGAAACAATACATTGAACAGAATAGGATACAAAGGAAAAGTTAGACAAGAAGAAAAGGATACAAAAGAAACAAAAACAAATAGAGAAAAAAAAAACAATGATGATGACGCATTTCAGACTTCTTTATGCTGCTGCTACTGCTGCGACTTCGCATGCCCACTACAGATACAAGGAAGTAAAGAAGAAGGCAGGCAAAAGAAGGGGGAAAAAATCCACGCAAGTGTGGGAAGAAAACAAGAAAGTAAAGGAGGTATATAACTTTGTAGGAACGCAATTTGACCTATACAAGAGAAATAAAAGAAGTTTAAAGAAAAAAAAAGGAGATGAGGGAAAAAGATAAGGACACAAGATGGCAAAATAAAGAAAAAGCACAGATATTTCCTTTACGATGTTGTCCTCTTTTTCCTCTCTCATTCCCTATATATATATATATATTCCATTCCTCTTTTTCTTCTTGCCGGCTCTGCAACTGATCCCTGTAATCAATTATAGCGTCTCACAAAACTGTATACAATTCAATTAGAAATAGGTATACAAAACATTCTCACTTGTGTGCACAAAGAGCCATTACACATTGGTATATTTGCATGTACACACCATAACTGCAGTTGCAGCATTATCATTCGTTGCGTGATGAAAATGTTAGCAGAAAAAAAAATCACCTGTTAAAAAGGGACTCACCCTCATTTTACTTCCCAAATATTTGTCAGATATCTATCAGCAACTTAATAACTTTTTTTTCCTTCTTGCAATCGTTTGTACTGTCATTGATGCTGATGTTGATGTTCATAATAATAATTACTTTTTTTCAGCACCCCTTGGATACATGAGATTTCCCCTGAAACCATCTTTCTTTTTTTTTCTCCTCAGCACTCTCCCTTTTTTTTCTTCTTTTTCCTTTCTTTATCGTTCAATTCTTTAATTCCTTCCTTCCTTTCTTTTTCTGTTTTTTTTTTTGTTTCTTCTTTTCCCCTTTTTTATTTAGTAGTGCGTGTTGGCTAGCCATATCCCATTATTGATTACCCCATCTCTACGAAACCCCCCCGCACAAATTTATTCCTTCCCCCGATAGCAATCGCTATTGGCCCAACTGTGCCTCCCTCACACATGCACACAACTAATGCAAGCCAGGGGAAGGAAAAAGAAAGGTGACGAAGAAACAATAATTTTCAGGCGTGCACAGACAAGCATACATACACACACACACATGCACAGGAAAACAGAAAATAGGGGAATAACAGTAAAAAAAAAACACATTTAGAGTTCATCACTCTGCAGACACGTACCTTCTATCATTGAAGACACAAACAGCAGTGTCACACCATAATACCGCGCTTACTCATCATTTTCTGATTTCTCTCACCTCATCCTTCATTTCTTTTTTCTTTTTTTTTTTTTTTCTAAACTCATCTTTCATTCTCTTCCTTCTTTTTCTTTTTCTTTCCTACGTTGTTTAGGTCTTAATGCATCAATTGTCTCCAAAGCGCATGACCTTGCACCGACCCACCCACAAAGGCGGAGAATGGGTGTACCACCACCCTTTCCACAGTACATTTTTACCACACACACACACATACCGCCTCTCTACGCCATCTTCTGCTTGAGAAAACCGTACCCGAGTTCCTGTCCCTCCTGCTGCAGAATCTCAAAGTACTGATTGATCATTGTCACGGCAAGAAGGATTCCCGTGCCGCTGCCAATGGCGCCAAGGAAGTCTGCAAAGATCGTGAGTGCACCCACGCAGAGTCCACCAAAGCTCGCGGCGACGGGGATGTACTTTTCCAGCAGCCGCGCCATGTCCTCCTCGCTCTCGCGTGCCTGCGCCAACCAGCGGCCCTCCGCCACCAGCCGCTTCGCCACGTCCCGCGGGCCGGTGTGACTGATCGCCACCCACAACTTGGAGAAGATGGCGCACGAAAAGAGAATAAACACAACGTAGAAGATGGCGTGAATGGGGTCGCCCAGCATTTCGTAGAAGGTGGCGGGGGGGGTGAGGTAGTACGCGAGGCCACCAACAGGGTACATCTGTCCACTCTGGCTGTATGCCCGCTCCTCCCAGCGACCAAGGAGATTGATCAGAAAGTTGTGCTGTCCAAACCGGCGAGAGAGAATCTGCGAAAAGAAGTTGATGTTTGAAACTACGCTGGCTTGTAGAATAATCGGCATATTGCTGGTGTAAAAGAGTTTGATCATGTATGGCTGACGATCTGCTCCAGCGTGACGGGACTTGGTCATGAGTGGTACGCGAAATCCCTGAAAGAATACCACAACAGCAAAAACCACAAGAGTAGCAAAAATATTCGTTAAGTTCGGCAGCTGTGGACGGTAAAATGCTTCCTTCAATGCCCGTACCTTATCGGAACGCGAAACCAGTAAATGAAAAAAGGCAATGATTGCTCCCTCAAACTCCGCTCCACGACCGGTATTAATGGTTGAAGGTGAGAAACTTTTCCAAATAATGGTGTCGCAAATGTTCGTAGCTATGAAGAGTGAAGTACCTGCTCCAAGCCCCCAACCCTTCTGCAGCAACTCGTCCAAAAGAATACAAATGAGAGTGGCAGTCACAAGTTGAAGAACAATGAGAGCACAGACAAATGAGCCAATTTCTCGCACATCACCGTACATACCAGAAGAAACATATGCTATAGCCTCAATAGCAGTTATAATCAGAGCTGCAATTTTCTGTATTCCCTCAAACACGGCACGCTCCTGTTTGTTATTTACATCATAGTTTATAATCTTCAGACCTGCGAGTAACTCCAAAATGAGTGAGGCTGTAACAATAGGTGAAATACCAAGCTCCATAAGTGTTCCCTTGTTGCTGGCCAGCACCACACGCATCCAGTAGAAAGGATCGCTTGTCTGCCCTGGTCGAGCACCATACACTGGTACCTGACAGCAAATAAGAAATATGAAGAGTGCCACTGCAGTCCACATAATACGCTCCTTGATTGGGGGAATACGGCGGGGACGTGCCACCTCTGGCAAAAACGCCAAGATGGGCCGCGCCATCATCATATAATTTGTCATTGGTCTAAATTTCCTGCCCTTTTTCCCTTCTTTTTTTCTTTTATTTTCTCTTCCTTTCCCTTTATTAAAGTTTAGTTCACCCCTATGACTGAGAGAGTAATTAAGGATGCTGTATTCTTTGTTATCGTTGCTACAGCATAGAAAGAGAAGAAAAGAAAGAAAAAGAAAAGGAATAGTAGGACAGCAAGTGGAAGAAAAATTAAAAAAGCTACAATAAGAATACAATAAGAACATGTTAATTCATTAAGCATCCCTTTTTTTTTCTTTCTTACAAAACCACCGTTTCCTTTTTTTTTTCGTTTGTGTAAAAAACAGCACGTCACATAAAGAAAAAAAAGGAAATTGAATACTTGATCAATAGTTTTTTTTTCTCGCAATTAGTCCACACTCGATATCAAAAGGAGGTATAACGAGTGCAGTATTACTCCACCCTAGACGGAGGAAGGCGTTGCAACTACGGTTGGATCAGCTGCTGCCTCCTATAGTGTGGCACTAAAATGTATGTATGTATGTGAGTAGAATAATCTTAGCCTTACTTCACCTATGAAAGAGAAAAGAAGAAACAAGAGAAAACAGTGTATTTTAACTCTACTACTAGTAACCCCATATCGTATAAAAAATACAAACAATAAATTGAAATTGTACGAGATATTTATTTATTAAGGAATCCTAAAAACTGACGTAAAGGAAGTGCTGAGAAGCCCTTTTTAACCCGCCTCCCGCTATCCCCATCGCAAGTTCCACCCCTTCGCTACGTCTACTGAGTGGACTGTCTTACCTCGAGATAAGCCGTCCGCCGGGTTCTGCTCTGAAGCTACATAACACCACTTTGCTCTTATGCCGTGCGAGCGCAAAACTCTGTCGATGGCGTCAGCTTCCTTCACCAAAGCTTGTGAATGTGTGTTTCCTTTTTGCACAATATGCATGACGGTTGTATTGTCCACGCAAATATCCACGGGACCGTGTAGATGTGTTTTAAAACCGCGTAAAGCGAGATGAACTGCTCGTGCCTCTGCTTTGGATATCATATGGGGTGTGCGTTCCCACGCACCGCCCGCGGCCAAAACTCCCCTGAATCTTTGAATAATAATAACGCCCCCCATCCGTACATGGAGGCGTCAGTGCCGAGTGTTGCCGTGGAGGGCAACTTTTGTGGAGGATGAACCGGGTCGTTCATTAACAATGTGTTGAGCAAACTTTGTCCGATGTCCTTTGCAGTTGGTGATAAATTTGCCGGGTCTTGTGGCCGTATTAATCCTCGATTTAAACAAGATAAACGTCGACGTACGATTTTCAAGAAGAAATAATAAGGGAAAAGAGCTGCACCTCTTACCCCACCCGCATACAGCATACGCGAAACTGTGCTCTCCAGTTCTTCGACTGTTTTGTTATCTAGTGAAGGAGCCTGTTGCAATCTCTGTATTGTTTTCTCACTTAAAGTCACCGTGTTGTCTTTGTGATTGAAATGTACGCCTATGAAATCATATTCTTTAGTGTTGAGCTTCTGTTCTCCGATGGTGGCGCCGCATTGTTACATGTTCTTTCGAATTGTCTTTCCCCAAGCATCCACCTTCTGATGTGGACCACTTACTCGGATGTTATCAATCCATACATGTATGTGTAAACCTTCTGGTGCTGCATATTGTGGCAATACCAATTCTGGATCTCCAGCCAAAACTCTTTTAATGGTATTTATAATCTCAGGACTACATTTATAGCTCATGGGAAGGCGAGTGAACTCAACGAATTCACCTGATTCCGTGCGGCAACGGAAACTTGCGCGTGTGTTTACTGGTAAGGCCACCTGGAAAAATGATGCCTTTAAATCAAATAATGTCGCCGTTTCATCATAAACCACATCCAGATACTTTGAAATATGCGCGAGAGGAACATCGGCCTCATAATCATCCTTGCCATTCTTTTCTCTTGGCCACACAATAAAACGTCTTCTTTGTCCGGAGGGTTTGTCCTCCACCACCGCAAACGGAACCACCCAACCTGTGGTTGGATGTAATGAAGCTGTACAAATAATTCCTGCTTCCTTCATACGCTGCGCATCAGCGTTATTAATTCGTAAGTTGGATTCCCGCCGTTTGGCGTATAATTTGGGTTACTGCATAATGTGCCACACCTCATCCCAATGCCTCCTGGCCTTATGGTTGGGGCGGTCTCTTATCCATTAGGTGGAAAGTGTGCCTACGTCTATTTGTTGCAGCGATAATTGTGTTTCGTCTTTTTTTGTCGCCACCCTGGTTCGGTGTGATTGTTGCAGTATATTATGCCCTTTGAAAGGGGCGCAGAAATGTTGCGTTGTTAATTCTGGTAATTCCCATTTTTCTGCAGCTCATTTTTCTAATTCTTTTACATCAATGATGTCAATTGTGCGGACTTGCTTATTGTTGCGGCCCAATGGCCTAAGTATCGCACCGTGCTGCGTGGGAGTTCCATGGGGTCTGCGTGTTTCCCTAACTGTGTTATTTTTTGGTTTAAATGGTTCTCTGTACGCGTTTACACGGCACGTCGTGCTGTAATGTCCGATGCGACCGCATCTGAAACACCGAGCCTTACTCGGCGGTGGTAATGACTGTTTCCGCTTTACCTTATTCACGGCTTGCGCGATTGGATCTTCCTTTTGCCAAGGCTCTTCATAAGCTTCTCTTAGTGCGGTTATCTTCACGCCTGGGTTATCTTTTGCAGCCTGAATTAGTCAGAGGTGTGTATATACCTGTCGTCCCATATGGACGAGCTGCTCTGAAATCCCCTCGTTACGAAAGGAGTCCAGCCATTGTATGAACATATCCCATGCATCTTGATAAAAAGGACCGGGATTAACCGGTCTGGGAAAAAGTTGCCGATAAGCCGCCACAACTTCCGTTGGCGATGTATCCGTCAAAAATTCCATCAGTCCATCAAAGGTCCGTATTTTTTCTATAGGTCGGCTGCTTTCGAGCCACGTTGGTTGGCGGCGTTCCTGGATTCCCCGAAGGCCCAACTTTGGGTGTTCCTCATTTTCCGGCAAATCGGGCGCTGGTTTCCCTGCCCAGCTTGTTATATTTCTACCTTGCGGTGGTGATATCTTTGGTTCCTTAGTTTCACCCGGAACAGACAGTTGTTCCGTTTGATTGTAGTTTTCCAGCGCTGATTTTAATTGCGCTTGTGTGGCAGCATGCTGATTTTGCAGCTGTCGTAGTTCTTCAAGCGTTTGGTTTAATTGTGTGTGAGATGCTGCCAGTAGGGCTTGCGTGTTAGCCTGTTGATGCATCTGTGCCGGTTGATTTTGTAATTCCTGGAGTTGTATATTAGCGGTTTGCTTTGCCCGAAAAGCTTCGTGTTCTAACTGTGCTCGGGCGCTGTTATATTATTGATGAAGCCTTAGAGCTTGCTCTCCCAGTGCGGCCCATTCCGCCCCGAATAAGTTATTTGTCGTCTCGAAAATTTGTAGAAAATTTTGATTTCGAGGCATTATAAACCAATAATGGACAGGCACACGGATTCCCAGTCCATAAAGTTGTTTGGTTCCATTTTTAATTTGAGGGTATCACCGTCTAAAGTTAGAGTACTGTCAACATGAAAAGTGTGTTGCGGCATATCCGCAGGTCTCAACTCAAAGGAGAATTCTAATGGGCCATATTGGCGCACAAAATCATTGAAAGCCTTAGTGCAAATTCTTCACTCTAGTGGTGTATAAGGCTGGATGGTTGTCGTGATCGTACTTACTTTAAAAACCTTACTATTTTCTTTTCAGAAACTTACTATCAACACACTGTTAGGAATAAAAAGAAGTAAAAATATTCCCAGTAGTTAAACCCATACAAGATATAAAATTCAGTAAGACTCAATCATTCTTATCGCAAGCTGACAAAAAAAATATGTTCATGCGTGCGTGTGTGTCTGTGTATGTGTATGTAGTAAGTGTGAGTAAGTGGGTGTGTAGTAAGTGTGAGTAAGTGGGTATCTAGTAAGTGTGAGTGGATGTCTTAAAAGCATATGAATTTCAACATTTGTACACATTTGCAACGTTATTTAAGCATATATAAGTATTTGTGCGAGTGAGTGTGTGTGTGAAAAAAGGGAAAGGAAAAGAGAAAGAGAGAGCTGTATATTTATATATACAACGGTTTCCGTGTGCGTCTCTGTGCGTCTGTGAGTAGGTGTGAGATTGTGTCGATAGGAAAAAAAAAAATCACACACCGAAGAAAAGACACACACACAGACACAAACCCACACATTCTCTTTCGCTTTTACGCTCTCCCACAAATAACTATTCCCACGACTGCTTTGGACGCGTTACAGCAAACAATATTGAAAAAAAAACTGAGTGCGCAGCAGATCTACCATAATAATGCAAAAAACGAAAGAAAAACATGTCGACACCAACAAATTCATCGTCAATGTTCGCATGGTTGTTATAGAGTGTAAGGATTGGGTCCAGCAAGGCCATTATAGGGGGGGAAAAAACACCAACGACCACGCCAAAGATGGCGAAAAAGATAAGTGAAGAGAGAAAAATTAAGAAACTACGGCCAAAAAAAAAAAAAAATAGAAATTCGAAGGAATAATGATCAACAGATTAAATTAGACAAGCCCAGAGGGTAGGGAACAGTACCTGGATTGTAGACGCAAAGCTCCCTTCCAGAGAAACGAACCCAGTAAGGCGAATTAAGTTTTTTCTGTAGATCCAAGGGAGAAACAAAAACCACGGTGTCACTTACAAAGACCTTTCTTCTTCTATGGACTTTCGTTTTATTGCTGTAGAATACACTTAATAATACTCTCGGTTGCACTTCTCTTGTCACACCGTTTTCTTATTTTTAGCAAAATTTCTCTTCTTTATTCTTCAGTTATGCCACTCTGGTTCGCTAGGATCAAATATCATACGGATGCAACGCGAAAAAAAGCAACAAAAAAAAGGAGCCACGAAATAAACGCGAAGTAGTGAGGAGGAAAAGAAAATTAAAAAAAAAACAGAAAAGAGCCTGTTCATTCATTCCCCAGCCTCTTTCCTCCACCTCCTCTCTCTGAATGGCTGTAAAGCAGGATCGATAAAAAAAAAGGAAAAAGAGAACGTTATTGTTTCTCCTTTTCTTCACCGCTACAGTCCATCTTCCTTTGTCACTCGTATATCATGCTCTCAATGAGCATGTTTCTTGGTTTATCGGTATTTTTCTTTGTGTGTGTATATGTGTGTGTTTTTTTCTTTGTTTTCCACCACTACTTTTTCTTCTTTTTATTTTCTTCGCGTTTTCTTATTCTGGGATGTGCGATGGACTTCTACTTGCTCCTATACCATTTCGCAAAGTTAGGCCAAAGAGAACCCACGCGCTGTTCATGACCCCTCTTCCCTTATATTTGTTTTTTTTCTCTTTCGCTAATTCCTTCGCTTGTGTGAAGAAAACGACTTCGTGTCCTGACGCGCAAACTGCACAGAAATGAATGGACGTAAATTCCATTGTCGCCTTAACCAACGGAGACACTGTCGCGCATCCTCAGATGTTTCAAATCGCACAAAACCACATTGCTTTCCAAATGACTTGTAGGAACAGAATCCAGCAAAACGTTCTGAGAAAAAGTCGCGATTAAGAACTCCCTTAATGACCTCATTAACGATCGTGTCCTCCTCTGCATGGGAGGATGACAGGGAGAAAAAGGCAGGTGAACCCTTTTGTGTCTCTGCTGGTATTCCGCAACGTGTTGAAGGATTACAAGATGTCGAACACGGCATACTCGACTGAACCTCTGTAGATACGGGAAAGTGATGATGATGGTGTAAACACGACCATTCCTGGAGAATACGATTGGGTTCATCTCTCCGTTGTTCTTGTTCTTGTTTTCGTTCTTGTTGCTGTAATTGTGGTGGTTGTTGCTGTTGCTCAGATGGTAGTGAAGTTCCAGAATCATACGACGTCTCCACCATTTCTTCTGTAGTTCTTCCTGGAGTTGAGAAACTGGAGTCTGTACTAAATAACGATGCATTCTGTTGGGGATATTGTCGTCGGTAACGAAGGGCTCTTATGAAAAGTGTACTGCTTGGGAGATCCTTGTCGTCCAAAATAAAAGAAGGGAGAGTACAATCCGATAAACATACCCGAGAAGAATCGCTCTGTGCCAAGGATGATGCAACATAAATATGAGTGCCACCCTCTTTAGTAGTATCTTGACCCCACGCTTGCTGCGGGTGGGATTGCCATTGATGCCTTTGGGGTCTAACTCCAGATTGCATAGACATACCAACGTTGGAAGGATGAACCAAAGAACGATGCTTCCATCCACTCTCAACACAAGTTGCAGTAGAGCATCCAGCACTTTTAGGACGGGAGCCCCATGATACATTTTGTAGTCCTGCCACAGGAGGACGCGGGTGAGTCTCTGGTATAGGACCATTGTGGGATGCGGAGGTTAAATCAAAGCCGACCTGCGGTGGTTGAATAATACGTTCAGGGGTCATATCCATTGAAGGAATACAACCGTAGCCTTGTTGTTGTTGATGATGTTGATCAAAATAAGGATTTGATGAAGTACGTGATGGAATGAAATTTGGACGGCACTTAGGACTGCTGTCAGACCATTCAGCCTCAAGAATAACACTTTTCAGAAGTAACTCCATGGTAAGAGAAGAGTTTCCGACGCAGTTGTTATACTCCACATATGGAACAGGGTAGCGATACCCCAAAGGTGGTATATCGCATGAAGGTGGCATATGAGGCAAACAATCGGAAGCAATATTAGCTGTTACCCTAAGTCTGTAGAACCACTGCAGTGATTCGTGAGCAGACTTTAGAGAATCGTATTCTGCAAACCCAACATCTCGACCACCACTTCTTTTTACACGTAAAGCGATCAGTCCTTCCCTTGGTACATACGGTAATAAACTCTGACTGTTGTCTACAGTTGGTGGTAAATTTCTAATACATATTGTAGCCCTAGGCGGTAATCCCGGTCTTGACATCCCCTGAGGAGGTGACGATATTGGGAACTCCCCACGGCTCAAGGATGATGATGATGGGGCACACAGTGATGCACCCGCCGTACATTCTCTTCCCATAGGGAACTGTTGTGGTCCACTCGCACCACGACCTCTGGTCTTTGGCCACATGGGCAGAACGATGTGGTGAGAATGTCACTTGGGCCTTCTACGCCTCAACACTTTTTTTTTTTGTGTGTGTGTTGTCAAGTAGGCAAAACGGTAGGGGGTTATGCACAACAGAACAACAACAACAACACGCACGTACTTCTTCTGCACTCCCGCCCCTTCTTTGGATCCGTGGCTAGAGCAAGTATGTTGTGGTACAACCGCAAGAAAAAGAGAAACGATAAAGAAAAAAAAAGAGATCCTACCTTTTGTATTTGTATTTTAATTTAGTACATTTTGTTTGTTAGAAAAATAAAAATAAAAAAGAAAAAGAAAGGTGGAAAACAAAATCATAGTTAGTCAAACGTAAATAAAAGAAAAAACGAAAAATTTCCTATCATCCCCAAAATAAACTCATCACAAAACATTGTGCCAGCAATGCATTTTCATGTGCGTATTAGACGCTTACAAACACGCACATAACCTCGCATAGACACATATACACACACAATCACATACAGTCCACCTATATTTTTCTCACCATACTTCTTTTTTTTCTTTTTCCTACTCCCTCCTCCCTACGCAAGCGCAGCACAAGTAATCAGAGCCTATTCCTGATGTTTTTTTTTTGTGTCTTTTTGTTTTATTTTTGCTTGCCTTTCTTTCTTTTCAATTTGCCTCTCTTTTTTTCTTTCCTTCCCGCTTGGCTTCCCTGCTTTCCCAGCCTCCCACCACCATCGTCCTCCCTCTCACAACTCCACTTCGCTGCCTAAAGCAGGGGGCGTGCTCGTCTCTCCGGTACGGTATACTACTCATCCACTACAGCCTGTTGAAAGGGGTAACGAGGGAACCCTTACACACAGACACAAACACACACACCATCTCTCTAGTGTGCCTTACAATGCGGCGACCACTGCTCTCGGGTTCTTTGCGGCGGCAGCCTCGACACGTTCTGCCTCTGCCTGCATGCCGAGAGCGCGGAGCTCTGCGGCGACGGCGAGGGCGACGGACTTGAAACTGTGACCCGCCGAGACGGTTCCGCCAGTGGTGGTGTGACACGTACGACTGGCACCGCCGAAGAGACCGGCGACTGCCAACTCCACTTGTTCCGTCGCCGGCACATCGTTGAGGAGGACCACACCGAGAGACTCTGGCCGCAGCAGAAGTTCATTCGCCGCTGTTGCTGTTCCTTGCACTTCCACCAAAAGACCGGCGGCCGACACCACCTCCTCGCAGACGCGGCGAAAGAGGGCATTCACACCGGCGTAGCGCGAGGCCTGTTTCACCACAAGCGAGACGCGATTCGCACCGACGGCCCGAGCCCGTGCGACTGCCAGCGTGGCGGACTGCCGGAAGGAATCCGCCGCCGCCCGCTCCTCCGCCTCCGTGCTGATTCCCGCCGCGGGGAAGACGTCGAGGGCGTCCCGCAGCTGAACGCGATCCGGCGCCGACCTCGGCAGCACCGCCCGGACGACCACCGTCTTCACGCCGGCGTACGCGGGGTGCGGGGCAGCGGGGAGGGTCGTCACGACGGTGTGGATGCCGGCCGGCGTCTCGGGTCCAACAACCACCGCGTGGCGATCGGCCGTCGCGGCCGCCGTCGTCGTCACTTTCCCGCCGGCGACCTTCTTCACTATCGCCGCGGCGCTCTCAAGGATGGTCGCAGAGGCACCAGCTGAGATGATAGAGAGTTGCTTCGACATCAACGAATGGGACTTCGTGTGCGTGATCCTAGTTGCGTTATATAAAAAACCGCTTAGGAGGGTGATTTTTTTTTTTTTTTGGCTTGTTTAAAGAAAAGAAAAAAAAGACGGAAAACACCAGAGGAGAACATACATCATGAAAATAGAAACATACACAGACAAAAAAAGAAATAGAAAGAGAAAAAAAATTTTTAACGTAGACTCTCCATTGGCAAACGGACACATGAAAAAACTAACGAATATATATATATATATATATATATATATATAGGAATGTATTTGAGCGCAACAAAAAAAAAAAAAAAAACGAAGAAAAAAAAAACAGTAGCAGAACTCATAAAATGTCTACTTGAAAGGTTCTCATTCCTTATATATCTATTTGCTCTATTTCCTTTTCGTTTCAAATGAGGATGAAATGAGAGAGAAAAGGAAACCATGACCTCTTCAGTACCCTCCAATCATTATCGATATTGTGAATACTGTCAATAGGATGTCACTCAACTCCACAGATAAAGAAACGTGCCATTGGTTGGGAAAGAGAAAACAAAAAAAACAGGAAATAAAGAAACAAAAAAAAAGTCATTATTGCTCCCTTTGAAGTGAACACAAAAAAAAAAAAATGACAAAGCAGAGTAATAAGCACGATTGATCAATGAAGAAACTCTTAATACCTTGCATAATCGCGGTAATCGCTAGAAGTACATGCCTCATAGGAGTTTCCAAACTTGGCAGAAAAAAAACACAAGCTGAAATCGCGAATTTTAAATAATAACAATGGTAACAATAATAATAATAATCTTGAGGGGAAGGAGGAACCTCCAATGTATCAGTAACCCAGATAATCCCAGAGACAATAAAGGTGTGAAATGCACATTCCCCTTTGTGTTATTCAGCTTGTTTTCTTAAAAAATCATACGTGTCCCATAGCTCCATGAGAGCCAATATTGTAGGGCACATCAACAAAGTATGAGGTGGGAACGCAAGTCCTGTGCATTGTGCTAATTTCCGTGCAAACTCCACTGCACCCTGGGTCAATAGAGAATTAAATTGCATTTCGTAATATCTTACCGTTGGTAATATTTGATATACATTTAACGCAGTTGCAACATTCTCGTTTGGTAAAAAAACACAGTTATAGTCAATTACAGTGGGAGAAGCAAATGTAGCCAAAGAAGAAGCTGGATCACTTTCCAAATCACAAAACGGATCTTTCCCTTGTGAGGTCTTTATCACCTTATCTTTGCGATTTAACTGAGTATCCATAAATGTCTCATCCAGTAAACGGCTATTGATAACTACGTTACACAACTCCTCCTTTGTATTCACAGAACCACATATTGGTGTGAAGTAATTTGAATGAAGGTTAGAAGAAGTCTTCTTTGTAACATCCTTTACATCAACTAACAGAGCAAGATCAATAAAGCTAGTGGAGAGGTCTCGCACGCACGCCTGATGGGGTTTATTTTCCCACTGCATGCTTTGCAATATGATATTAATCTTAGCGCACTTTGCAAGTGTCGCATGAATAATGCCATCTAAGGCACTTCTACGAGGGGATGGAAAAACGTTTACGCTTATTCGGTCTGCAGGTTCTACAATCATAGTAATTTCATGTCTTGACCACCAAATTAGTTGTCCTAGAGAAGGAACATTAGCAGAAAAGTCAAGTATTACATCATCCTCGTGTAGGTGTTGAAGTGAATATGTTAAATCCTGAGATGAGCATGTTACAGCTAAAGCGATCTTATCAGTAAGTACACATTTAGATTGTTTACTCCATATTTCCCCGTCTACAGGAGAATATACTGTGAGTTGAAGCATAGAGGAATCCAATTGTATACCATTATCACTCCAGAGTTGCAATAGTCTAAGGTACTGGGATTGATTATAAAAAGAACTATTCTCAGGTGTTGGTGTAGGAAGATATTCTTTATGCACTTTTACCCCTGTAGTACTTGCATAGTTAACAAGAAGAATACTTAATCGTTCCAAGTCCGTGGGATGACCACAAACTACTGATGAACGACTACTGATAACACGTGCTATGTTTACCCTTGACATGGGAATAACACGAGAACTATTATCATCACGCCAAGATTCACCACTACAAGGTCCTAATTGCAGTTTATTAACCTGATCAATAAGTAATTGCAGCGATGTTGTTGCAATATTAACTAAAAGCAACATAGAGCTACGTTGAAAGCATCCATTTAACTGTTTCTCAAATTGTTCTTCCATTTCACTATTTATAAACCCGGTCAAAAAGGCAGCCCTAAACATCCTAGATGCGTGATACATCAATTCTTCCTCTGTAGGTGACATTGCAACTGCCAGAGCCGCCAAAATATCTTTCCCACTGGAGAATAATCCACCTCGCAGTCGAAGAGTCTCAAAGGTTTCTTGATATCCATAAACCTTTGCTGTAACGTAAAAACAGGAAATAGTGTATAAAACCTGTAGAGGCCACGCAATAAGTGGATTCATAAAAAACTTATCGTTTGGGGCTCCATCCACATTAGACAAAAATTCCATGACATCAATTTCCCTTGGATAAATATCCTCACATGACTGTAAAACACGCCTAAGAAACGGTTCAAGAAGAGTTTGCTGCCGTTTAAAGAGAACTGCAAAAGGTTTAAAATATCCACGTCCCATCGTACCGAATAGTCCAAAGACACCACGTTTTCGCTTATGATGATGATGATGTTGTTGTTGTTGTTGTTGTTGTTGCTTATTCCGCTCTTGCGTACGATCACGTGACAACATTACTGGTGAAAAGACTGCTGTACAACCTGACGGTGTCGGTGCCATCTCAGAAAACGAATCTACAGAGACAACATCATCGTTGAAAACATCTTGTAAACATACCACAGCTCTACGTCCAGTTTTAAGTGAAGGATTTGTTTCTTCGTCATCCATGAGAATAACTGACTTTGTGTGAGCAAGTTGTGGCATGTCTGTTGTAGAAAAGGTATCATCTAAATTTCCTGGAATACTATGAGTTTCTACTTTTGAGTTTATTACCTGTACAGGTGGAACAGTACTACCCTGATACATCATACTCTCCTTTGGTGTCACATCCTTATGCATGCGTACAGGAGTCTGATTGTCTTTTTGAGGATTAACATCATTAACCGAAGATAGGGGTTGATAGATCGAGTTAGATATCCACGAAGGAATAGAAGCATTAACACCAACAGACAACTCGGTATTAAGAAATGCAAGAGCATCTGCAGCACGTCGAACCCCGAGACTTTGTGTACGCATTTGGCATGCAATATCACCACCTTCAGTAAAGTTGCAGTGAAGTTGAAGATATGAAGAGCGACGTGTGGAGCGGGACTCTCTTAAACATGTGTCTGTGTTTAGCGCAGATCCACGTTCGGGTGAAGTGCCTAATAACGACATTGGCGGCATACCGTTATGCATAGGGAGCCTCTCACTATTGGAGTTCTCTTCATTGCCTTCTACAAACCCAGCATGTCGGTATAATTCCCCATGGACATAGACTTCTTCTCCTTTTGTGTCCATCAGTCTTTTCTTCTTTTTTCCTTGCTTCTTTGGTTTAGTTATATCGTTTTTTTTTTTTTTCTTCCCTTTTTTTTATTCTTTTGTGGAGATATTATCCAATCTCTTTATTTCTCTTGCAGATAGACACGGTTGATCTGCAACTCCCTTTCCCTCTATAAGTGAAGAGTAACAACAAGTATACTCTCTAAAAGAATACTCTCCCAGCACCTAAAAGGAATAACAGTCGTTCCCAAAAAAAAAAAAAACTATATTAACACACTACAGTATACTCAGGAAAACAGTACCTATATATACATATATATATTTATATGGGAACACAACACAGAAAGTCAGTATTACCAAAAACAAGAAGAATAATATTAGTAAGAATAGTAAGAATAATACTTATTTTAAGAAAACTGCAATCTCCTCCGTCCTACACACACTATGCTTCTAGAACACTCACAGTAAACAGAAGGTGCTTTCACATCAATACATATATATATATATATATATATATATATATACGGACACTGTAGGGAGGAAAACAAAGACATTGGTCTAATATGGTATTGGTACCATATCTAGTAGTAATAGTATCACCAAAGAAATTGTTAACAATACGAGTTAAAAAAACAACCCCACAGCATCGTGATCTGTGTGTGCAAGCGCAAAAGATCTATACGTGTACCGGTACATGGACTCTTCGCTATTGTTGTTATTCTCAAAAAGACTAGGCGGCGGCAACGATGAGGATGATGAACGCACTCCTGTCATCAGTTCTAATCCAGCAGGATTCCACACAACACGGTCGCACCAGGCAGGAATACGCTGCCGCAAATAACCACGTTCGGGTATTCCTGCAATACGCGCTGATAACATCAGTGTTTCTGCCTCAATTCTCTGTTTCTTCCTCTCATTTTCCTCATCGCTTACCATATCCTTTTCTTCTCTATTACTAGTTGCTGTAACTTGTGATGTAGAGTGAATTCTTGAAGAAGGATTCTCAACAGGGAGACGTGAGTACGTTGGTGGGAAACGTACAACAAACTCTGCTAGTTCTACACCACTCTGTTGAGCCACAACGTCCATCAAACGTTCCATTTCGACATCAAATTTTTTTATCATTTCCATATGACTTGATTCTCTGAAGAGCTCCCAAAAGGTGTCAGGTGCACGTACATCTTTTACATCAAGTTCTACATCTATTTGACGAAATTCCTTTAGGTGCTGTAACAGAGCAAAAGTATCTAAACGGGTATTAAAATCACCAAAAATAAATAAAGGATCTTGAGGTGAAATAAATACCACGCTTTCCGTCATAGCTTCCAGTAAGGCTTCTTGTCGTTGTAGTGCATACATACTTGGGCTTGCCTCTGCTGCAGTTTTGTTTTTAGGATCATTATAGAGATGAACATTAAGGAAATTCACAACAACTGTACCAAAGCGCAATGATGTAAGTAAATAACCTTTACGAGAGCGACCAGCACCAGAAAACCTGTTTCCATGAAAAAGAAAAGTAGGTGAACTTGCATATGTCGCAGGATCATCAGTGACACTAACAAATGTTCGGTGACGGAAAGAAAGGATACTACTAATAGGACACATACGATGTGATAAAAACACAATTGACCCTAAGGCTGTAAACCTCTGTGCATCGTCATTAGCTTCCATAAGAAGACCTGAAGCCCATCCTGCTTCTGGTAGTAATGCATTCAAGGCTTCTGCAAAAAAAGTATTGAACTCTGTGTTCATTTGTTTTCCTCCAATTTCCTGGAAATGAACAACAATTACATCAAGCAATGGAGGCACTGAGCCTTCCCTAGTAAAGTCATTCTCTATAGAGGATGACACACGCCCTTCCAGACTCGTTTTAGACTTTCGTAAGTACGTAACATACTCACGACGGCAGGCTTCGTGAATAAGAAGTCTTAATTCAGCTATAAACTCTGTCACAAGTTGCCGTACAACATTGGATACGCCCTTTCCATCTTTCTCTAATTCACTGTCACCAAAGACTTCTTCATTCACTTTATTCTTCATAAAAGAATGTGTCTCAATACCACCAATATTCTGTGTAAGAAGGAGCATCGTAAAAGGAAGGTTAGGAAAACTCTCAGTAGAAAAACGACAGGAACGGTAAATTCCACTATTCGGAAGTACATCACTTACAGAATGACTTGAGGAATCCATGTGTGAGGTCTCTTGGAGTAAAGAAGGCACAACGCTCATCGTATTTCCCGTCACTGTATTACTAGAAGAACCCCTCTCATAGTCACCATCTCCCTGCTGTCGAACTTGTTGTTGTTGTGAATGCTCCTGTGGAATGCGCAGTGCAGAAGTAATACCGTCCAGCAGGCTACGCATTTACAGCACAGTGTTGGTGAATCCACAGACACCTACCCCAACCTTTTCGTCTTCTGCAATCCACTTGCTATGAGAGCTAAAAAGAAAAAAAAATCTACCACATCAGCGCACAGTCAAAGAAGAAAAAAATATCAATCCAAAGAGAGTCTTTTACTACGACCATTAACACGACAACAATAATAATAATAATAATAATAATAATAATAATAATAATTATTATTATTATTATTATTATTATTATTATTATTATTATAGTAATACTGTAAAACAGAAATATCTCCACTTTATTACAACGTCATTCCTCTTCGGTATACCTCTTCATACTCCATTTTCAAAGCGCATCCCAATTCCACTGTAATTCCGCAAAACAATAAAAGCACAATAATAGTAATAGTAAAAAAACTCATATTTCTCAATAATACCAAGATACAATGGAGTCAGGGCAGAGTGCATGAGTACCCAGTAAAGAAGGAACGACATAAGAGTCCTACCAAGAAAACATTTCAACAAAAAAAATAAGCGATCGACTATTCATTACCAAATTAATAGTGAGAAAAAACCCCGTCAAATCTTTCCTCACCTCGTAAATAAAACGTTTTCAACAGAGCGTAACCCTTAATCAAAAAGTTACAACGGGTACAAATAATAAGAAAATAAAAAAACATTTTGTTGCCTACAGTTATCCGTATTTTCATCACACTTCTACAATCAAAAACAAGCTAACTCAACAGAAAATTTTAATACCACAGGGATGCCCACACGGACACAAACAAATAATCTCACAAGATATTATTATACCGCTTAACAACCCTCACAAAAAAAAAAAAACAGACGATTTAAATACCAGAAATTTTGAATGTTATTAACGTCGTATGCGCTATCATTTTTTCCCAGCCCATTCTTCCTATAATAGAGGTGTATGTCTACATCTTTGCAGCGAGTGTCTTGTACTGTGCCTCTACACGCCTTTTCTCCTTCAGCGCAGCGTGGGCAGCGGCAACAGTGGCAACAGGCACACGGAACGGTGAGCACGACACGTAGTTGAGGCCGACATTGTGGCAGAACTCGATCGTCGCGGGGTCTCCACCATGCTCACCACAGATACCAAGCTTCAGCATTGGTTTCACACTGCGTCCCTTCGTTACTGCAATGCGCACAAGCTCACCAACACCTGACTGGTCAAGTGACTGGAATGGGTCCTGGGCGTAGATGCCCAAGTTGCAGTAGTGACGCAGGAACGCGCCGGCGTCGTCGCGCGAGAAGCCACAACCCATCTGTGTCAGATCGTTGGTACCGAATGAGAAGAAGTCAGCTTCTTGGGCGATCTGGTCAGCCGTTACAGCAGCGCGCGGCACCTCAATCATGGTACCAACAATGTAATGCACACGGTGGCCAGCGGCCGCGATAGCCGCCTCAGCTGTCTTTACTGCACTTTCCTTGGTGAAAGTCAGTTCCTCCTTCTTGCCAACCAGCGGGATCATGATCTCCGGTTGAACCTTGCAGCCCTTCTTGCTCAACTCGATGGCCGCCTCCATGATGGCCTGCACCTGCATATTGTAGATCTCAGGGTATGTGATACCCAGACGGCAACCGCGGTGGCCAAGCATGGGGTTCATTTCGTGCAGCGACTTCACACGATTGCGAATCTTTTCCACCGACACACCCATCTTCTGTGCGAGCTCAGCCTGTGCTACATCCTCATGTGGCACAAACTCATGCAGCGGGGGGTCCAGCAGACGAATTGTCACCGGCAGACCATTCATGGCCTTGAAGATGCCGACGAAGTCACCACGCTGCAGTGGCAACAGCTTCTGCAAAGCAGACTTGCGCCCCTCCAGAGTATCGGCAAGAATCATCTCACGGATTGCATCAATCCGGCTTCCCTCAAAGAACATGTGCTCCGTGCGGCACAGACCAACGCCCTCCGCGCCGAAGCTGCGGGCCTTGGTTGTATCGTGTGGTGTGTCTGCATTGGCACGTACGCCAAGGCGCTTCAACTCGCGGCACCAATTCAGGATCGTCTCGAAGTCGCCCTTCAGGCTTGGGGACTGCAGCTTCAGCTGACCAACGTAGATCAGGCCCTTTGACCCATCAATCGTGATGTAGTCACCCTCGCGGATCACGTGACCGTGAAGTGTGAACTGTTTGCCCTTGATGACCATGTCGCCACAGCCAGAAACGCAGCATTTGCCCATGCCGCGGGCCACCACAGCCGCGTGAGACGTCATACCACCGCGGGCCGTCAGAATACCGCACGCGGCATCCATACCAGCCAGGTCCTCCGGCGACGTCTCGAGACGTACCATGATCACCTTCTTGCCCTTTGCACTCCACTCCTTCGCCGACTCTGCGTCGAAGACAACCTGACCCACAGCAGCACCAGGACTTGCCGCAAGACCCTTGCCGATCGGCTTGCTGCTCTTCTCCGAAGCGGGTTCAATGTTCGGGTGCATCAGGTGGTCCACCTGAGCAGGATCAATACGCAGCACAGCCTCTTCCTTCGAGATGAGGCCTTCCTTCACCATCTCGATGGCGATGCGCACTGCTGCGTGGATTGTACGCTTCCCGTTGCGGCACTGCAGCATCCACAGACGACCATCCTCCACAGTGAATTCGATGTCTTGCATGTCACGGTAGTGGTGCTCCAGCTTCGCGCGGATATCACATAGAAGGCGGTAGTTATCCGGCATCGTCTCCTCCATCGATGGGTAGCGGTGGCGACGCTCCTCCTCGGTCACACCATGGTTTTTAGCCCATCGCAGCGACAGCTCGCGACCAATCTGTTGCGGCGTGCGGATACCAGCCACAACATCCTCACCCTGTGCGTTCACGAGGTACTCCCCAAAGAAGAAGTTTTCCCCAGTGCTGGGGCTGCGCGAGAAGGCGACACCAGTAGCAGAGCGATCGTTGATGTTACCGAACACCATTGCCTGCACATTCACAGCCGTGCCAAGCAGGCCGGTGATGTTGTTCAGGCGGCGGTACATGACAGCGCGAGGGTTGCCCCAGCTGCGAAACACGGCGTTGATGGCGGCGAACAGTTGCGTCATTGGGTCTTGTGGGAACGGGAATCCAGTCTTACGCTGGAACAGCACCAGGTATTCCTCTGTCAGCTCCTTCAGGTCCTTGGCTGTCAGATCCGTGTCAAACTTTGTTCCGCGCTTCTCCTTCATGTGTCCCATGGCCTCCTCAAAATCTTCACGGCCCACCTGCATCACAATGTCGGCATACATGGTGATGAAGCGACGGTATGAATCATAGACAAAACGCTCCAACTGAGGAGAGCGGCGAATCCATGCCTCCACGGTAGCCTTGTTCATGCCAAGGTTCAGAACGGTGTCCATCATACCAGGCATAGAGGCAGCAGCGCCAGAGCGCACGGAGAAGAGCAGTGGGTTCTCCACATCACCAAACTTCTTGCCCATCTCCTCCTCCACGCGGCGCACATTCTGCTTTACCTGCTCCACGACCTCCTGTGGCACACCCTTTGTGGTCTGGTAGATGCCGCACACCTCAGTCGTGATGGTGAAACCAGGGGGTACGGGGATGCCCAAGTTTACCATCTCCGCCAGATTTGCACCTTTGCCTCCGAGGAGCTCCTTCATGTTGCGATCGCCATCGGCCTTTTTCCCACCAAAGTAGTACACTTGCTTCTTAACCTGCATCATGTTTTTTTTTATAATAGAAACGTTTTTTATTTATTTCTTGGTTGAGTTTAAAGATCTTGTTAAATCTTTTATTTTACAAAGGCAAAGGAAAAGAAAGAATGAACAAAAACAAATTACATACGCGGCAACTGTAAAAGAAAAACGGCACATAAATTAAAGAAGGCAAAAGAAAAAAAAAATAACAAAAGTGGGTTTGAGAGCAATAAATAAATAAATAAATAAAAACACGTTTTTGTTTTTGAAAAAAATCTATTACTCATAAAAAAAAAAACAGACGATTTAAATACCAGAAATTTTGAATGTTATTAACGTCGTATGCGCTATCATTTTTTCCCAGCCCATTCTTCCTATAATAGAGGTGTATGTCTACATCTTTGCAGCGAGTGTCTTGTACTGTGCCTCTACACGCCTTTTCTCCTTCAGCGCAGCGTGGGCAGCGGCAACAGTGGCAACAGGCACACGGAACGGTGAGCACGACACGTAGTTGAGGCCGACATTGTGGCAGAACTCGATCGTCGCGGGGTCTCCACCATGCTCACCACAGATACCAAGCTTCAGCATTGGTTTCACACTGCGTCCCTTCGTTACTGCAATGCGCACAAGCTCACCAACACCTGACTGGTCAAGTGACTGGAATGGGTCCTGGGCGTAGATGCCCAAGTTGCAGTAGTGACGCAGGAACGCGCCGGCGTCGTCGCGCGAGAAGCCACAACCCATCTGTGTCAGATCGTTGGTACCGAATGAGAAGAAGTCAGCTTCTTGGGCGATCTGGTCAGCCGTTACAGCAGCGCGCGGCACCTCAATCATGGTACCAACAATGTAATGCACACGGTGGCCAGCGGCCGCGATAGCCGCCTCAGCTGTCTTTACTGCACTTTCCTTGGTGAAAGTCAGTTCCTCCTTCTTGCCAACCAGCGGGATCATGATCTCCGGTTGAACCTTGCAGCCCTTCTTGCTCAACTCGATGGCCGCCTCCATGATGGCCTGCACCTGCATATTGTAGATCTCAGGGTATGTGATACCCAGACGGCAACCGCGGTGGCCAAGCATGGGGTTCATTTCGTGCAGCGACTTCACACGATTGCGAATCTTTTCCACCGACACACCCATCTTCTGTGCGAGCTCAGCCTGTGCTACATCCTCATGTGGCACAAACTCATGCAGCGGGGGTCCAGCAGACGAATTGTCACCGGCAGACCATTCATGGCCTTGAAGATGCCGACGAAGTCACCACGCTGCAGTGGCAACAGCTTCTGCAAAGCAGACTTGCGCCCCTCCAGAGTATCGGCAAGAATCATCTCACGGATTGCATCAATCCGGCTTCCCTCAAAGAACATGTGCTCCGTGCGGCACAGACCAACGCCCTCCGCGCCGAAGCTGCGGGCCTTGGTTGTATCGTGTGGTGTGTCTGCATTGGCACGTACGCCAAGGCGCTTCAACTCGCGGCACCAATTCAGGATCGTCTCGAAGTCGCCCTTCAGGCTTGGGGACTGCAGCTTCAGCTGACCAACGTAGATCAGGCCCTTTGACCCATCAATCGTGATGTAGTCACCCTCGCGGATCACGTGACCGTGAAGTGTGAACTGTTTGCCCTTGATGACCATGTCGCCACAGCCAGAAACGCAGCATTTGCCCATGCCGCGGGCCACCACAGCCGCGTGAGACGTCATACCACCGCGGGCCGTCAGAATACCGCACGCGGCATCCATACCAGCCAGGTCCTCCGGCGACGTCTCGAGACGTACCATGATCACCTTCTTGCCCTTTGCACTCCACTCCTTCGCCGACTCTGCGTCGAAGACAACCTGACCCACAGCAGCACCAGGACTTGCCGCAAGACCCTTGCCGATCGGCTTGCTGCTCTTCTCCGAAGCGGGTTCAATGTTCCGGGTGCATCAGGTGGTCCACCTGAGCAGGATCAATACGCAGCACAGCCTCTTCCTTCGAGATGAGGCCTTCCTTCACCATCTCGATGGCGATGCGCACTGCTGCGTGGATTGTACGCTTCCCGTTGCGGCACTGCAGCATCCACAGACGACCATCCTCCACAGTGAATTCGATGTCTTGCATGTCACGGTAGTGGTGCTCCAGCTTCGCGCGGATATCACATAGAAGGCGGTAGTTATCCGGCATCGTCTCCTCCATCGATGGGTAGCGGTGGCGACGCTCCTCCTCGGTCACACCATGGTTTTTAGCCCATCGCAGCGACAGCTCGCGACCAATCTGTTGCGGCGTGCGGATACCAGCCACAACATCCTCACCCTGTGCGTTCACGAGGTACTCCCAAAGAAGAAGTTTTCCCCAGTGCTGGGGCTGCGCGAGAAGGCGACACCAGTAGCAGAGCGATCGTTGATGTTACCGAACACCATTGCCTGCACATTCACAGCCGTGCCAAGCAGGCCGGTGATGTTGTTCAGGCGGCGGTACATGACAGCGCGAGGGTTGCCCCAGCTGCGAAACACGGCGTTGATGGCGGCGAACAGTTGCGTCATTGGGTCTTGTGGGAACGGGAATCCAGTCTTACGCTGGAACAGCACCAGGTATTCCTCTGTCAGCTCCTTCAGGTCCTTGGCTGTCAGATCCGTGTCAAACTTTGTTCCGCGCTTCTCCTTCATGTGTCCCATGGCCTCCTCAAAATCTTCACGGCCCACCTGCATCACAATGTCGGCATACATGGTGATGAAGCGACGGTATGAATCATAGACAAAACGCTCCAACTGAGGAGAGCGGCGAATCCATGCCTCCACGGTAGCCTTGTTCATGCCAAGGTTCAGAACGGTGTCCATCATACCAGGCATAGAGGCAGCAGCGCCAGAGCGCACGGAGAAGAGCAGTGGGTTCTCCACATCACCAAACTTCTTGCCCATCTCCTCCTCCACGCGGCGCACATTCTGCTTTACCTGCTCCACGACCTCCTGTGGCACACCCTTTGTGGTCTGGTAGATGCCGCACACCTCAGTCGTGATGGTGAAACCAGGGGGTACGGGGATGCCCAAGTTTACCATCTCCGCCAGATTTGCACCTTTGCCTCCGAGGAGCTCCTTCATGTTGCGATCGCCATCGGCCTTTTTCCCACCAAAGTAGTACACTTGCTTCTTAACCTGCATCATATTTTTTTTTATAATAGAAACGTTTTTTATTTATTTCTTGGTTGAGTTTAAAGATCTTGTTAAATCTTTTATTTTACAAAGGCAAAGGAAAAGAAAGAAATGAACGAAAATAAAGAATGGGAATAGAAAGTTGTCCTTCACGTACGACTTTCTTAGGTCGTTTACATATATAAATTTATATGTAGATATTATATGTGTTATTAGTTTATTTGTAGTTGATGGAGTGTCGCACGTTTCTGGTATGAGTATACCACAAAAAAAAAAAAAAGAAAGAGTCACGTAAAAGAAAACAGCAAAGAAGTTCACATTTTCTTTATTTCGTCTATTTTGTAGACGAGAGAACCTGTAGGGTGTATTTACCAAATACTGGTGTGATGTAATTGTCTTTACATCGCACTCCTAGATAGGCTATGACGTCATTTTGAATGGCTAATTCCATTAAAATCCTTTCTGCAGATATTGTTTCAGCAAAGAGAAATAGTCTTGTAATCCCATCTTCACATATTTTACCAGTGTATACAAGGCTTAAGCCGTGGAGGCGTAGCGCGCTTGTTGTATAACGTGTCGGGTCTGTTTTGACTGTTGAATGAGCTTGTGGTATCGTCCAAGAGGGTGCCCGGAGCGCACGGAATTGCTCCATAAATATGACATGGTCACAACCCGTAGCAGGAAGTAATAACATAGCAGGGGGAACCGGTGGAGCAATAAAATAACGTGTTCCAATAGGATCGGCATTAACTGCTGCGAGAAAATCACGTGAAGGCGCTTTTTCATTATTAGTTCCTGCAAGAATATGAACTGTTTCTTCATTTTTCAATCCAATTTCGAGTTCTACAATGGGGCATTGTTGTGCGAGACCAAGTGCAAATATATTCCTATTAATTTGAAGCATGTGAATACGTACACGATGTACATAGTCATCACCAGGCAAGAGTGAAAAACGACAATTTAACAGTAACTTATTGCCCAATTGTGACCAACTCATACTTACCTCTAATCCACTACCCTCATCCGCTGGTAATGCAATTTGCATCTCTTCTCTGCTACGATGAGGAATACCTCCAGGCATTTCTTTAGGTAATGATAGCATTGTGTCATCATAAGAATAAATAGAATGAAATGGTCCTTTTTCAAAGTTCTCATTATTACTCTCATGTTTTGTTTCATCACTATCACCATTTTCATCATTATCCTCTTCATCGAGATCTAACCCATTATTGTATATAAGATGCAAGGGACGATGAAGTACCGAGGTAAGGTTTCCTATATCTAACAAAAGTGTTTGTAGTCGGTTTTTCTCGATGCTATTTACTGTGGTAAAAATTGTACTACCTGATGATGTTAGAACTAGTTTCTTTGCCGCCTCAACGTCACTAGTGACAAGACGCCAATACATATACGCACGATCTCGGATATCTGGTAGTCCTGATTGTGTTGCCATAACAAGTACTCGTTGAAGAATTCCACTATTATAGTGTTTCGTGTCAGTATTATTTTGAAGATAAATCTTTACAACGGCAGTTAATAATGCTAATTGCACAGTAGGATGTTCATTAGGGAAAGAGTCTACGAATATCGAAAGTAAATTTTGTAATTTTTCTACATATTGTGCGTATTCACCAAGTACCCAAGCAACGGCAGCCTTTGATTCTGCGGTATTTAATACATCTAAGGCATCACACAGTTTTGTTACAACATCATGAAACCTACCAGGATACCGGCGAAGAACAGTTTGTACCACAATTGCGGCATCCTGTACAACGTAACTTACACCAGTGTCAATAAGACCAATAAGTTTCTCCACGCATCGTGCTGCCAGTGGTTCTGATTTAGCAGCAAGAAATCCAATAGATCGCACTGCTTTCCGAACCATTTCTTCATCTGCATCTGTAGCGTATGTTACATATTCAGATAGTACGACCTCTCCAACTTCATTGTCAGCAAGCTCAAGTAATATTTCAGCCTTCTCCAGTTTAATAAAAATAGGGTCATCATACTTAACAAAGAAGACAGTTAAATATTTCTTAAAGAATCGACTTAATCCTGTCATAATCAAGAGATGAATATTTCGCAAAACGGTAAAACGTACTTCAAAATAAGGTCCATATAATAATGATACACATGTTCCAACAACTCTGGGAACATATCTTTCTTGTATCTCTACTAATTGTTGATTATTATTATTATTATTATTATTATTATTAGTATTATCAGGTCTAGTAGATGATAATAACTGAGGAGATACTTCAATAAGAAAGGATGTGATGACACGTACAGCAGACATGACTGTTGCAACATTAAATACCGATAGAAACGGTAAAACACCATCAAAAATTTTTGTAACTTCATCTATGCTTAACGTATTAAAACTATTCTTTAAAGTCAGAGCAATACCTTCAAGAAGATAATGTTGGTACCAACCAGTGGCATCACTAACTACTTCAAGTATGTGATTAACACTTTGTACAATAGCTTCTTCAAGTTCCACTGGAGCATTTAACTGACGAAGTTCCAAAATAGCAGCAACCGCAGATGCCACTACAGATGCATTTTCATCACATAATTGATTCTTTAATTTTTCAAGAAGTCCAACTTCTTCACAAACATTTGGAGCCATATAGTAGAGTTTCAATGTACCGAATGCAGCGATACGGCGAACATATGGATCACTGTCTTCTAGGCAACGTAAAAGGGGTGCAGTAATAAAATCAACCATAACTGGTACAAGTAGAGAAGTCATTGTACGAAGTGCAGCACCACGAATAAGAGGAGAATCGTTTAGTGTATCTTTTACAAAGGTACCAGCTTGTAGAACAGCTTTCTGTGGTTGTGTTCTACTGTACTGCATTAAATATAAGTACACGAGTCGCTTGATCGTGAGATCACTGGAAGAACAGAGGGGAGCTATATCACTGAACTGACCTGACATATCCCTTCCGATCGTCATGAAGGCAACTACTTGTTGAAGTGCAGAAAGTTGTCGAGGTACATTTTGACTCAAGAGATCCTCGCGAATTATACTGGAATCAAATATACGGCTAAAAAAAGCTGCACCACTCAAATGACCAATGTTGAGCATTTGGTCTTAACGTTTCTGTGGAGATTTTTAAAAAAGAAAAAAAAACGAGGAATCCCTACGTGCGAATTAATTACCCTTTAGGTATATTTTCCCCCTTTTTTTTGTTTTGGTTCTGTTCCAAACCACCCCTTCACCTCTCCACCTTTAATATCTTGTAATCCTCAAAGAAACAGAAGAAAATAGCGAAAACCAAATGCAAGGAAAAGCAGAGGATATCAGGATGTTTTATCTATAGATAACATAAAACCAAAAAGCTTATCCAATATATTTCCAATGAGTAATTAATGATGTAAAAAGGGTACGTCACCATCCATCCGAAACAAAACTGAGTAAACAAATCAAACATTTCTTCTTCCTCTTTCATCATTCTTTCTCAAACCATAAATTTTAAACAACGAGTCGCATCATGCATTACATGACACCCAATAGAGCAAAAAAACGCCCTACGGCAGCGCATACACTTGTAACCCGCTGGAAGCAAACAGACCGAACATAAATGATAGCCACCCATGTGTGTTGGTGGTGGTGCAGCCATTGCCATATAGCTTGGCATTGGCGTACTTGACTCCGTTGGGGGAGCTCGCCGCTGTTGACTCCACGTACGAATGCCCTGGTATTCCTTTTCCATCCGTCGTGCCACCGCGACACTGCTGTCCATTACCTCATTGTCCCAGTTCTCTGTCTGTTCTATTTCTTTTCGCACACGCTTCTTTCCCTCCCCCCGGCGGGGTTCGCCTCCCTGCGGACGCCTCCCTCGCCCCGCGGTGGACGTCTCCTCCCCTGAGGAGGACTCGGAAGAGGCGTTCGGGGAGACGGCAGTGGCGTCCGCAGCGCCTTCGAGGGCCTTCAGGTACGCGCGGTGCTGCTCGAGGAAGGCGCGGCTGAGGTGGAGGCGGGCGGGCCCCGCACCGGCGACGGCACTCAACTCGAGGAACTCCGCCTCCGTCTCGGCGGCCCCGGCAGGCGCCCCATCACGCCGCTGCCGCCGCAACACCTCCACAACATTCACAAAGGCGTTATCATCACACAATCGGGCGAGACGGTCCTCCTGCAGCTGCTGCGCCATAGCGTCAGGGGTGTGTGAAAGCGCCATATGTTTTTACCCAGTAGACCCGTCTACACTCAGTCTCCAGCTGGACATCCACAGATGAAGTAAAGAAGTCAAAAATAAATAAGCAAATAAATGCGCATACGCAAGAAAGAAAAAGAAAAAAAGAAAAGAAAAAAGATCTAAAATACTAATAACAATAATGTAACACAAGGACGTTTTGGTAGTGCCACACTTATAACGTCACACCTTGTCCAATAAGCCAATCCTGTCGCCAAGTGGTGATAAGAGTATGATAAAAGAAAAAGATAAATAATAATAATAATAATAATAATAATAATAATAATAAAATGATGGTAAGGGAATGAAAACAACGCAATAAACCTCCGAGTTACCTTTTCTCTTCGTTTATCGGTTGGCCTTGGCAACGCGCTCCACCTCATCCTTCTTCTTGATGGCGTACGAGTTGGAGCTACCCTTTGATGCGTTGACGATCTCGTCGGCGAGGCACTCAGGAAGCGTCTTGAGGTTTCGGAAAGCAGCCTCACGGGCACCCTTGCACATAAGGTAGATAGCCTCATTCACACGGCGCATAGGCGACACATCAACGGCCTGACGACGGACAACACCGCCAGAGCCAACACGGGTGGAGTCCTCACGTGGTGCACCCTTGGACACGGCATCAATCACCACCTGAATGGGATTCTGGTCTGTCAGCAGGTGAACGATCTCCAGTGTGTGCTTCACAAGGCGCACAGCCTGCAGCTTCTTACCGTTGCCACGACCCTTGAACATGAGACCGTTTGTCAAACGCTCCACGATCGGGATGCGGGCCTTGCGAAAGCGCTTCTTCTGCCAGCGGCCAGCAGAGTGAGGCACATACGTCGCCGTCTTCGCGATGTGGTCGCTAAGAGCAATCTCCGTTGTCTGGAGATTTTCGTACGACCACTTGTTAAAGAGCTTTGGGGCCTTTGCGCTCATCACCTTTCCCTTCCAATTTGCAAGCCAAATGAGGGTAGAGGGGTAAAAAAGAAAAAAAAACAAGAGAATATCAAAATTGCAGAATAAACGAAAAGAAAAGTTAATACAAACCAATTGGAACAATCAAAAACAAAAAAATCAAGATCAAAATCACAAAAATAAAATTTGAAATTTGAAATAAAAGAAAAGAATCACAACATTGAAACCGCCTTTTCGTTTATCGGTTGGCCTTGGCAACGCGCTCCACCTCATCCTTCTTCTTGATGGCGTACGAGTTGGAGCTACCCTTTGATGCGTTGACGATCTCGTCGGCGAGGCACTCAGGAAGCGTCTTGAGGTTTCGGAAAGCAGCCTCACGGGCACCCTTGCACATAAGGTAGATAGCCTCATTCACACGGCGCATAGGCGACACATCAACGGCCTGACGACGGACAACACCGCCAGAGCCAACACGGGTGGAGTCCTCACGTGGTGCACCCTTGGACACGGCATCAATCACCACCTGAATGGGATTCTGGTCTGTCAGCAGGTGAACGATCTCCAGTGTGTGCTTCACAAGGCGCACAGCCTGCAGCTTCTTACCGTTGCCACGACCCTTGAACATGAGACCGTTTGTCAAACGCTCCACGATCGGGATGCGGGCCTTGCGAAAGCGCTTCTTCTGCCAGCGGCCAGCAGAGTGAGGCACATACGTCGCCGTCTTCGCGATGTGGTCGCTAAGAGCAATCTCCGTTGTCTGGAGATTTTCGTACGACCACTTGTTAAAGAGCTTTGGGGCCTTTGCGCTCATACTCGATTTCTACACAGTTTATTTATTTTTGGTTTTTGGTTTTTTTTAATAATGTAAGGAAGCAGGAGAAAAAAAAAACAGTAACTAGAAAAAAAACCCTAACTTTGGGTTAATATATTTCAATAAAGCAGGAGTTCACAAGAAAACAAAAACAGGAAAAAAAACCAGCAAAATACTTCGAAGAGAAGCTACTTGTTCTTCAGAAAAGAAAAGATTCTGTGAACCTTGATGTTTTCAAGATCCAATTATTAATCGTATCATCAGAAAAAGTCGTCGTCACCACCACTGCCTTCAGGTCCATCAAGGTCACCACCGTCATCATCATCATCAACTTGAAAAGATATCGATGCTTCATCGTCATCCTTGTCATATTCTCCTTCACCTTCACCTTCGTGCTCATCGTCTTCACCCTTTGGTTGTTTTTTTACTCCACCTACATCATCATCATCACCCAAATTCCTCCTAGTCTTTCGTGTTTCCTGAACACCCTCACCTGCTGTTGGAGTGAGGACAACCACTTTGGCTCCTCTTCGCACTGGTTTCACAATACGTTTTCTTTTGACAGGGCGAATCCGAAGACGTTCCATTGTGGAACTTGTCATCTCACCAGAAACACTAACCGAGCTGTAGAACTTCAGTTCACTTGGCAATCCCAATGCATCCTCCCATATTCGTAGAGAGCTATGGTCAACCTCGTTACCATGTGGCTGTTTTCCTTGTGCATCTAAATTTCCATGCCCTGAATTGCCACTTAATAAATAGGGGTAATGCAAAATATTGAGAGGTTCTTTTCCAGATTCTACTATTGTAAAGACTCGAGAATCTGCTGTACATTGATTTGAATCAACAAAACAACCAATAAAATCCTGAAGAGTGGGAGGGACTCTCCTAGCCATTGCTGAACTAACACCCTGAAACGGCACTTCTCTTCCACGGGAATCACCAACGCCATCATCAATGCTCGGAACAATAACAGTAGCTGCAGATGTGTTTGTGGGAATGGGTGGGTGGGTGTAGTAATAATAAACACGGGGTGGGTAGAATGCCTCCGTGTAACTACCGATTGTTCCAGGTTGTGGAACTTTATCAAATCGTCCTCTGCGAAAACCACCACGCATTTCGAATGGTAATGGCTTTCTTCTACCTATGTTAGTATAAAAAGTAAAATAAATAAAAAACAGGAAGCATATATATTCAATTGATAGACAGAAAAACACATAAGCATGACAAATGTTCTCATTTAATAATCAGGGTAGATACAAGATAAAAGCTACGGCACCTTTCTTTTACTACACAAGAACTAAAGAATCAATCCACAGAGAATCAACCAAAATCAACCCTCACAAAACCAAGTCCCATAAAAACAAATACAAGTATCGTTACAAGTAACAAATAAATAACCAGTGGAAAAAAAGCAGTTTTCCTTTCAAGAAGTATCCACACAATTTTATCAGGGAACGAATCACCATACCAATTCCCCATAAAAAATTCGTCCCCATAATGACCATAACACAAAAAACCAAAAAAAAAAACATGTTTTTTCGATTTTTCGGACCATTTAAACAATTTTTATGATCATAACAAAAAGGAAAAGTCGAAATAGATATAATTACGCCCCCACCACACCACCCAAGCATTGTATCTAATGAATAGAATTATGGTGGCCCAACGGACAAAATTCAAGACTCCAAATACGAATTATCCTTAACATATCAAGTCATTCCCATAGACATTTCACTATAGGCGATTTAATTAAAAAAACTAACTACAGAAAAACGGGAAAAAAAATACATCATGACAAAAATAAATAAAGGATTCCAGAATCATATATTTTGATTCATTTTAAATTTACAGAGATAAAAATAGTCTCCTTCTCTCATAAAGAGGAATTGTTATTATGCAACTCCGTCCTTTATTTCTGGAAAGGAAGAAACACGATAACATTTTTTAAAGAAATCACAAACAATAATATCATTACATGTTTGTTTTTTTTTCTTTAGTTTCCAAAACTATTACAAAATAAACTCTCTTTTCCATTTTTATTGGTGTTGTTGTTATATTACCCAATTTAAAAGAATAAAATTTCTATTTTCTTTTTCTTTTTTTGCAGCAAGGAAAATCGAATTATTTTGGTTTCAGGTTATTCGCTCACATTATTGAGAATCTCAAACACAAGATGCCCTTCAATAGATAATAGTGCAATAAGAAAGAAATATAAAAATAAAAACCAAGTGACTTTCTTTGTTACCAGCTAGATTCCTCTGTGGTATAGGACCATAAATACCTTCCACAAAAATATTCAAAAATAATCATTTCCCTAACCCATGGACAGGTTTACTTAGTGACATAATACTCTTATGAATAAGGTAAAAAAAAAAACACCTGTTTTTTTTTTTTTTTCTCCCCTTCTGTATCTTATTTCAAACATCATTTAAAATCAATATAACTAGAAATGACTCTGTTTCGCCTAGACATACTGTTTTAATCCTTTTTTTAAATCAGTTACTTCAAAGTTCCGCAGCTTACGCAGCACTCAAAACAGAGTAGAAACAAACCGTCGATATTTTAACAGGAATAAGTAACGACATTGCCGAAGGTCTTCAACAATTATATATGTGCAATCATCCAGTAACCCTTTACCATTTTTTTTTTCTTCGATATTTCTTTTTTTCGCTTCAAATTAAAGAAAGAAGGGATATTGATGTTTTTCTTTTCTGTAAATGCATCCAAAAGTTATATTTACGTCTGCCGCTACAAGACATAAAGGTTGTGGTGACTCACCGATGGTTCAGCACCTCATTCCCTAGTACATATGTGAAACTATATGCAAAAACACTACAAATTCCTAATAGCTACCAATTTTAAATAAAAGAAAAATGAGAAGAAGTTTAAATGAGAAAAAAATATATTTATATATACAATTTTTTTTTCGCATTTATTCATAAGAAAAGAAGGAAACTATTAGCTATTACATTCCACAATTAATCTGTGGAATAAAAGCAATTTCTTATCATCTTCTACGACGATAACGCTCTGTAGATTCACTTCGTCGGCTTCTTCGACGACTGTCGTGACGTCGCGAGCGACTTTCTCCACGCCGACGTCCCTCCCGACTTCTATGATTTCTCTCCCGATCTCTTTTTCGGGAACGAGGACTCCGGCTCCGACTACGGTGTGACACGTGCTTCATCACACACTCACTTCTTGTACACCGACCTCTTAAATAGTCACGGCAAATTTGACGTTCTTTACGAGTCAATGCTAATTTTCTTTCCTGTTCTTTTTTTTCTACACATTCATCTTCTGTATGACCACGAATATAGCAAAAAGAACATATTTTTTCATTACTAGTCTTAACCGTAGAATTCACAGTGTTATTTTTAATGTTTACTTGTAATCCTCGAATTCCTCTTGGTGGCCTTCCAGGGGGTGGTTTTGGCAAGGGTCCAATTCTTTGTTTGACACTGATAGTTACATGTAATCCATTAGAAAGTGTATATTCTTCAGTTGGACAAATTAAAAAACGAACCTCACCATCCTCTTCGCAGACGGGAACTGGTGTAGGATTATCTTCTTTGGGTTTGGCACCAATAAGTTTTAACAACTCCTCTGGTGATGCCTCTCCATTTAATCCATCAGTTGCTTCTGCAACCTCGTTAAAACGACCAAATGCACTCTCATCTTGTACTCGTTTTAAATGAAATTCATTCTCATAGTTTGGAATAGCATTTGGAATAACTTTTTCTATCTGTTCAACATTCTGTTTTTGTTCTTCTTGTTCTTGTTGTCGTTGCAGTTCCAATTGTCGTTGTTTGTTCTCTTCTTCTTCCATCTCATGTCTTATCCTCTCAAGGGCCTCCTTTGCCTGTTGCTCCTCTGCGTCACGGGCAGCCTGGCGAAGGAGTTGTCTGGCCTCACGCTGAGTTTGAATTCGGTGATTCCATCTAAGAAACATGGGGTGCTCTGCCGATAAAAAACCATACCTTGGAGTCGTTCGCAAAAGCTCATTTGTATCAATCGACATGCTCATTTGTCCATTTTCTCTTTTTTCTTCTTCATCTAGCATTTTGGCTAGCAATTCTGACATGGCCGTTGTCGTTTGAAGTTTAATTATGAGTGTAAGATTTTGCGATGCAATTTCCTCAAAATCACTACGACTACCAACAAACTGATTATTTACATAAATAATCATGTATTGAGGTGGTATATTTGCCTTTGCCGCTGGAGAATTTGCCTCTGTCGATACAACTTCCGCATCGTCATTAAGCTTAAGTCCTAACGCCGACAACGGCTCGCTTGCATACTGTCTTTCAAGGAGTCGAACAATTATCCCTTCACTATTGGGAGGAGAGTTATTGTCAATGGATGCGGCAGCAGCGCTGCCAAATTTTAGCTTTTCTAAAAAAGACTTTGCTGGATCCGTTCCCTGCATTTGCTATTCAAAGAAATAAATTAAAAAAAGACAATAACAATATGCAGAATAACTAGAATAACAATATCAACAGCGGTACAAGATAGTAAAAAGAAAAAAGAAAACATATTAATATTATTAATAATAAAATAATTACTATTACTATTATTGTGTTACAAGAATAACAATATCAACAGCAGTACAAGATAGTAAAAAGAAAAAAGAAAACATATTAATATTATTAATAATAAAATAATTACCAATAATTATTGTATAATATAAAAATATTAAAACCTTAAAAATAATTTATTATGGATATTATTATTATTATTATTATTATTATTATTATTATTATTATTATTATAAACAGCAATAAAAAACCCAAAAAAAAAATAACAGCAATATCAATTAGAAGAAGAGAAAAGGAAAAAAAAAACAAAATAATATTAGCTATAATACAAGGCAATAGCCATGAAATGAATACGACCAACAGTAACAAGAACAATGAAAATAATGAACAAAACAAGATCAGAGCAAATCCTATGAAAAACACTATATCATGTGTTACCCCTTTATTTTCCAATTTTTTTTTTCGGAACCTTGCGTATAAAAAAAAAAAACCGCACACCCGCAGACACCCAAGGTGACGGGAGGCCCCACACACCACGCGATCCCCCATTTTTCTCTGATGGAAACCCCGTCCCCTTCCCCATGGCGGCGGGGGCAGGCCGGGGAAGCACCCCGCAGGAGCAAACCCGGAGGAGGCGGCAGCAACGAAACCCGCCCGCCCAGCAGAGGCGCGTTTTTCGTTTTGCGGGGGATGCCCCTTAGCGGGAAACCCCGAAGGGTGTATATATCATGGGGGTTTGCCCCTTGCTCTTCCCCTATCCGGGCCCAATTTCCCCCAAGCCTTTTGGCCCCCTGGAGGAAGAGAGGGGCCTCGCCGCTCCTGGGGAAACCCCCGGCGACCGCCGACGCCCGGGCGGTTCCCCAGAAGCAAAAAAGAAAAAAAAAAAACGCAGCCAGCACGAAACCCCGCCGCCGCGGCACCGGCCGCTTCGTTGCGTTTGGGTGGGGGCGGTTGGGCGCTGCTGCCCGAAGTTTCCCGGCGAAAACCAAGAAAAAGAAACAAACACCGGGACGCAACGGCCCCAACATACCCTTCTTCTTCTCCCGCCCTTTTTTCCTTCCCCTACCCCCCTCGGCGCGAAACGGCAGAGAAAAAAAAAATGGCGACGGTTCGGCCCGAACGGTGGAACATGGGGAAAAAAATAATAACGACAAAAAGCGGCGAAAGAGGAAACAACCTTGAAATTTAAATGTGCAACAAAATAAAAAAAAAAGCAAAAAAGAACAGCAATGGCGTGTTTTCTCCTCCTGCCTTTTTTTCCTTCTCGCCTCCCCGCCCTCTTCTCTCACGAAGGGCCCCGGGGCGACACAGGGCGAAGTGAAATAACAATTCAAAAAAAAAAAAAAAAAAAAAAAAAAAAAAAAAAAAAAAAAAAAATAATAACAATACTAACAAAAACATGCCAAGCAACGGGAAAAAAAAGACAACGTGCACGAGAGCGTTTTCGCAGCTACTGCCTTTCTTCTCCTCCTCCCTCCTCCTCTTGTTCCCCGTACCTTTCGGAGGCGCCCACTCTTCCCATAAGGTGCCGCACCGCCTCCGCTATAGGAACGCGACGTCTCGGCGGATGCCCTCCATCCCCGTCTGGATGCTCTAGCTTTCCTTCCGAACCTTCCTTAGCCACACGGCTGTGTTGCAGCCCCTCTTGCTGTCTTGCTAGACGCATTTCTTTCCGCATCATCTCCAAAGCCTCCTCCCGTTCTCGTCGACTCGCGTCTTCGCGTGCTTGTTGCACCGCGCGCTGGGAGTCCTCCAACGTCCGAAGGGCCGACTCGAGCCCAGCTTGTGTCGCAGCGTTCTCGCGGAACACAAGGTATGTCTCCCCAGCTTCTTCCACCAATTCGGCCCCAGCACATTCAAGAAGAAGTTCTAGTCCACCGCGCTGTTGCACCACAGCTCGGTAAACAGTATTATTGCTAAGCCGGAGTTTGCGGTACTTCCCCTCTGTTGGGTTATTTAGTATATTGGTCAGGACGCCAAGAAGTTTCTCCAAGTTTGACGCAGAGGTATGAAGACCATCACCAGCGTCGTCTGCACAAAATTCCTGTACAATGTAGGCGCGTAATTCACCGACAGCTTTAGCTCTCTCCCACCGTTCACGGCGCACCGCGAGACTAAGGTTCTGCCGGAGTCGCATGTAATCCCTTGTGTGGGTCTGCGCTTCTCGGTCACGACTCCTAAGGAAGTTAATTGCATCCAACGCCTCATTTAGGAAATTTTTCTGAGGTACCTCTGGAAGCCACATGTTTTCTTCTCCTTTTTCTTCATCTCTTTCCACTACAAATCCAAGCGATCCCAAAAATGTCATAGTTCCAGGAACAGAAAACAGCTGGGATTGCAACGTAGGGTTCCTGAGACGCAATCGCCTGTACTTCTGCTCTGTTGGATAAAGCTGAAGGTTGCGCAAAATAGTCTCTATGAGGCCATAAGCTTTCTCACGATTTGACTGTCCCGCAGTATCTTCATCAAATTCACTAATATTAACATGTGAGAAGGGAACTTGCTCCTTCACATCTTCAGAGAGAGGCGCTGAAGGTACAGTGTAGCGCTTGATTGCCGCCTCTTTAGCAGCTTTGAACTCATCATCTGAAAGAATGCCATTGGTAAACAACTCGGAGAGTTTCAGGATCTCCTCAGAGAGGGATGACATGCAGGGCCTTGTAAAAATAAAATTTCTTCTCTCGTTTCTTTTTCGCCCCCTTTCCCTCACTCTTCAAGTAGAGAGTAATCAAATGCTACAGTACTACCAAGGAAAGGTATCATGAAAAAAAAAAAAAACAACAACACAAAAAACAAGGACAACTATAACAGTGCGAAAGAGTGAAGGAATGGAGAAAAAGCAGGGTAATGAATACAAAACAAAAGAAACCAAAGAGAATTTCTCTTGTTTGTTTGTTTCTTTTTTCTTTAATTATTTTCTTCTCGTTTCATCCATTCGACCATTCTCTCTCTCTCTCTCTCTCTCTCTCGAATCGTTAATGTAGTAGTGATTGTTATCAATTCCTGCCCTGACCCACTCTTATTGAGGGCTAGCCTTCTTGGCTTCTTTACGCGTCTCTTGTATTGCTTCATGAATCATTCGCTGAAAAAATGAGGTGCTTCCCTCAACGTTCGTCCCATCAAGAAACGATGCAGGTTCACAATCTTGTTGCTTTTCTTGTTCTTGTTGTTTAAGCCGTCTACTAATTTCTGCCTCTAGCAAAGGCATTGCGGCCCTAAAGACGCAGTCAAGAGAAAAGAATGAATATCCACTCAACGCCCTCGCACAGAAATCAATCTCCGAGAGACCATTTTCCTTTGGTATGATCTCAATACTGTTGTTCTTATTTTTGTTGCTACCGCTGCTATTGACACCATCCATAGAAGTTGTAGAAATTATAGGGTCTACATTTTTTCCTTCATTAATAGACGTTCCAATACAAGTTACCCCATCCTTCTCATCCTCACTTATGCTATCATGTTCCTGCTCCTGCTCATCTCCTTCCTCTTTCTCTTTTTTTATTTCACACTTTTCAACTGTACTGGTTACAGAGGTATGAGTGACGCGACGTCGTCGTCGACGAGACCCATAATATCGACGTGGTGGTCGTCTGCGTGTTGTATTAATATTCTGCTTCACTGTTGTGTTTATTATTGTGTTTGTCTTTCTAATAACCTTACCTGAACTCTCCTGAGAAGAAGAAGATGATGATATATCAGGTTCTGCCAGATCTCTGTGTTCCTCGCAGAATTGTACAACGTTACGATTGATTTTATAGAGATTTAGTACAGTAGCTTCCTTAAGTTCTAGTACACGGCTACGATACCGTTGGTCTGTTGAGGAACGCGTACGAAAAAATGTGCGGACATTTTGCACAAGTAAGTCAATATCATCATGATACTGGGAGAGACTCGTATACTCTTCATTTTCAAGTTTTTCCATAACATCATGTAAACCAATTCGACGACCATTTGTATGTTGTTGCCACTCTTCATAGAGGTGATGGCCAGGTGTAAAATCAAGATCAGCACTGAAAAATAAAGAAAATTTTCGAGAATTTATGTATTGACTTACCCATTTTGTCAAAATATAGCGCAATTGTCGCCTACGGTACTCCACACGACGCCATAAATCAATTACGTTATGACGGGCCGCACGCACCTGTTCCACAGAGGGAGGTGGTGGAGGTGACAAATCATCAGGCAATTCCTCCCACCCATTATATACACAGTGAGATAGAGCAAGATCAACCACATGAAATACATACTCTAAAAAACGATGTAAATCACCCTTTTTAGGATTGCACGGAATAATGTATTCTGCCTTACGTATTTGAGTGTGTAGGCATTTGCCACCAAAAAACGTATTACCAGCATCTGCGTAAAGTGTAGGAACTAATATGAGAACATCTGAATTACGGAGAAGATTGATATAGTAGCACAGAGCCTGCATATTTTTTTGTCGTTCAGCAGTTTCTTCTTCAGTTAAATTATCACTATTACTGGTTGGTAAACCATAAGCTTTTAACCACATATCTAACCCTTGCAAAAGTACTAGTGACGGTCCAGAAGATTGTTGCAAAGCGGTGATACAAGAATAAATGTGTCCCGTATTAAAGTTAGTACCTTCTGAAGCACTGCATTCTTCCATTTTGGTTGGTTCACTACCAGAGTTTGTGCCTATAGCAGTAGATGCGGCCATTACTGCAGCACTATCATGATCCACAACTAAATGAGGAAGGTATAATGTAAAAGTACGTATCGATGGAAGTGATTTAAGAATAGCTATAGAAACTTTTTCTATAGCAAACTCACATTCTTCATTACTCCATTTACCATCTGTTAAGGAAGGTGTAAGAAATAGTAATGATGGATGTGCAGTTTGTGGAACTGGAAAACAGCTTAATTCTCGTACGGCGTCAATAGCGTTACTACAGTCTCTTCGTTCTCGAGTGAGGGCTGCAGCTGCACTTGGCCATACTGTTGCCACATATGACAATATCTCATTTCGGGTACTATAAAGCAAATGTTCAATATGTTCTTCTAGAGTATTTACAATAGAAGTAGCACCACGACGTACTGAGGACTTAATGCGATGCGTAGCCATAAAGAAATCTTCCTTCTGTATAGTTAAAGCATTTTTAGGAATTTGTAGTTTTCTACTGGTGGTGTAAATTTGTGGAAGAGATCTTCTCAAGCGATTAAGACCGGCTTCTGTGCATAATGCTTGAATTTCCGCTCCAGACCATCCTTCACAGCGTGCGGTGAGTTCCTCTAATATTTTTTCTCGATCAGGATGATCCATTGGTAACATTGACTGTGTTACTATAGTAAGAATATGTCGACGTGCGGCAGCATCGGGTAAAGGAAAGTAAAGTTCACGATCAAACCTACCAGGTCGACGAAGTGCTGGATCAATGGTATCTGGTCTGTTGGTAGCACCAATCACGACAACTTGTCCTCTGTCATCCAAACCATCAATAAGAGCAAGAAGGGTTGAGACAAGAGCAGCTTGTGATTGTTCTGATTTAGCATGACGAACCGGAACTAAACCATCCATTTCATCAAAAAATATTATACTAGGTTGTTGTCTTTTAGCTTCTTCAAAAAGCAAACTCAACTGTCGTTCACTTTCACCGACCCATTTAGAAAGAATATCAGCACCCTTTCGCATAAAGAATGCAATCTTACGATGCGCACAACGTATACCTTCATTCGCTAAAGCACGTGCCATGAGTGTCTTCCCTGTACCTGGAGGACCAACAAAGAGAACTCCACGTGGAGGGGTTAAATTCATCGCCTGTAGTACTTCAGGATATAGTAAAGGAAATAACACCATTTCACGTAACATTACAATATGTCCAGGGAGACCACCAACTTTTTCAAATGAAACTGATGTATCAATATGTAAAGGAGTTATATCACCTAGAGCAACAGGAGCCTCTTCCTTTGATTGAATATTATTATAATAACTATTATTCTTATTCTTATTATTATTATTATTATTATTATTATTATTATTATTATCTGAAGTTCTGGTATCACCGTGGTAGTCGCTAAGTCCAAGAAAAACATCTTCCATACGGCGTCGATGACTTTGATTTTTTCTTTTTAGTGTTTTTTTCTCATCAACAGCACCTTGTATCACAGTGTCAAGGTAATGATTAATTGGAACATTTTTTACTGTGCTCTCTTTAGCGTTCTTACAAACGCGACGGGCCTCATTCTCACTCATACATCTCGGTGAAGAGGATGCTGAAGAAGAGTGATCTATGAGAAGTTCACCACTATCCTCACCAAGTCCTTGCGTTGCCTCCCGCAGTGATTCATTTGAAATGGAAGAATCTATAGATGATCCACGAGATCTTTTCTGTATTCCAACTTTATATCGATTAACATTACGCCTTTTTCCACGTAACTGTGAAGAAGGTACACCGGCGAGACTACCCTCATCTGCACTGCTGCATTTTTCATTATCATCCGCTTCTTCTTGAAACCCATCAAATAGTTTCATGGAGTCTTCATCCAGTGAGTGTAGTGTAGTACTCATCTTTACAAGAGCCCGTTTGGCAGCATCTCGTTCTGGATAGCGCGAATTAATTTGTATTTCTCCAGACTCGGCTCGTCTCCTTGACACCGGTAGCATCGCCTTAGCGAGATATAAGGAGTCATAGGAAGCACGAGCTGGTCGAGGCACACGACATCCACGACCTAATCGCTCTTGCGGTGATTCTTGCGGCGTATCACACGCCATACACGATCCCTCACCGTTGTCCTGATCGTCTTTGGTGTATGAGTTTGTTTTTTGCTTCGTCTGGGAGCGAGTCACAACCATCAGAAGATACTCTTTCTTTCTTTTCCTATATTTACTTTTTATAACACCGAAAAAAAAAAAATAAACGCACACACTCACACACACAAACAGAGGAAGGAAGATTTCCTTCCCTCGCTGTATCGCCTTTAAATAAAGTATATATATATATATATGTTTGTGAGTCCGAACGCATTAAAGAAGAAAAAAAAGGAAAAGAAGCGATGCCTGGCCTAATCAGGACAATCAAAAAAAAAAAGGAAGCAAATGGGTAAAAAGCACCAATAGCAGCGCTCTTATCAATCATATCTTGACCATAATAAAGAAATAACCAGGATGTATAGACGTACTGCTGTTTTTGTTTTTTTTTTACTTTTTCACCATTTCATCTTTTATTGACTACTTATTCGACTCGTGACCCCTTTTGGATCGCGTTTGTTGCTGTGGTTGTTGATATTCTTCTTTTTCATTCTCCTCCTGTTTGTACACACATGTAATTTTGCATATGTATCTACTTCTGCGTGCACGTGTGCATTACACTGTACCTCTTGTGTACCACTTCTTTCCTCCTTCACTTTTTTTTTCGTATTCATTACACGTGGTTGTGGGGAACGGAAAAATATCTATCCTTCAATTACACCTCTCCCGTTCATTCATTCATATATATATATATATATATATGTATTTTTTTTCCTCTCATTTCTTTTTTCTTTTTCACACTTTCTCTCTTTCTCCATCATTTAGTGCCGCTTCTTAACAGAAGAAAGACGCGAAACTCCTGCTGCCTTTTCAACCTCACGCCGCTTCTGTGCACGTTTGCGGGCCGCTTCGCGTCGCTGCTGTCGCTTTACTTCTGTCTCCTGCTGAATAGCAACAAGATCATCACGTGCCTTATGTTTCACTTCACTATCCTCAATCCAGTCAATGTTGTGCTTCAGCGCTACAGCAGCATCGCGGCGTTCCTGCAGACGTGCCTTCTCCATACGGTGATTCCAAATAGCCTCCTGTCGTTGCTCCTTGATCTTTTCCACACGTTTCATCACCTTGAGTGTATCATGCAGTAACTCACGGTTGTACTTAACAGGAACATGTCGGCGTTGCTCGAAATCCATTGTGCTATCCACTGCAAGTTCTTTACCATTCGCCTTTCGGAATGTCTTGGTCCACTTCAGTTTCATTGGATTGCGTTTCATACCAAAGTTCTTACGGCACTTGGAGGCACAAAAGCGGAATATCTTGCAATCATTGCGCACGAACATCTGACCATGCCCAGGGTAGATGGGTGATCCGCAGAAAGAACACTGCTCAATCCTCATCTTTGCACTATTCCACTTTCTTTCACGTAATCCCCAAGAACAAAAACAAATAAAAAAAAAATAATATGAAATATACAAAAAAAAGAATCCAAAAAAGAAGAAGGAATGTACAAAATTATTATTATTATTATTATTATTATTATTATTATTATTATTATTATATTTTTTTTAGAAGTATAGAAATAGTTCCAGTCCATACGGTCTTTCCGCTCATTAGATACATAAGAGATCAAACCACAGAAATCTCTTCGTTTTTTTCTTGCAAAAAAAAAAAGAAGGCAGAAACAAACGGAGAAACACACACAGAGAGACGTAAAAAAAAAAAGAGCACACACATTATTTCAAGCAAGGGAAGAAAAGTAGTCCATTTGCCTGACACAACTCAGTTTACATCTTTTTCTTTGGGAGATATCCTCCCCTTGTACTTCCTTTTTTTTTTTACTTGTGTTTGCCCTTATTCACACATCACAATTCCTCCTGATTCCGTACATAAATCCACTTAAAACCACTACAAGAAAAAAAAAAAGACACCATCAAATATAGAAATAATTACACCATGCTGGTCTACACTATCTCTGTGTTCAAAATAACCTCACATAGTACTATCCTTGGCTTGTGCTAGAATAGTATTTAGCAATAATCGCCGTCTCATCTCTCCGATTAACTCCCCCTCTACAGTTTGACTGTCCTCCTCTGGAATAATGCGTTTCTGTAGATCACAGTTGATGTCAATGAGTGAAGGACTCTGTTTTACAGTTTCCCAGAGAACCTTTAAGAGTGACTCTTGCTGTTGTCCTTCTTCAAAAGATTCTGCTGCTGCATCTTGACCAACTGGACGTATTGCACCACTACTACTTGCTCTTGCTGGATATGGAGTAGAAATATAGAAAGCTTCCATACCAGTTTTGTTTGCAAGTGAACGCACCATTTGTTCTACATCATGTTGATTGATTTCCGGATTCCCACTCAAGTCAAGACGACGCAATTTTTGATGAGTATTATTCTCATTGCACAACTCTGCCAACAATTGACCATGTATAGCATGAAACTCATTATAACTAAGATCAATATTTTCAAGTGATGGATGTTTAACTAAAACTTGTAGGAGATCTGCCACACCTGTGACTTGTGCCGTTGGATCAGAACAATATTGCTCCTTTAGAGAACCCAATTTGTTATGGGAAAGATCAAGTTCAGCCAATCCTGTGTTAGCAGCAATACCATGCAACAATGCAGGAGCTGCAGTAATACCATTAAATGCCAATACAAGACGATGCAATATAGGTGAGCTAATCAAAAGATGATTCACAGAGTCAAGATCATTATAGATATTATTACGACTGAGATCAACTTCACGAAGAGATGTTGGCATAGAAGCAGGAAATGGAAATAAGACCTGCATCCCAGCTGATTGAATATTATTACTACCCAGTCGAAGTACTGCTAACGATGGACGACGTCCACACAAAGCAGTTCCATAGAGAGCTGCGGCGATAAAACGCAGAGCTGTTGTATCATGTGCTGCTGAAACTTCTCCACAAGCATCATTACTTTCGAGATCTAATTCTTCCAAAGCAGATGCTGTACCAATAGTACGAAGTAAAGCTGAACACAAAATAGGACCCAAATAATTTCCTGCAACTGATAATCGACGAAGTCTATTATTATTTTCTAACGCTAGTGCAACTGCTTCCATGGCGGCTAAAGCCATTTTTTGCTGTGACCTACTCGTTTTCTTTCCGGCGAGTTCATTTCGCCTTAAAATGAGTGTATGTAGAACGCTGTGCTTAGATGGCAGCAGGAGCTTCGCTATGTAGTGCAGTCCACGGAAGCCGATGTTGTTGGCGGTGAGGTTGAGGACCTGAAGGGAGTGGTTGTCGGCGAGGGCGGTGGCGACCATGCGGGCCCCCTCCGGGCCGAGTTCGTTGCCGGTGAGGTCGAGGGCGGTGAGGCGGTGGTACTCCCGCAGGGGGGCGACGAGGCGCCAGAGGGGGAGGTCCTGCCAACTCTCCACGTCCGGCGTGGCGGCGTCCTGCTCGGGGTCCATTTCCGCCGGGTTGACTGTTGGGGGCTCCTCCCCCTCCGCCCCACTGTGGATCTGATTATGGGCCAGCCGCAGAGAGCGTAGGAACTTGTTCTTCTTCAGCACCTCACTGATCGCCTCCAGTCCATTGTATGTCTCACCAAACACGGGATCCTCTTCCGTGTGGTCAGGATCCTCATCCAACTCCGGTACTTGCATTCCCAATTGATTGTTTGCTAGATCTAATGCAACAATGGAAATGTTTTTGGTCATAGCCTTACAAATAATACCAAAACCATGAGGTCCTAACTCATTACTGCTTAGATCGAGTACTTTGATTGTTTCATTTGCATCAATAACCTTAGCAAGGAGTCGTAATGGAACAAGGGAGAGATGATCCTCTTCATTAGGCATTCCCAATTGATTGTGATCAAGAAGCACAACACGAACTTTCTTGTCTTGCATAAGAAAACTGCATATGTTTCGAAATGTATCCAGTTCATAGGCCGCCCTCAAACGCAGCGCATCATCGTAATTTGTATACTCCAACTGTTGACTCTGGCACCAGACCTTCAATTCTTCGTTAGTATTAAGATCAACATCGTCTTCAACTTCTTCTTCATCATCATCGTCATCCACTATTTTTTTTGGTTTTGGCGTTGGGAGTGGAAATCGCATTTTCAGATCTTCTATCCTTGCCATTACGGTTGCAGGTATTGCATCTGTGTGGTTATGTGGCATAATAGCACCGTCACCAAAGTTAAGACAGGTGACATTAGCGCCAGGTAAATCCATTAAATGTATTAGTCTTTTCACGTCATCAAAATTCATAACAGGATGAGGTTTCACATGATGAATATACGACACAACTGCACGTAACTCTTCCAAGTATCCATCATCTGGTATAGCGACGGCAACCTGCTCACGATACTGCATTACCGCCTTATCACCACCAACAGCTGCCATCATTACTTCATACTCTGCACATTCACCAAGTGAAGGTACCACCCATTTCTTTGGTGGTTCAGCAAGTGGAATACTGTTGGGATTAATCCCCGGGTTTCCCCGCACATGCGGACGGATCGTGGCACCGTGTAACGCACGCGCCAATCGGGCGGCTTCAATAGCGGCGTAGAGGCCTTCATCACCGGTCACTTTGGAGTCATGGGTTGGGGAAACAAACACGTTGATATCGCTGAATCCCATTTTTTTTTTTCTTTTCCTGTCTTATTTTCCCTCTTCTTACTTCCTCTGTGCCTTATTCTCTCTTTCTTGTTTTTCTTTTTCTTCTTTGTATGTATGTATTTTCTTTGGTGGGTGAGGTTTTACTTTCTGTCCTTTTCACCTTCTAGATGTTATGTGCAGGAGCCAGCAGCTCCCAATGGGACAAAGAAACAGGGAGAGGATAACAAACAAACAAACAAACAAACAAAAAGCAGCATCTTTACCTTTTATAATATTTACATCACGCAACTTGGTAGATTGATCTATGTGTTTGTGTTTTTTTTTTTTTTCGTTCTCTCCTTCTCTGTTAAAATATGCAATATTCTTGAAGAAGAAGGCTCTAGTTATCTTAAACCAGAATACACATTAGCACATATACATAGTAGATATGAATACATATATGGCAGTCTCTGGATAATAATAACTAGAGAATAATGTGACTAATCTCATCTAAAATTATATATACATTATCAATTATTTATATCATACTTTTGTTCGCCGAGACCCACATGACACCAGCATCCCTCACTTCACGCTTTACACGAGAAAACATAAGATCCCTATCATAGGCAATTAACTCTGGCATTTGAGTATCGTAGTATAGTGATGGTTGCAAACGGCACCAGGGATCGGGGTGTGTCTGCTGCAGCCCGTACAGAGCACGACGGTATAAACGTCGGTGTTGCTGCTCTAAACGTCGCATCTCTTCTGCATGAATATCAACAACAAAAGTGAAATCATTCCTTCGCACCAATGGAGAAGCGTGTCGTAGCTCCAAATGGTGTCCTTTTAAAAAAGAAGGAGAAAGATCTCCGTCTGCGCATCGTAAACTGGGGTTTTCATCTCTCTCTACGGCATATTCACTTTCGGATATTGGATCCCTGCTATGATATGAACTTCTATTTTCTGTAATACCACTATTGTTATTATTGCTGTTGCCCCTACTACTGCTCGTGGAAGCCGTTACTTTCCCTGTAGTAGTTCTACAAGAGTCCTTATCGATGCTCAGGGCCTGTTGCCGAAGTGATGAAACCGTCCCAGTCATACCTGTCATTGCATTATCTTTTCGTACCCTTCGCGCTGATGTCGCAATACAATTCGCTTGGAAGTCCCAGATGGGTGAATCACCACCTACTTTTGCACTTAATATTCTGTTTCTTTTATTATTATTATTATTATTATTATTATTATTATTATTATTATTATTATTATTATTATTGCTGCTGTCGCCACTTCTACTTAAGCTCCCCGCAGCGGTGGCACTGATATCCCTGTGCTGTAATGAGGGAACACGATCTGGACGCAGCGGTGTCGGTGAAAGTGGCGTCTTGCAAGACATCCCATCCTTCTCTTCCATCTAACAATTATACACTAACTGTAATGTCACAGAAAAATGAATAGATGAAAGCACACATACACACAGACATGGATACAAATACAGATATTTATACTGACACACACACAAATACAATGTTGCACATAAAAAAAAAAAAGAAGGGAATCATTACAGTAGTAAAAGAATAACAGAATTCTCTGACAAAGTCCATATTGGATAAGTTATTCTTTTTCCTCCTTGGACCTTCTTCATCCACACCCAGTCCCCACTACCTTTCGTTTTCCTTTTACCCCTCGGGAATTCTTTCTACATTGAAATATATGCTTGCCATTAAACCAAAGCAAGTATGTTTACACAATATCATTTGATAACTCGCTTCAATGGCTGCCCCTAAAAAAAAAAAAAATCCCCATTTAAATGGTTGTCACAGATGGGAAACCGGACAGCAAGTGCGAAAGAGAGACTCTTGTAAGCGAAAGAGTACACCCACACATAAACTCACGGGAAGAAGACAAAAAAAGAATAAGCACATATGACACCATCACACATACACAGAATTCTAGAACGAAAGAAGGGTGTATGATGCGAAAAAAGTACAAAAAATATTAGTAACGACAAAAGGCTGATGAGAACAACAAAAAAAAAAAAATGAAAATGTGATTCTCCCAGTACAGTGGTACTTACGGTTTAAAAAAAGATTGCAATGGAGGAGCCCACACCAATATAGCACCCCTTTTTCTGCCTTTTCTACTTTTTTTCCCCCACTTCTTCATTCCCATCCTTCTGAGCAAAATATATCTTAACGTTATTAACCTTTAGATTTTTTCACTTTTTTCCGTTTTCCAGAGTCGCCACCGGGTCCCCATTTTTCCTTTGCAAATTCAATTGTTAAATGCTCAACTGGCACGTCGTATGGGTCTGCTGTTTCAGGCCAATCTTTGACGTAGTCCTTCTGTTTGGGAAGCCATTCTTTAAACTGTTTGGCGGCCTCTCTCACTGACTTAATAGTATTAGGTGCAAAATTGGTGCTGATGAAATTTGTCACTGCCGATGGGATCCATCCGGCAGGATCACATTGTGTGATATATGTGAGACAGGAACCCTCTGTTCCCTTTTCATCAGACCAGGGCCGTACCAGATATCCCGTGATCTTTGATATCCCACGAACAACACTCCCACTGCTGATTTTTTTCGCCTTCAAGTAATCCAGTGGAACCTCTCGATGTGGTACGGAAGTATTAAAAATAACATACTCATCATTTCCAGCGTTAATCCACGCACGTTGATTTACAAAATCACGGTTTGCAACTCCTGGTATGGGACTTTTAGCCGCATAATATCCAATATCATTATTTTCATCAAGTTTTACAATACGGAAAGCATCGATACGATATTTGTCCCAGACTTCGCGAAACACAGCATCTTGAAGCATATCATATAATGTTAGAGGCTGTACATCTGGAAAAACACCAAATACCTTAATGATGTGCATCGGCTCTCCCACAATCCTTTTACTCCACGTGATCACCTCATTCTCGCGGCTGTAATGTAATTTAAAGTCATCCAATGAGTCTGCAAAATTGCGGAACGACAGACAATCTTGCTTTGTTGCGAGTCGATACGTACGCCCGCCGTGCTGCACTTCCGGGCCAGTGATGGGAAAAGGTGTTTGGTACGCCACGACCGTGTCTTCCCTTGATTTACCGGCATCACTGCCAATTACGCCATTGTTATGGGAAGACATGAAATTTTCTTGATATAGTTAAAATTTGTTGTTGCTTGAATATACGTATATATATTTGTGTATTACGTTCTTTTTTTTATCTTTCAAATTTCGATGGGGTTGGGCAGGCTTTTACTTTCTGTGATATACTCTTTGCTGCTCTCTCCGTTTCTTTTTCTTTCTTCTTTTTTGAATTTAATCGCCACCCTCACTATCTTTCCTCTGCTTCTTGAGACCTTTAGCAACACCACATTCACACCAAAGAAAACAGACAAACACCACAAGAAAGAAAGAAAGAAAGAAAGAAAGCAGAAAGAAACGCATCGGATGACTTGCATTTCTCCACGTTGTGACCGAATAAAGTGCAGCAGCAACAATAACGAAAAAAAAAAATGGGAATATTTGAAATAGAAGAATAATCTCTGGAGCGAAGATCAACAAAGTCCGCTGCCCAACAAATGAGAACATTCACAAAGACGCCCAAGAGGCTCAACACAGGAAAAACCAACAAACAAACACACACACATAGTATAAGAGAAAGAAAAACCCATTGTGACTTTCCTCATTTTCTTTCCCCCACTCCTAACACTCTGCATCCTCTTCTTTTACTCTTGTCTTATCGAACATCTGCTCTCTGTTATCGTCATTCATTTCCTTATGATTTTAAGTCCCAATCATATTTGAACGAGGTATAGGAAGTTCACGAGAAAGAATAAAAATTTAACTCGCACTCTCGTCGCAAGACAAGGTAAAATTTCATCTCGTGTGCCCACTCATTTGGAGGAACAAACGAAAAAAAAAACAGTAAACAATCGAGAAATAAGGCAGAGGAACAGTAAAAGAGAAAAAAATCATGCAGATGATTCACACGTGTTATTTCTTACAAAAAGTGGTATGGGGAAAAACAAAGGAAAGATTGTTGGCGGGTAGCCTTCATGCAAAGCGAGAGGAACAAATGGGGAGAAAAAAAAAAAGAAAACACATATTAATTGCTCGGGCAGGAATAACACAGTCCATATGTTCATATATATATTAAATTAATTGATACACCCTGGGCAAGTAGTCTATGGTAATAAATAAATTGGTACACATGATTCAGATCAATTTAAGGAGTACGAACATAACCTCGTGTTGCGTGGTTGCCTCGTAACGCAGCATTCCCAACATCATGGTGCCACTGCCTCACTTCACTAAGAAGTTTGTCGTACCGTTCCACAAGATCCACATTATGTAGACGTTTCTTTGGTTTACCTGAAGCAACAGCAGCAGCACTAGTGGAATCGCCACCATTTTGAATAAATGTAACATGATTTCGTCGTTGTTGTACTGCATCGCCATTTTCCTTCTTTGTATTTAAAAAGTCACGTGATGGGGGCGATTGTCGTGGTTTTTTCTCCCGCTCCTGAGTAGCACCGCGATGCCCAAGGGGTGCTGCTAAATTACCATGTTTAAGCCGACCTTCATGTGAAGCCTCACTTGCAGTGTGGGATCGACTAAAGGGAGTTGGCGGGACAGAAGTCTTAATACCACCACTTTTCATCGCCGCCTTCGTCGCTGCGGTAGCTGAACCCGCAGCTACATTATTCATATGACGTGAAGGCACTCCATTAGTAGTTTTTCCTTTTTTCATTGGGGCGAAGGAGACACTTTTCTTTCCATCAGAAGGGCGAAGAAGGCCGTTAGACTCTGGCGACTTCCTCAGTAGTGCAGTCGCGTTGGGCGCCAATTGCCGCAGTCCCGACGTACTATATGACGAAAAGAAAGGCTCCGGACCCGTACGTGTCTTTTTGGAGACCATTGGCACAATATTACTCTTCACATCACTAGTGCGAGATGCTTTATCTTTACGTGATATGTTCACTCGGTTTCGTCTTGACGTTCGCAGGGGAATGGGACGAGCGGCCATGTCTTTTCTAGCAGCACGATCCCGTACAATACGTTCTAGACGTGCTTCCATACTTACTACAGATGATGCTGAACGGAATGACTCCAGTGCCCATGTAGATGGTGTAGAGCCACTATTCATGGAACGCTCAAAAACAGCGATCATGTCTGGTGTAGACAAAGAAGGTAAATTAGCAAATATTAAAGCTAATTGAGCCTCTTCTCGTGCAACTGGATTACTACAAGCTAAGGGAAGCATATGTCTTATAGCTGAAACACAAATACCAAGTGCCTGTGCATATTCTCCTTCTCGGTTCATACTAGATCGACACTCTTGGTGATAGTGTGCTGCGAGACACTCCGCTTCTGTACAACTTTGTCGAAGTTTTACATTATCTAAAAGAAGTTCAAGGAGTGGATGTTGTTTCTCCCGTAGTAATTCTCCACGAATATTTGCTATAGTGCGATCTGTCGCATTCATTTTTGCTAATAATCGTTCCATTTCCCCTCCTTGAGCTGCAGATTCTGCTTCCATTTGCTCAATCGCATGCCTTAAACCTGCTACCCCAACAGGTGTAGCCTTTCCTCCATCCCCTTCAGTGTTACTACCTCGTTTTCTAGTAGATAAAAATCGGGCAAGTTTCCATTTATGTTGCCTTAATCGCATATCTAGTTCACTATTAGACTGTTGCGCTTCTCGCATCTCTCTATATAATGTTTCCTTTGCCACAGAAAAAGTTTTTAGTTTATTTTGTAGCTCCGTATACGCTTCTGATCCTTCATTCATTACTGACATTCGGCAAGACAAGCGATGCGATGGTTGAACCTGTGCAGGTGAAGCTTCTAATGAATCTGGACGTCCTTCCGTATCAAACGTTAATGGACCTGCCGATAAAACTTGTACCACATCACCTTTTCTAGATGATAAAGGTGCTACAGATGGGGAATTTAGAGGTAATTGTGAAGATTGCATAGAAAACGGAGCTCTACCCATACTACCAGTTAAATTACCTCCCTTTATACGTAAAAGTTCATCTCTTGCTAACGCTAGTTCCATGCGAAGATCCTCTATGAGTGCTTCTTGACTTTTTGCAACTTCTTTTGAATCAACTTGAAATTCATGACGTTTAGCTGCTACCTGAATTTCTTTAGCACGCATTGCAAAAAGCATTGTATTAACTGTCTCCTCATATTGTACATTACTAGGACTAACACAAAATAACATTAATGTTCGACAATTTCCACCTAAACAATCTCTCAGAAGTCGGGTCAATTTAGAACCACGATAGGGAACATAAATTGCCTTTTTATTATGTTTTTTACGCTGCGCTAGAGCCTGTACAACTGCTCCCAATGCTAAAAGTGAACGATTAATATTACCACCTTCACGCAAACGAATACCAGAGTTAGTCGTACCTGCTGCTCTTTCAGAACCTGCTAAATCACAAAAACGAATACGCCCAACTGTACCAAGTGATGCATCCACTCTATCTTTTACCTTCACTTCTACTGTAAGAATCGCATGTGAACGACTTGACTGGGCATTTGCGCTTGTAGATGCCACGAAACGATTGGTATGTCCTTGTTCTACACACTTGGCAAAGTCTTCTGCTGTGTCGGGAGTAATGTATGTTAGTCCCTTCACATTGAGACTCTCCGGGTTTACTCCTCCACTGCCGCCCTCCTCACCAGTGGCATTGTCATCGTGGCCGAGATCCTGCACCTTCAGCGCCGTCCGCTTCCCACGTGGACTTGACGGGGCGAGAAGGTCAAACACCTCCTCGTTGTACACCTCAAGAAAGGTACAGCGGATGGTGACGATTTTGTCATCCTCAGTCTCCAGACGCTCCTTCGCCTCAAGAATGTCTTGCACAGCTTGATAGACAACACCCGCCACACTCATACTACCGCCAAACATTGTGTGTGTCTTGCCAGAACCAGTAGCGCCATAGGCAAGGATGGAACCGCTGATGCCATCAAAAACACTACTCACAATACTGCGACATGCCCCGTACACCTCAATCTGTGTACAGTGTGGATGAAACACTTTATCCACCTTAAAGTGCTGCGGTCGCGGCAACGCATTGCGAGCCCCAAAGTAACGCGATGAAGCTAACATTCCACCGTTAACAACTATGCTGTCTTTGAGACAATTTACAACGGTCTTCACAGAGGGATCAGCGTTCTCCACCGTGGAGAGCGGACGCACACGCACAATAACACCAACTTTATTCTGCACATCATACTCATGTACTTTATCCGCCTCACTGAGGGGAACGGCACCATCTTTAACAGGAGTAGTAACAAGAGTAGCAACTGCAGCAGCAGCGGCATCACCACCATCACCACCACAGCTACTATCATTTTCAGAAGCTGCCGTAGCCGTTGGTTTCAAAACACCATCAACAGACATTGGTGATGTATTTTCACCCCTTATATTGGTGTAACTCCTGCTGATATAAACTACTTATATTATATGTATATATCACTTTTACAAGAAAACTCAGAGACAGAGGCCAAACAAACAAAGAGACTTTAAAGAATAATAAATTATCTACTGCGTTTGTTTTGTTTTGTTTTTTTTTCTAGTATGTCGTGTCCGCTCTTCCTTCCCGTATTCCTGACAGCGCGTTCTCAGAGCTCCTATATTCTTTACTGTCACGGAAAATGACGAAAGATAGAAAGAAATAAAGAAAGGAGGGAATTAGAAGCACTAAAAGAAATTGAAAAGCAAAATTTATATATCGAAAAGAAAAAGATAAACACACTTATATAGGAACACATAGTTGAAAAACCTAAGCCCCCACCCCAAAACACCGTGATGTCCAAATGTGAATAGTTTTGGAGAGATAATATACCACTCCTATTCATATTTATGGTAGCAGGCATTTTTATTACTTGTTTTTTTTTCCCTTTTCCTTCCATTCGTTTGAACCCTTTTTCTTTTCATATGTTTATCGTGTTCCCTTTGACTTGGTCACACTTCCACAACCTTCCTCCTCTTGCATAAGGGTAATACGCAAAATGGCATCTCGCAACTCTTTTTGTTGACGTCGCTGTTGCTCTTGGAGCGATAGCGCATTTTTAGCAAAGTCAGAGTTGCATGGTATTCTCAAAACCACGTTGTTGTCATTAGCATTGTTGTTGTGATTGTTACCCTTACTGCCCGTTGCCCTACCTGGCGTGGAAGTTGTACCCCCCGCCTTTCCTGTGGTTGACGTACTGGGTGTGGGTCGCCGTAGAAGCGTAAACCGAATCTCCTGCTCCCCATTCGGCTCGGAAGGCGTTGCATTGGAGCGTTGGTGTTGTTGTTGCTGCTGACGGTAGAGCCGAATACTCATCGCCAATTCCTGATCAAGACGGTCCACGCCGCCAGATTTCGAGTTGACATGAGCAGCATGTGGCAAAGTTTCGTGATGTTTATTCGACATTAGGGCATTCAGTTCAGCGTCAAGTTCTGCCTCTTCAAGCCGCATCCGCAATGCCTCAGCCGCTGTGAAATACTCATTCTCTTGCCCTACTTCTTCTGCGTCTTCATCCTCCCCTTTTACATCATCTTCTTCCTCTTCCTCTTCTTCATCATATGTCACTTCAGTCTCAGATTTAGAGAAGAGGCTGGATGTATCATTAACAGTATAGCTACTATCTTCAATATCAGTCTCACTCTCCTCCTCGTCACTATCATCCAAGTGACTTCTACTATTGTGACAGCTCTCTCTCTCAGTACATGTGGTGACAGAAGAGTCACAAGAAGATGAATAGGAGGAACCAGAGTCATCATCAGAGTCAGACACAAGACTATTTTCCTCCACATCGCTGCTATGCTCGATGGAAGCCATTTCAAAGAGCACCCCTTCCTCTTGCAACACATCGGAGTCGGCACGTCCGCTCCCTGATGCCGTTGTTATTCCTGCTTCCGCTTCTACTTCTACTGCTGTTATAGTTGTATTGATTGTAGTAGTGGTAGTAGTGGTGTTTTCTCCTCTTCCCATCCTAGACTCAAACAGTCCTTCATCCGAACGAGAAGGAAACACACGAAAAAACGGTATATCATCGCGGCAACTTGTTATGACCGCTTTACACATCTTATCATACCACAAGTTATCAGGATGCACAGTCTCCTTCATGACTACCTCTGCAAAGGCAAAGGCTTCTTCCGCTGTTGCGAGACTTGGTAATCCTGGTGTTGACACTGTCTCCTGCAAAAGTTGAGCTCGCACCATATCATCACCAAACCTTTCTTGATGTAGTTCTATTGGTTTTCCTTTAGCATTAAATCCGGTCATTTTTTCCATTTCCTTAACATCACGACGCATGTGTTCATCGAAAAAAATTATGAGTTCCTCCAAACGTTGACGTAAATCTAGTGGGATTGGTTCTATGAGGGTGTACCGATGTTGAAAGAGAAGTGCCACAAATTTTCGCACAACCTGATGTAGTGTAACTAGACGTTCTACCAATCGAGAGATTCGTCGTCTCATTCTGGTCCAACTTCCTTCACGTGGATTAAGCCACCAAGGAAAGGACGTGGCGCACTCGGTGAGGAGAGTAACGCAGCACCGCAAACGGCTGTAGTCGTCTTTGGGATAATCTTCAAATGGGCTGTAAAGAAGAAGCATCACCACTAGGTAACCAATAAAACGAATAGTCACCACACGTACACGATATAAATGAGCTAGGAATACACAATCAATGAAACGCCACTGCGGTACTCGGTATACGGCACGTGTTCCATCCTTCTGTGAAACATGACTTCCTCCATCCCCATCTCCATCTCTTTCTCCTCTTATTCTTCCTGTTGTTGTTGTTGTTGTTGCTGTTCTTGTAGATAAATTGGCAGGAACCTCAAAATCACGGCGAAGGTCCTCTGCGACCTCATCGATAACGCACTGCATAATGCTCTCGAGTCCTGCACTGGAGAGATCAGCGATGAGATCCGCCACAAGTGGCACTGCATCCCACCGCACATCCTGCAGGGCCCGCAATACGCGTAAAAGTCCCCGGCGGGCGTTAACATCGGCCCACGGCATACGGAGAAACTGTGTCCGCACAAAATCATACTTTACTGGAGAGAGGACCGACTGCAACAGATATCGTGCGTACTGTTCAATTGTTGACGTCATAGTTGTATTAGGACCATGACGAGGTTTTAGTTGTGGCGGTGGTGGTGTTAACGCGTCAAATGCCGACTTGACTATTTCCTTTAACTCATCATCCAGTAAAGACCCAGGTAACGCCTTCTTGAGTTTTTGAAACAGTCTATCAGCCTTGACATGCGTTGGGTGATTTCGAATTAGAAACAATCCTCCGTGTTTCATGGCAGCACCGAGAGTCACTGCGCTACAGGGATGATTTAAATCATCCACAGCGGCTCCCATCATATTTATCACCTGAGATGGTGGAATTACAGCAAACTTCATCAGTTCACACAAGTAGCGCACCGTTACAGCAATGTGGCGTAGTAATTGCGAACTGATACTCTTTCTCTGAGGCGATAAGACTGACACCTCCTCAAGAGAAACACCGGAGTCACTAGTTACATACCGTTTGTAAACTCGCCTCCAGTCTGCTTCTAAGCTTTTACCAAGAAATTCCGCAGTCTGGGGAAAATATTGGTGTAATATGGCAGCGCAACGCGCCACATATGGAAGCATCTCAGGATGGCGCGTACGAGGGAAATCTCTAAGCTCCAGCGATAGCAACATTAAACAATTTGAAAAGAATAACAAAGCCCCAGCAGCTGATTCAGATGCAGCACGCAAAGGTCGAAGAGCTTCCTGAAGGAAACACTCACACCAATTATCAATGGCAGTCGCATTATTACACTCCATGAGTTCCTCCAACAATTGTAAAATAGCTGAATAATTATCAAACATGGATGCAGGAACAGCTAACGCCGCCATGCGAAGTCGCCGACGTTTCATCATCGCAGCAGCCTCACCAACAGATTGACACTTACTCTCTTCTGAATTTTCTAAACTTAAATCAAGTTCTGTACTTTCTATTTCACTTTCTTCATTTTCTACTACTACTCCTATTCCTACTTCTTCTTCTCGTCCTGCTAATGATGATGATGTTGATGTTGATGTTGATGAGGATTGTGTAACTACGGCACCACTTATAGCTTGACGTCTCAAGAGTAAATCCCAATTTGCTTTTTCAGCCTCACATAACGGTTTTAGTTCATTTAATATTACTTGTAAATCTGGTAAATATTCATAAAATATACGTTTCTCATCATCTTCAAATCGATTATATGATTCTGCATTTTTGACGGTATGAAATACCTTCGCCACGGAAGTGATTTTAATCTCTCCAGTACATTTGGGCTCAATAACAGACAAATCAATTGGTTTTGGGGCCTCAAAGCCTAACATTCCAAGTAAGTTATCACATGATACATAGAACTCTTCAACATACTCCTGAAACAATCGAAAACGCACTTCCTCTGGAGTATTACGATTAGCCTTTCCATGTGATTCACTCAAGGAATGCCACCAAGTCTCAAGCTTTGATTTACGATCATTGTAAAATTTGAGACTACTCCATGCAGAAGCCAAGAGAATGGACGCAAACTGTCGTCTTTCATCACGTTTACAGTAATAATCTTCAGGAAGTTTATACGTTTCACAGAGTCTTGCCCAACTAAGTTCTTCTGTTTGTTGAATTGAAGCTTCTTCTATCTGAGCCACAGATTTCGTAGTGGGATTAAAAATTAATCGAGCTCCTGCAGGTGCAAGTAAAAACACCGTAGCGTCTGGGTTTTTACTCTTATCACTTGTCATCTCACCAGAGTAGCTAGAAAGATCATGAAGACGCCTTTTTGTTTGTTTTTCTTCTTCTTCTTCAGTTTCTTTATTGAAAATGCATAAAAACAATGCATTGTCCTTTCCAAGGAGTTCAATTCCAACCTTGCGGACAACAAGCAATATTACTGAGTGAATAGTTGAAGCTACTAAAGGAGAAGTAGATAATGAAGTATGTTTTTCCAAAAGAACCTGCAGCAATTTAAGAAGTTTTAGTAGTGGTTTAGCCTCTTCAAGAAGTCCCACCAACCACCACTCAGAGAAAACTCTAGCTACCAGGCGAAGCTGATTAAATTCTTCCATTGGAAACCTACTAATTGATCCTGTATTTAAATTTGTTGCAGTAGTGTTAGTAGGCGGTGTAGAAGAAGTATATGCTGTCACTGCGGTCCCAGAAGCAAGACTTGTAGTTGTAGTTGTAGTTGTAGTAGCCATTGGTGCATTCCCTTCACCACATTCACTTGGCCTTGTCAATTCCGAAGATTCACTTATGCGATCTATGGCTGTTTTGAGAAGATTCACGTCCACAATCTTCTCCGCGTTATCTTTCAGTCCTTTCTGTACCAAGGGCCAAAATCCCTCATAGCGTTGATGCACTTCTGAACAAACAAACGCAAATGACTGAACATCCGTTGACTTCATCTTTGTTCCGTGACAGAGCGATTGGACAACTCCCTCAGCCGCTTCGGATAGAAACATCCCAAGGTTTAGGGTGTCAAGCTGTGTTAATATTGCCTTTTCTGAAGACTCAGCTGAATAATTTTTAAACCGTTTTGCCAGAGTAGTAGCCTTCTTTAAATCAGACTTTAGAGTTGATAGTTTGGCACGGAAAGCGGTGCGCAGCGGTGCAGGGTTTGTGTTGCGATTTCGCAACTCTGCTCTCTGAAGTATAAGGTCTACACTACTGAGAGTCATGTGCGTAAACGACAAAATTACACCTTACACACTCTAAATATATATAGGGCAAAGAAAAAAAAAACAACCAAACAAAGAAAAAAAAATAAACAGCGAATAAGAAATAAATAAATAAATAAACAGGACGAAGAATAACACAATCCGAGAGGGAGATGAAAAGGAACATATCACCTCCACTTCCTCAATATGACTTCCTCTTATTTTTTCGTTCTTTCAACGTTCCCTCTTGGTTTAAACCTTTAAAGTGTTTCCACTTGCCTTTTTTTTCACTCTTTTGCACTATTCAGAACTACACCCCTCATTTCATTTTTCGTCACTCTTTTTTTCTTTTACGTGTGTATGTGTATGCTACGTTATATTTCTCTCTATACTCTGTTTATAGAATGAAGCAAATGATTCTTTCTTACTGCTATCTATGGATAAATCTCTGTTGATGAAGTACAACAAATGCAAGATCATATTTTGCAAGGGTTGATCCTTCTCTTTGTTTCCTTTTTTTTTTAATTTGTTCGTTATCTTCTGTTTTGTTTTTTTTCGTCTTGTTCACCTCTTTTTTCCTTCCAATGTTTTTTCTACTACTCTCCTTTCCTCTCCCACTTACCTTTTAAAACAAATGCTTCCCATTGTCTTACTTACTGTGGTGGTGCCTTTTCGTAGAGAAGTCTCAACTCTTCTTTGGCGTACCCCATGACATCCGCCTCATTCACCTCCTCTTCCTCATTATCACTATCGTTATTCCTACCCTCTCTCTTGCAGTCAAGTATGACTTCCCTAATACGCTGCTTTACAACGGTCCACGGTATCTTTGCAATATTTTCCTGCGTCATGGATCCCACGAGTGTGTTCAGCATGTCCTCCACACGCTGCTGCAGGAGTGGCGGCAATAAGAGAGCATCACTCTTTTCCGCACTGCGGGACACCGAATGTGTTTCTTCTTCCTCTTCCCCTTCACCCATTCCCATTGTTATCACTGTATTTGTATTTGTAGTATTAGTATTAGTATTATTATTAGTAGTTGTTGTTGTCGGGATAGGAGGTGGGCGAAAAGGAACATGTGCGGAGATGTGTATTTTCTCATCCAAATAAACAGTTGTGAGGGCCTCAGCGGCGGTGGGTGATGAGACAAAGAAGGTCGGCAGCAACACACGGCCGGGATATCGTTTCAGCGCCTCCGTCCCAATCTGCCGCTGGCCCAAACACTCCTGCAGTACTCGACTGCCAAGATCACAGAGAAGACGTATGGTGTGGCTATTTCGATCAAGGACATCATCCGACTGCTTAATGCGACTAAATAGTTCCACCACAAAACTCGCACACTGTGTGCCATGTCGGAAAAGTTCATCAAAAAGAAGATGCCATACACGTTGGTAGGCAACAAAATGATTCTCTTGTTCACTGTCGTAAAATGTATGATGGGCCATAAAAAGTACTAAGAATGGTATAGTGTATTCAAGAAAACAACTAAGCGCATTAGGTGATGATAAAGTGGCTCCTACTGTAACCTGTTTAGAACGGAGATGATCACCCACTTGTTGTACAAGTGTTCGTAGCTGCTGATAACCACTCTTCGTTTCCTCAGCAATAACACTGAGAAGGAGAAAGGCTACATAACGCATATCCGAATGATTCTGTATAATATGAAGTGTAAGTTTCTGTTGTACTGGACGTCGTACCGCAACCTCATCCTCAGCGGATAAAATAACCGCCACAGCAAGTTCTTTACCAATATCAGATGATGGGCGAATAATAAGTTTTGATAACTGTTGATTAATAGAGAGACGACGAGAGCAAGCACCAACCGTATGTGCATCACGTTCACTCACCGCCTTATACGCACCTAACAAGGAATTAAGTGTTGAGGTAACAATACTGGAAGCCCTATCATCTGTGTAGCTCAGCGTAATTGCAGTCAAACACTTCGCCGCAGCATCTACAACGGTTGCTGCTAATGAAAGAGGAAGTAATTCTTTTCCTTTTGTCTTCACTTTTGCTGCATCTTGTGGTTCCGTGTCATCTTGCACGGCAGTAAAAAGGAGTTCTGTAATTTTCTTTAATAATAATTCCTCTTGCAAAAGTGGGGCGGCAGCACGATTCTTGGCGAATGCTGTTAGTGATTTTAACCATCCAACTGTAGCACAGAGTACCGGAGATGCTTTATTCCCAATTCGATTGCGGAGAGTATCCACCAATTGACTTAACGCCTTGTGATCACATAAGCCGTTAACGGTAAGAAGATTCATAAAACAACGCGCTGCCTGTTTGCACACCGCCCCTATTACTTTCGGTGGGTTATCACGGAAAAGAACATCATGATTGCAGGTACATAATTTCCCTAGCATCGTTAAAAGACTCCTCTTATGTGTGGCAATATCTGTGGCAGTAGTGGTAGTAGTAGTCATACTATTATTATTATTATTATTATTATTATTATTATTATTATTTTCGGTACTTTTACTTGCGTAATTGGCCCATTCGGTGAGACACTGTAAAAGAAGAAGCACCCATGAAGAGGGAATGTTTGGATTACTACTCTGACACAATATTTCCAGAAACTCTACGAGCGATAAGGCACAACTTGGTAAAAATGATGGTACTGTTCGTCCAAACACAAGAAGTGTACGCATTAAACCTTCCACTTCACATTCTACTTCACCATCTATACTTGTATGTTCACTGCCACACGTACTACGAAGGGACTCACTTAATCGTACAATTAATTCTTCCAAGTGTTCCACTTCTAATGGAAGCATCATTTGTTTTGATAAGGAGTCTTGCACAAACTTCAATACGGAGCCATCTACACGACCTTTTAACGTCTTAATAAGAGATTCACGTTCTGTTGCATAACTAAGGAGTCCATCAGCACAACATGTTAAAAATGCCTTGGAGACTTTATCATCTTTAGCACGAAACAAAATATCCCATTCTCCCTTTTCTGCATGAGTTATCGTTTGCAAAAAACTAAGGAGACGATGAATATTATTAATCATTTCTTGACCTTCTGGAGACTTTAAATCTTTATTTCGGACTTGTGCACGTAGTTGAAATAGACGTAAAACTGTCAAACGTAATTGTGATTTCTTCGCTGCAAAAGCAAGTAATCTGTTAAAACTCCATGTATTTAAATGGGCACATAATTTGGCGAAACCATCCACGTATGTACGTTCTTTTGTGGCGCTTTCCTTTTCAAAATCAAATAATGCCATACTTGACCGTGCTGAACGTCTTCCACTGGGTGCAGATTTATCGGAACTGTTTAATGAGATAACATTTCCCATAATCTTATTAGGGGGAGGAAGTAGCATCTCAAATGTAGATTCTAAGAGTGTCACACCACCCTCAGCGTTAAGACATTGCATCACGGCTGTTGGAATCCATGGAAATAATTGTTTCTGATAAATGCTACAAAGTTGTTCCACAGCGGCTTGACGAACCTTGAGGTTTTTATCTGCCACACGCAATCCAAGTGTCTTTTCTACTCTTTCTGAGGAAACATATAAAGAGGCGGTCATAATAATATCACCATATGCCATTACAGCCGCACGGCGTACTAACGCATGTGGATCAAGTAGTCTATGTTCCACATATGGCAATAAATCCCGAACTCGGTCTTCTGTGAGAGTTTCAGAAACTTGCGTAGAGGCTCGAATAGCATTAGCGGTTAATTGTAGCATCTCAATACGGATGGCATATTTTGTGTCATTAAAGCGTACAAGGAGGGCGTGAAAGGCGGAGCGGTAGGCGGTGACGGCAGACTCGTGGGCACCAAACGCCATAAAGAATCCACGTAATAATAAAAGACGAATATCAGATTTTTCGTGTTCCAGGTATGGCGTTAACACAGGGACCAATTGACCAACGAGATCAACGTGGAGTTCCATCAATGCGACTAGACATTCCATCGCCCGTCCAACATCACGTAATCCACGTCGTCGTGCCTCCATGTCTTCTTCACCGGTAAGATCTGCTGCCATCAACTCCCCACAACCGTGTTCCATCATATCTGAAATATAATTAGCGATAGCAGGTTGTATAACATCTATTTGCTCTAAAAGAATACGAGCGGCAATCATAGCCCCTGGTGATCGATTCTTTTTTCGTGCAGCATTAGCAATGGCACTATTACTATTATTACCATTAGCATTGCTACCACTGTTGGTAGTACTTCCAACAACAGAGTTTCGAGTAACCCCTGTATGACGTAATAAAATGGGAGAAGCGGCAGTAATCTCTTTTAAAAGTGGAGCGAGCTGCTCTGGTGTAATAGAGTTCGTCGCATTGAGAATGTCAATAAGAACTCTTCCCATTTCTGCTGCTGTTATCGCCGTAATAGCAGTATTGTCGTTATTCTTGTTATTGTTGTCATTTATTGCTGTATCTGTTACTCCAGAACTTCCTCTAATATGTTGAATGGCTTTAAAAAGAGCTGTAAGACGTTCTTGTACCGGTTGACGACAAAGTGGAATAATATATAAAAATATATGGGAAACACTTGCTCGTTCAATGATGTGATCACATGTCTTTAATAAAGCCTCACCCCGGGCTACCTTTTCAAAGGGAGAAACAAGACACGTTAAAACATCATCAGCGTATTGTGTACTAAATGGCTGTGAACGTTTGCTATCTACACCGTCTGAAACATGACTTAACCGTAAAATATCAGAAATCAGACATCCTGTCATTTGTTGTACACCAGTAAGACTACTCTTCAAATAACGGGGACTGAGTAGTTCTTTAATAAATGAGGTGTCCACTTCATATGGTGAATTAGCCGCTCGAAGTATGCGATGACACTCAAACAGCCACGCCAGTAGTTGTGCATCCACTTTATTGTGGAGAACAGAGCCTGAGAGAACAACATCGCTATTCACATCTGTGATTTCTCCACGCGCTCGCTTTCGTACTAATGATGCCGCTGCTGTTGTTGAATCATCCATTGCTGTGGTGTCATGTGTTGTATTACTTTGCTGGTGTCTCTTGGCCGCTGAACGTAATCTGGATTCCGTTTCCATTGTGTCTGTGTTTTTTTTTTCTCTTTTTCTTTCTCTCTATTTCTCTTTCTTTCTTTCTTTATGTATGTATGTTTATGTTTGACCCTTCCACACAAGGTTTATCTGTATGCACCTTATCAAATGAATGATTGGAACAGTAAAACCAAATAAAAATAGAAAAAAAAAGAAGAAAAAATGTAAAACGAAAGTTATAACATCCAAAATTAATTGTTTTTTTGTCCCTCTTTCTTGTTACTCCACCCATCAGCCTATCTTTCCAGTTCCAAACATTCTTAAGAGTAAATGGTATCAAAGTAAATTAAGCCACAGCTTTGTTTGTTACAAACAATACACAACTACACTAAATTAGTGCAGTAATAATACGGTAAAGGAAGGAAAGAAAAGAACAAAAAAAAAAAAATAAAATAAAAGAGGAGATATTTCTTTCCCCCACCTTTCACTTAATATATATATATGTCATTATACAATCATTTAGAATGGGAGTTATGAAGTGTTTCATTCACCACACTATTCCTTATATTCTGCTCCGCTATCCAACGGACGTTAATACCAAAGGATTCCGCACTCTTCTGCAGTTCTTCTCTTAATTTGCTAATCTCTTCCTGCTGCTGCACAACAATACGATTATACTCACAGTGCATCTTTCCCAACACACTATTCTTATCCCTCACAATATCATTTTCCAAAATACTGTCTTTATCACCCATTTGTTGGTGTAAAAATGTGAGTGCCTCCCGTTTTTGCCGTATCTGAGAGAGTAGATAACGCGCCTCATCTTGCAGAGACGCAACTTGCTCCATATCATCATTATTGTTATTACTCTTCTTATTCGTTTTCCCTCTCTTCTCTTGACTCTTATTATACGTGTAGATATCACTATCTTTATTTTTAGCATCTTCTACACGTTGTATTTCAACTTCCAATGCCTCTAGTGTAGCAGCTGTGTGTATCAATTCCCCTCTCCACTCTGTCATCTCCTCTGCGCACACTGGCGCTAGTTTATTTCCTGTCTTTAGAGACTTCAGTTCGTTATTTACCGTAAAATACACATTTGCCTCTTCTTCATACATCTGCAGCCGTTTTTCTTCATATCTTTGCAATAGTAATTGCAGTTCAGCATCATGGACTCTCTGCAGTGCCACACGCTCTTCTTCTAATGTCAATTGCTCTGGTGAAATGGGAAGAATACGTCGTTTCGTCGTATCATTTAACTCCAGATAAGTAACACCAAATTGCAGTCGTAATTCTTCAAGAACAATCTCTTGTGCCATTATTCGTTCCTGCACAGCAGCAGCAGCAGAAGAAGAAATACCTGCAGATAAAGATGTGAGTAGACGATCTACACATTTATCAACAAAATTAGTAATAATCCGTTAAATGAGAAAGAAGGCATATTGTGTCTCAAAATCTGATATTTCATAGGTCTGTAAAACATCCTCAAAAGTGGGAAAAGTGAGGTGAGACATCTCTTCATATAACTGTGTCAAGGTAGAAGTTAATGCTGCAGGAATAACTTCTACTTTTTTCGCTTCTGTGTTTTCTCCCATTACTGTTTTATTATTATTATTATTATTATTATTATTATTATTATTATTATTATTATTATTATTATTATTATTATTATTATTATTATTATTATTATTATTATTATTAGCTATCTTCACTCCCCTTCTCTCTGTTCAAAGGTCCTGTAAATCCAGCCAGGAGACTCCGCTGCATCTCATCACTCTCTTATCCCTTTTTAAGTGGTTAAGGCCGCCCAACCCAAGAAAGTAAACTAATAATAATGATAATAATGATACAAAAGTGTAAACGGTTCTATATATATATATATATATATATATATATATATATAAAACATGTGAAAGAAAGAATTGGGAAAGAGTGGGAAATGATTATAAAATAAAAATGAAAAAAGAAAATACACCCCAAGAAACAACAACAACATCAACCAAAATGGAAAAAAAAGAGTCAAGAGAATTTGGTGTTGGATATTGCCGTCCAAAATTTGTTCCATTCATTTTTTTCTTCCACCTTCTCTCACTTGTACACATACCTATTGCGTGACGTAATCATAGATAATACAAAAGGGAAGAAAAAACAAATGTTAGCCTTCGGAAACAAAACAAACCAAAAAAAAAAAAACACACGAGTCCCCCACGAAATTGATACAGAGTACATAAACCAATAACACATACATACCCACACACACACGGATCGATAGAACAGCCATTAATTTAATAACCTGTACCACCACACACACACACACACGCACACGCACAGAAAAAAAAAAAAGATATACCCAAGATGCAGTCCTTCAACTTTCCTCTAAGAATCAACCATATATAAATAAGGAAAAAACAACAGGACTCCTTTGTGCAATAAAAACACGCGTACACAGATAACCAGCAAAAAAAAGACAACTAATACACGCGCATATATCTGTTTCTGTGTGTTTATTTATCCACTTCACTTTGGTTCTTTGAGCAAATGGCTCCCAGACTCTGCAGGATGAGTTGCTCACCTGCGTTTGGCTTCTGCCGCAGTTCCTGAATGGGATTTTCAATGAATGCAAGATGACCACCAGAGGGCATTTCCACATACATCACATTCGCATTAATATCCACAGCGGCTTCCCAGCGTCGTGTGTGAAGTGTTCCAGGACTGAGTGGATCATTATGTGTGGCGACACACATCACCGGCACTGTGGCGGTGTGCAATGCACGATAAACATCTGCGGAGCGATTGAATTTCTCTGGCAGTACCGCAGATTTCACGTTTGCGTGTGGTACATCGGCATTTCGGAGTTCATCATTATCATCATGACGATTGTGATTATTCTTCTTTTTGCTACTATTATTATTACTATTATTATTATTATTATTATTATTATTATTATTATTATTATTATTATTGTTATTATTATTGCTATGCATGCGCATATTTGTGCACTGCAGATAAGCATGCAGGGCGTTACTATCAAATGGTGCCAACATGGCAATAGCCGCGGTAAGATATGTGCATTCACTGCGCCTTCCCTGTTCTCCAATGTACTTGCAGAGCGTCACACCACCCAATGTGAATCCAACAGCGATGAGAGGCCGTGGATCTTTCGAATTCATTCGCTCTTGCACTTGCATTGGTGTAAACACATTCTTGAGAACATATCGCAGATCTTCCGTTTGTTCACTACTCAATAGTTGTGTATACAACGGCGTATCACTATTAACATCACGGGCGTTTAACACCGCAACATGATACCCATGGCGATATAACTGCATGGACAATCGCCTTACATGTACGGCCTGAGAAGAAGCAATCATTCCTGGAAGAATTAAAACAAGTGCCTTTCCCCCCGCCCCATTAACATTTCTTGGCGATAAACAATCCATATATAATAGAGATTTCCCATCCGCCAGTGTTAACGTCTCACGGGAATATGGCACATGCATCTGCGGACGCAAAGCAGATAGAAGCGTCTGCACATATCCCACATACATCGGCTCCTCGTAGTACATTTGTGATGGCAATCCAAAGAGATCCGAGGCGGCGTTTTTTTTACAATTCTTAATAATTGCAATTCGCCGCTCTTTGCGTGGCGCGAGAGTCATTTCTTTTTCACCAATCGCCCACTCTAATGCACAGATGGGCCAGCGAAATAAGAGATTAAAGATGGTCACCGGTACAACATAGAGGGCAAAGTGCAAAAGGCTGTGCACGGCGAAGAAACCAACGCGGTTCATTTCACAAAATAACAACAAATAGTAATAATAATAACTCAGAGAGTAAATTTGAAATGTATTTCTCTAATGAACTTGTATTTACGGATTTCTTCAAGGCAAATAAATAATAAAAATCCCTTACAAAACAAAGAAATAAAAGGAAAAGGGATAGAAATAGATGAAAACTGAATGTAGACACTCAAACAAGAAAATAATAATAAACGAAAAAAAAAAAAACACAAACACAGGAAATAACAGAGACAGAAGTAAAGTATAATAATCTGCTTTTCCCATACTTTCCGTACTTCCCTTTCTCTCTGTCTTCGTTTCCTTTTCTCTCTCGTAATGACGATTGAAAAAAAAAGAAAGGACAGTCTGTGACTTATCCCAGCAAACTCTGCATTGCCCCATTCCAAGTATAAATCCCAATATTTTTCCCTTGAGCGTAAAAAGAAAAAAAAAAACAATAATCATAATAAATTCATTAAATATCAAAAAAAAAAAAAAGAAGCAAAACTGATTAAATGGAAGTGTACTGAGAGGCCCTTTTTAACCCGCCTTCTGCTCTCCACTTAACTACGTCCATTTTGTTGATGTTTTTTCCTCTGGACCTTTTTCTAATGCCACATAGCCTCAAGTATCTCGCATTACGTGTGAGCGCAAAACTATTTATATAGCGTCGACTTCCACCTCTAACGTCTCTGAATGTGTAATTACTTTTTATATAATATTCATTACCGTCGCGTTGACTACGCGAACAACCAAATGGAGCTCTCAAATCTACTTTAAAATCACGTAATGCCAGATGAACGAGACACACTTCTGCTTGGGAGATCATTTGAGGCGAATACTCCCAGGCACCACCTGTGGCCAAAAGCTTCTCTGTGTTTCCTTAAACACTAACGCTTCCCGACCTTACATTAAATATGATTATTATCAGGGTTACCGTGGGTATTAGTATTACCTATCTTTGTGGAGTTAGCTTTCGTTCCGTACAGTCGAAGGATAATTATCATATATATTGTGGTTATTTTTTTTTTTTAATTAACTTTTCTTCTCTCTTCATTCCTTTTATGAGTACTCTGAACTGTCATGCGTATTTCTCCTGCAATTATCAAACGCCTTTCAGCTCTCTGTGTGAATCACTCTTGAATGTATTTTTTTTGAAAGGAATCATCTTTCCACTAATATTGGCAACTGGATCCTGCGCACGCTGTGCGAAATTCCTGTTTCCACGTTTTTCATTAGTCAATTCAGAGTCTCCTGTAATGAAGTCGATCATTATCTCATTTTTGAAACTCGATGATAGCCTCCCGAATGTCCTGCAACTTTATTCCCGGGGAAATTCTTAACTCTTTCTATTATCCGCAGCTGTGTGTAATGCTGCTGCCATCTCATTTGGAGCTTGTTACGCTGATATCCCTTCACTGCGAATAGTACACGTGTGTTTAAAGCAATAAAATGACCTCACGTAATTCATAGAGGCTGAAGTGGAAGATGTATCCATCAAATAATCCATTATTCTTTAGAAAGGTGCAGATTCTCTCCTCTGATCTGACATTTTCGTTCCGTGATAACTGTCTAAGCTGCAGTACTTTTTTAAATTCCCAATTTTTGGCCGTTCCTCATACACATTGGATTCCTTGTCTCCTTGTTTGTCATGGATTTTGCATTAAATCCGTCCCTTGTTTATTGAGAGTATTGCACTCGTTTTCGTGGGCTTCCTTCACCTCACTGGTGGGTGAGAGTTTCTGCCCCAATTGTCGCAATAATTCCGTAATGCGGCTGTCTTTCTGATTTATTAGTTCAAGCAACTTATTGATAAAAGCCGGATGAATCCTCGATTTCCACCTATCTATACTGTTAATCTGAGTCCTCTTCATAGAAAGAAATCCCTCGGGATTATAAAGCCTGAACTTATCGCAAAACTCTCTGCTGTTCTGCAAAATATCCTCTGCAGATAATCCTGCCAAGATCATCAATGGATTGCTTATAACATTCCATAAAGCCCTCAAGCTTCCTTTACTTGCCTGAATTTGGCCGAACAAAAGACACTCAGGATAAGCATAAGCCATATCCTTTAGAGTGTATCGGGTATAATCAGAACTGCAGGTTTTGATCCTTATCAGTACACTTGATGCAGTCCTTGTTACAGAACGAAGTTTCGCCGCCGTATCGGCACTTGCAGCCCTTATTATTGCATCATAATTTGTACCTCGTTGTCCGGTCAACAGAGCGAGAATTTGAATGTCTTTAATTTCACGTGCATCCGATATAGACTTTATTTTATCCCTTAATACAATGGGGTCCTTCCCCACATAAGAAAAATCCAGCTGTACAATATCAGGATACAACTTAGACATGTACACCTCGAACTCCTTAATTGCAGCCCCGATACGAGTCTTTTCTTCCGGCGATAACATATCTCCCTGAAGATGTATATTGAAGAAACCGCAATTACCCTTTTTCTTATGTGTGAAAAAGACGATAAATAACAAGGCACCAGGCAAAACATATCACAGAAACAACACATAAATCAAATGATCCACAGCTATATCCAAAGACAAGAGACATACAATTTTCACAACTTAATCGATGAATTCGCCAAATACATGTACGATCTTTCAATCAAATGCCTTGATAGTTGTCAGCACTTTTCTCCAAGTTGCACTTTCGCATTGATCGTTTCCTCATACAATTCTGCCATTTGGTTTAACATCCCCTGAAATTGCATATTTGCACTTTGCTTAGCCCTGAAGTTTTCGTCCTTTAGCTGCGCTCGCGCGCATTGGTATTTATGAGATGATAAAGAACCTTTTTCTTCAAATAAAGCCCATTCGGTACTGAAACGTGCATATGCTTCTTCAAAAACATGTGGAAAATTTTGCATTCCTTGGCATTGTGAAGATAGTAATGGAAGGCCACAAGGCCTACCAATTCATAGATTTATTTTTTTCCCATTCTAACCACAAGTACATCGTTATCCCTGGAAAAAATTAAAATAATATTGCTGTTGGGCCGTTATGGCACAGAAGAAATTTGTGAACGCCTTCGTGATGATCATTCACACTACTGTTCAATAATACGGAGACATATTGCAATTATCATTTCTCACTTGCCTATAAACCTACCATTTGTAGACTGTAATGAAAGAAAAAAAATAAAAATAAATAAATTTACGACACCCGTACTACCAAAATTAAAACTGTTTACCATAATAAATATTGTAAAAGTTAATCATTGATTTTCGTAAGCTATTAAAAAATAAAAAAAAAAGTACTTCGCACACAGTGCGCCTCATACACAAAAACACAATACGAAAAACGGAGGGAAAGTGGAAAGCAATTACCTCCTGTTGCTAATGTCACTCTTTTCCTCTCTTACTATCGATTTACAACCTTCTATCCCCTTCTTTCTCTTGGGTATTTTTCGAACCTTTTTTTTTTCTCCCTCTTACGTCGCATTTTTTCCCCCTCTCCCTCTCTCTCTTCTTCACTCATTTATTTTTCGTATCTTTTTTTCTTTTCTTTGTTTTTATTGGTCTCATCCATTCATTCGTTTCATGTTTGACTGTGCGTACACTAAAAAAAAAAAGGAACCTTGACCTGCTTCTTTTCTTTTTTTTCATTCGCACCTCCCTTCCTCTTACTGTTCGCTTGCACATCATGTCATTCGCTTTGATTTTATTTCTTTTTTTTTCTCGTACTTTACTCCTACTTTTCGCAAAAATAACACCTGTCCTCTTCTCTCACCACCCCAACGTCCTACAAAAGCAAAAATACACTACCTCCATCAGCACCTATGACTAGCCAACTCTTCTTCGTCTCCCTTTTCTCCTGTTTCATTGAATCCATTAAACCACTGTTTTTTTTTCTTCTTTTTCCTTCACTCATTCCTCTTCACAGAAACACACAAAAGTATTTCCCCTCATCCTTACCCTAATTCCATGGAGCTGTTGTGAAGTTGAGAGAGAGTCCATTCTCGAGTTGCTGTGGGGTAGTCTCCACACTGTTAGACGGATCAGGAAGACCAAAGAGAGATGCAGCACTCTGCATTGGGACCGTGCTGAACACTCCGTGTGTAGAAGTAGCAGAAGTAGATGTACCAGAATTGCTTGTAGTAGTAGTTGTTGTTGTTGCTGTAGTTCCAACAACCACAGCACCACCACCACCACTAGGAGGAACACCAGCAGGAACAGGAGTGGAGACGGATGTGTATCGCGGCTTCTCAGGGAATACACCACTGCCGGCGATAGGGCTCTGGCCGGACATTCCCGCCATTGGAGATGTGGAGCTGGCGGGTGATCGCTGCACAACGGCGGCCACTCCTGTACTGGCGGTATAATTAGAGTGTGAAGCCGTACTGCTGCTGGTTTGACCTCCCACCATTGATGTTGGCGTAAAAGGACGGGCGTTGGCATCGAGTGTGAAGCGTGCGACTGCGTTAGACGTAGTGAATGGAGCCGTAACAGTGAATCCAGTACTCTGTCCCACAGATGATCCTCCTCCCATGATATCCATACCAGAGATATGTGTCGAATCGGTTTGCAATAACGGTAATTGTGTGGAAAAAGCTGTAGATAGACTATCATATCTACCAATAGTGTTCATGTTATTACTTCCTCGAACAGCAGTAGTAAAACCAGTAGGCTCAGCGAGCGGTGCCCATGATGAAGTAATATCCGTACCGCTCACTCCATCAGTGGAAGTTGGTAATAATGATGAAAAACTTCCACCGTTGCTTACTGCTGCAGAACGCGGTAACGGAATAGAAGGTCCACTGCTGTTGCCACCAGAAGTAGCAAGATTCATAGGACTCATCCCAGGTGCAGCGGTTGGTACAGTTTGTGGTGAACACTGTGGAGAGGAATGTGTGGGAGTAATTGCAGACCCAAAATCGCGGGAATTAACACCATTTCCACAAGGAGGAGCCCAGAAAGACTGTAGATCATTAATGGCTAATGTCTCATGACGCGTAGTAGAAAGGTCTGGTATACTCAAAGCCGGTGTCCATTCCTGGTGTTTTCGTCGTTTAGCCTCCTCACGTTCTTTAGCCTTAGCCAAATAGTTGGCAGTTTCCGCCTCAAGATTAGAAAGTACTTCACTCCTACTCTTTAATAATTGCTCTAATCGCTCAAGCTCACTTTTACTATCATCAATTTGTACCTGTAATCGTTGAATATTTTCCTCTTCTTTTGCTTTTTCCTTTGTTAGTTTGGCAACTTGGGTGCGGTTGGTGGCAACATTCTGAGTTAGCATATCTAATTCCCTTTGTAACTCAGGGTTAGGCCCAACTTTTGCGAGAAGTATCTTACGTTCACGTTCTTTTTTTTTTTGTAGAGCCTTCTGATACGACTTACTATGCTCATTCATCAATTGTCGGAAAGAGTTATTCCAAGCTTGTTCAATGCTTTCACGTCCCTGCATTTCACTCTTTCCTAATTTGAAAACGGCTTTCCCCCATTCTTTTTGACGCTTTTCCTCCTCCAATGCTGCAGCCTGTTGACTATTGTTAGAATTATCACCATTGGCATCGCCACCACGTTTTGAAGAGTTGGTTTTTCCGTTTTGATGGTTGCTGTTTGACTTTCTCTTCCCTTCATCGATAAACGGACTACCATCCATGTGCATTAGATCCATAGCATATTGAAATACAAGACGGTCTTCGGAAATGTTGTACAGACGGTAACCGAACTGGGACATTGTAGAACTGCGCAAGGCATCCGGTAGAGAGACAAAGTTTTCAAAACCAACAAGTTCTCCTGGAGCCGCATCTACTTCACGCTCCAAAAACAAAGCCGATGATTCTTTAAGAGAAATTTCTTGATTCTGTGGAGAGTTTCTATTATTATTATTATTATTATTATTATTATTATTATTATTACTATTATTAGTAGTAGTAGTAGTAGTAGTACTTTTTCGCTTTTTCTTGGGATCCTGAGTCCGGATAACCATATGGGCTTTAAGAGCTTCACTGTGTCGATGCCAAACGCAGAAACTTATTTGTTCGTTCACCACTGTTAAAACTGCATGCCACCTTATTTTGTTGCAACTGAAACGATTACTTACCAGTCTCTGCAACGTCAATACCTTCATAAGGTTTGCATTATCAATAGTACACGTGTACCGTCCAGGAGCATGTTCATGAATTTGCATCTCTGGCATAAATTTAAGTTTTGTTATGCATGGTACAGGCTGTCGAAGTGGATAGAAATAGTGACTGATTTTCTCTGCTAATAATTCAGGCAATTGATTGACGTCAACTGATTCAGTAGTTTTATCAACGGTGGGAATTGAAAGCTCATGACATACCTTTTCCAGAAGGGGTGTTGGTAATGGCTGAAAAAATGTAAATACTCCAAGCGCGGAGATAGCCATAAATATCTCCTCAGGGGTACAACTTCGATCCATAAAACCAAATATATTGGCAAAGTACCTCAAGTGATCAGAAATCAGCCTAAAAATATCATGCCTTAATGATAGTAAAACCCTACGCACACGTTCAGCTCGTTCATCCCCTCTTTGAATTACTAACTCTGAAATGGTACCATCCATTGGGGCGTCGCCCAGTGATCCATTTTGCGTTCTTTTATTACCATTATTATTATTATTATTATTATTATTATTATTATTATTATTACCGTTGTTGTTGCCGCCACCGCCAACTGGGGATGATGATGAGGATGATGTTTGCGCTTCAAGACGATCTGACACAACTGAAACAATTGTGACAGCAAGAAGTCGAAAGTGCTCGGTGATATTCGCACGATACACTTCATCATCTTCATCTTCGTCAAACTGAATACCCCAGCACTTTGCCAGTTCCAGCATTGTCGACAAGCTTAGTGTATCCATTTTGTTAATTTTCTTGAGATCATCTGGATCTTCATCATAAAATGACCGAACGTCAACTTCATCCTCTTCATCATCTTCAACAACGTCAGCGGTATCATTGTCGCTTTCATCGCCATAGACTTTGTCACCGCCGCCAACATCATCATCATCATCAGCATTCTGCAACACCCAACGCCCATTAGGGTCTATGCAGCGCAGCAGTTCCATCATCACTAACGGATCTCCAAGATCAGGAGGATCATGAAGTGGACACATCATCCGCGAGAACTTAACAGATTCATCATCGTCTTCTTCATCTCCTTCATTGCCTGCAAGCGATCCGCCAGATAACGCCGCAGCGAGTTGCTCCCGAAGTTTGCGCTCAGAGAATTGACCCATCGGTAGTGTTACACCACCATTTAGTGAAGAAGAGGAGTTCGTCACAGAAGGAATAGATAAAGTGCCGCCACTAGCGGCATCCCCCTCCTCTGCAAAGTCATCCGAGCGTTCCAGTGAAAGACATACACCACCACTGTATTGCTGCATCATTTGCATAAGTGCCATTCCACTGGGAAAGTCACTGGACGAATTATTAGAGATTGAACGCTCATCCACTTTGCCGCCACTGACCAAAGTGCCTCGGGGTAAACGGCGTGGCGATTCTGACACTAGTGCCGACTTTGCATTACGACTACGACTAGGAGCGGCTATAGTGTTACTGCTGTTGTTATCATTCACTCCACTAGAGGCAGGGACAGTAAAGGAAGAGGGTGATGATCCTGCAGTCGATAACGGGCTCACACCGTCTCTACGCCGTTTTTTGGTGGGCATCGTGCTGACTCTTTTTTGCTGCATACGTTCTACAGAAACTAGTGGTGGTGTAGATGCCGAATTGGCAGCAGGGGCTGAAGAATTACCACAAGTTTCAGAAGCAGCATCTGTACTAAGGCGGGAAGCACCACAACCACTAGCCCGTAAATGTTGCAGTAAAGCCACAGCATCACGTTCATGAGCTATATCCTTGCAGTTATCGTCATTACTGTTGTTGTTGTTACGGGTACCATTCGCACCCTTCGTTACTTTCTCAATTGCAGCGAATAGTCCTGGTAACCTGTCCTGTAACACTGTGAGTGTAGAGAAATCAGACCCTTTAGATGGTTTCCCACCCTGATTTGATCCCTCCATTAGTTTAAAAGTACAGAGTTCCTATGCCGATACCTACAATAGATATATATATAATCTCTGGTCCCGTTCCAACTCCTACTATAACTGTCCCTTCTTTAACACTAGAGACGCTCCCTCCTCAAAAAGAGGTTAAAACAAAAAATCAGAGGGATTTCCCGTGTATCAGGCTCTTCAAAAACCAGTTTACTCAATCCAAGCCCTTGGGTTATTTTTCCTTTATTGTATACTTTTTTTTTTGCTACTCGAATATATATATATATATTTCTTTGAGGCGCCTTGTTCTTTTTTTTTTTCTTTCTGTCAATTTGGTTCGTTTCTTAAACACCAAATGTTTTCGTGCTTTCCGTCGGCCCCCCTTTTTTTACTTTCTTTTTTGTTGTTTCTTTCTTTGTTTGTGTCACAGTCCTAGTTGAGATCTCCTCTCTGCTTCTGCAGATTATGTATATTATATTATATATTGTTCTTGCGAGGAAGAGAGAGAACCTACTTTCCTATCTGTATCAACAAAGAACCCTAACGATAAACAAATCCAAACAGAAAGCGGGAAAGAAAAAAAGGAAAGAGAGAGAACAATCGCCGAAGAAGCCAAAGAAAAAGTACCCCACACAAAAATAAATATATTTACCTGTATTTAACTTGACTGCTTCAACTGGCCTTACTCCTACTGCAAGTGCAACTGCTGCTGTAGTTGTCCTGTGCCTGTGCGTTTGGGCATATCCGGGCATTTTTTTTTGTGCTTCTTTCTCCTTTCCAAGGTAAAGGAGGCCGTTTGCTCATTGCTAGTCGAATTTCTGATCTTACTGATGTTATCAGCGCTTCCCTGGCATTCTCGTCTGCGTCCGGGTTGTCTGCGCTATTTTTGAAGCAGCCTCATGTATAACTCGAGCTTATACACGCAAAAACACTCAGAGGACTACAACAGCAGCTGCAGCAAGAGCAGTAGCAATAGTGGCAGGGAAGGATAGTGACTTGTTCATGACTTCGTAAATAAAGGGGAAAAAGATGTAAAACAAAGAAAAAAAAAATCGGGGAGGGAGAGAGAGAGAGAAAGAAAAAAAAAAAAGCGAAAGAAAAGTTAACTCAAAAAACAATATAAGAGGTAGAATAAGAGAAGGTCATAAGACTTGAACACCTTTACCGTCACGATCGACTCTGCCTTTCAAAGTGTCTCGCCCTCCTCCTTTTCATTTTCCAGTATTCAGTCCGAAGACAGAATTTCGTTTTGTTCTTCATCTCTTCTTTCATCATTTCCCGTTATTAAGTTTAAGTTAATCCTGTTTTTTTTTTCACCCATTCCTTTAATTTCTTTTTTTTTTTCGCCTTTCACGTCGGAGCCCAGTAGCGATGCGAATTTGGGGTGCGCTGGCGGAAGGGGAAAAGATAAATGAAGATAAAACAAAAAGGAATTACCACAAAAGACGCCAAATAAGATAATACGCGTAGATGCACACACACGCCCACCCACATAGGCACCGACAAAAACAAAGAAACAGGTAGGAGAAAAAAAAAGAATAAATAAAACGACTTGAAAAATCATTTTTTATCTGTATTTTTTAGATTTTACCTCTTATTAATCAGCCTACTGTTCCTATTTTTTTTTTCTTTTCGTGGATGTTGGTGTTGCTCTCTCGTTTAATCTTTTCCTGTACGCCTTCGTAGAAATTCAATTCACCAAAAGAATGGGGGCTATCCTGTTGCTTCACTCTTATTCTTTCTTTATAACTTATTCATCTGTTTTTTTTTTTTTTTGGTTTCTCTTTATTTTCTCTTCATTATCTGACTTACCTTTCCTTACACGCTATTTCCCTGCTAATTTTACACACGCACATGCACACTTTCTCCTTCGATCACCTTCCTCTCATCATCATTTCTCTCTCTTCCTCCTTCTCACAACCTCCTGTGTGAGCAGCGAGGGAAAGAGAGAGAGAGAGAGAGAGAGAGAAAGAGAAAGAGAGAGAGTACGGGAGACGACACAAATATATGGATTTCAAGAAAGAGACTTGCAATTCCCTTTCCTGTTTTCTTTTTTCTTCCATTTGCGGTGCTCAAAAGAACATGGTCCCAGAACAATTACATCGGTAGTTGCTGAAACAGAGACCAAGAAAAGAATTTCATTGACATCGATCATCCTTAAAAGACTTTTTTCTGTTTAGTGTTCTGTAATTCAACCTCTTTAAACTTTCTATTGTTTTAGACCACTGTTCCTCGTATGAAAGTGTTTTTTTTTCCATTTTGATGCACCTGTCTTTGCAAGGTTTTTTTTTTTAATCATTCCCTTTCAGTGCACATCTAATTATCTCTCTTTATCTCTCTCTCTGTGTGCGTGTGTGTCTCTGTGTGCCCTTCACACACTCGTTCGCTTACTTTACTCCTTCGATCTTGTTTCTTTTTTTCTGTTTTTTTTTCTTTTTGCATATGTGCTACTCTCTCCGAAATCCACCAAGCTTCACGCCGCCAATACTCTCAGAAACATAGAGAGAGCATTTTTGTTTCGTTTTCCATTGCTGCTACTACTACTCTTGCTGCTTACCACTGGCTCTGAAAATTATTATTCGGTATGTACCCTACCTGCGAACGCTGGTTGAACATCGGATTGAGGCTGCCATCGGGTGCAGGTCCACGCACATCACCGCTGTTGTTGTTATTGCCCATTGGTCGGCCGTTAAAGTTGTTCGACATGTGCGGGTTGGAGCGCATTGGGTTTCCACGTCCCATATGCGGGGGAGCATCACCGCCCCGGGTACCGAAGGGTTTGTTGCGCGGTTGCTGGTATGGCATATTTGGGTAAAATCTGTTCTGTTCATACGGGGGTGCCACCATACCGTGGTTAATCGACCAGTGGTCGTGACGTGGTGGCGGTGCCCACTGCATGCTTTCCTGCATCGCAGGCGAGTATGTGTAACCGGGTGTGGGCTGAGTACCATGCTGAGAAACAACAGGAGGAACTGCAGCAGCGTTGCGTGAAGACGATTGCTGTTGTTGTTGTTGTTGTTGTTGTTGCTGCAACTGCTGACGTTGTTCGATGAGTTTGTTGCGTTCCTGCTGGAGACTCTCGCTCTGATCCTTCAATTGTCGCTCAAGAGCAAGGACCTGTGCTTGCCTCTCGTTAATATCAATCTCACGTTGTTTGCAGTATTCATCAAAGTCATGACGAGCATCTTCTAACTCACAGCGTCTCTTCTCTAACTCGAGAAAAGCGCTTACCATAGTTTGATGGTCTGCTGGAGCTTTAAATGTGGTACGAGCCCCCTTTTGCTGCGCGTCAACAACATCCTGAGGATACTGAACGAGGTTAGCTGGAACTTCTGGTTGCACCGGCTCCACTTGCTGTGGGGCTGGAGCGAAGTGTTTCACAAAGCAGTAATCATCATCGTTGGCCCAACTAAAATGTGCATCCGCTTCAGGGAGAGTTACAGGGTGCTGCTGCTGCGGAGGTGGCGTCGGCATCGGCGTCGGCTGCTTCTGCTCTACCACGGGTGGCTGTTCCCCAGGGAGCTTTTGTGGTTGTGGCACCGCTTCCTCAACGGGGACAACAGCCTCCACCTCTGCAGCTACAGTTTCTACGATGGCTTCTTCAACGGCGACAACAGGTGCCTCAGGCTCGGGTGCAGCCGGTGCAGGCTGCCACACCGGCTCTTCTACGACGGCAGGGGCTTCGGCAGCCTGACGTTTGGCGGCACCCGAGCGGAGGGCATCGAGGAAACTTTTGCCTGACGAGGTCTTCGCGGCGTTTGTGATCTGTGCCTTGATGGTTGGACCTGAAGGGGAGGCGGGCTCCTCCGCTTTAGGCTCCTCACGGCGTGGGCGGCCACCCTTAGGGGCTAACTTATTGTTGCTGCCGCTGGCGTTAGCGTTGCTGCTGCCTCCTTGATGATTTAGCGTTGTTGTGCGGGGAGGCATTCTTGGGATTCCTTTTTTTGTTTCTTTAATTGTTTGTTTGATTGGTTTTATTTCACTCTTCGAGATTCACCGTTCCTTCTCGATGCAATTTTGGTTCTTTAGTGTCGTTTCTTTTTTTCCTTTCTTAGACAAATTAGCTTGTTTTTTTCTTTTTTTGTTTTTTCTTTACCTTTTTTTTTTTGCTCTTAAAAGCGTAGCTGTGGTTTCTTAAGAAGAGAGAGCTTCCTTCTTCACATTGTACACGAATAAAAAAAAAATACAATAAAGGTAATAACAATAGGGAGGACACATTTGTTAAAGGGAATGATATATATGTATATGTGCACATGAAGGGTTTGTCAAATGTAGACGGGGCAAAAATAGAACTTTTATAACTACTAACAAATAGGAATAAAGTAGCACCACCTACAGTATATATATATATATATATATATACAGAGAGAGAGAGAGAGAGAGAGAGAAACGCAATATGACTGCACTACCATTGTGCGTCCCCCTGTATGTATGTATGAATGCATGTACAAGAAATGCATGCGTGAGAGGAGCCACATCGCTTTCAGAGTACTCCCTTTCAGAAGATAGACACATGTCATACACATCATCACAGGTTTACTTACCTGCACATATATATATTCACTTTCCCACTCTTGGGATGATTCTCCTTTTCCCTCTTCCTTTTTTTTTCTTTCTCTCTCTGCCTGTTGTTTTTTGTTTGGTTTTACTGTTCAAAAAAAAAAAATTCAGTGTTTTTTTTTTGTTTCATGTCCTTCCTTTTTTTTCTTTTCTGGGCATATTTTCCTTCATATAGGGGTGTCTCACCAGTCATCTACGGCGAATCCAAAGTCCCTGTCCCTGCAGCAATAGTACGGTGCGAGGAGAGACCATATGTACAGCAGCACGGCGGCCCACACGGTGGCGCTGCGCACCCAGAATGCCACGTTGATGCTGCCGATCAGCGATTTTGTGCCTGCGCCGCTGACGTGCCAGCCTGTTGCCAGCATGGCAAGATACATGGCGCCGAGCATCATGGTAGCGTAGAAGAACATGTAGCGACTGAGATGCCCGCTCTCGTCCGGGTCCTCCTCGTCCTCGCTCTCGCTCCCGTCGCCGTTGGTGCTGCCGAGGCGGAGGGCGTCGTGGTTCCCGCCGGCGGAGACGACGGAGTAGCCGAGGGCCGCCCCGCTGACGACACTCGCGAGGATCATCTGCACGACGGGGACCGGCTGCCCGGGCGGCTGGGCGAGGCGGTTGCAGTGCGGGTCCGCGTCGGTCCGCAGCGTCACGAACATCATGCCGCTCGTGTAGACAAACACAATTCCACTCGGCACCACAGACCCGTGCGGCACCCACACCGACAGCACCGTGTACACAAGTCCACTCACAAGTACACTGCTCAGGGCAAAGGCGTTGTAGTTGCAGTCCGAGTGCGGGACATACATCACAAAGGAAACAACGCTTAATGCTATCCCGCCCAAGTAACTGAGAATGGCAACCGCCAAAAGGTACCACATCCACTTTCCCGAATGCTCACCCCGCCGGCCCCACTCATCACTCCACTGGTAGCTGAAGTCTACCAAGAAGACGACATTTACCAAGAGGAAAACGGCAGATGCAAACATACATACATATGCATAGACACTGAAGAAGCTGTTTGGAATCCAAAAGGTTGCAATAAATAATAGTACAAGAATAATGCTTTTGGCAAAAAAGAAACGCTTCTGGAATTCAGCTCGTGCCTCACTATCAATGCAACACGTCAGATCAGAAACAGATAACCAGTGAAGCAGGAAGAAAAGCATTAATGCAAAGCTAACACGGTAGACAATAACTTCCCCTGTGCAATAATTAGTCTCACCGCTAGCAGCATATTCGCAACCTTTCTGAAGAATAGAAACGCGACTGAAAACTCCTTCGAGAGATCCTCGCAGAAGCATCGTTGCAACCAGGCCAATAAAGAGATAACAGGCATACTGCAACCTGAGCAGCACACCTGGTGCAAAGATCGAACTGCGCTTAGAGGAACTGAAATCGTCGTCGTGCGACATTGGACCTTCTATGATGCAGTTTTATGTCAAATATATATATATATTATATGTAATTTGGGCGTTTGACACGCAATCAAATATCCTTTTACTACTTTATCTTTCAATATGGTTTTTAGCTTTCTCACCCGATCAATTCCTTCACTGAAGCAAGATGGAAACCCCAATTCACAGAAAGAAATAAGTCCCCTATCCCCACAAATAAAAAGAAGATGGAATTAAAAAAAAAAATGAGGAATCAAAGAAAGAAGAGATAAATAAAAAAAAAAGAGTATAAGACTCCGAAAAAAAATTCTTACAGATGATAATTCAGAAGAAACAAAGAATAACAACAAAAAAATTGTGCACTTCCCTCCTTGTTTTTCAAGTGAAGGGCACATTGCCGCATACATCCATGCATCATCATCTTACATTGCGCGTGCCGCTCTTGACCAAACAAGAAGAATAATAGGAAAAAAAAACAAAAATGCAATAAACTATCCTGTACATTTCACACAACACCGCTTCTTCTCAGCATTTTTCCCTTTTTCGCCAAAGAAAGCATGCAATATCACCAGTTTCTATCTACCAGTTCCTTCCATGTTTTTTTTTCTTTTTCTTCGTTGTAGCTTCTTTTCTTGTTTCCCCTACTCCAGATTTCTCCATTTACTTCTTCCACACAGGCAATAACCACGCATCTATGTGAACCGCGGATCATCAGTAGCAAGACAGAACTTTGTGTACCCCATTTCTCCCCCGCCTATGCTGTGCACTTTGCGTAGCGCTTCTGACTGCACTGGGCTTAGTTGCACACCGAGAGACATCAATGTTGCGAAGAATTGTCCCTCCTTTACAAATCCTTTACGTGCACGGTCGTATTGTCTGAAAGCAGCGAGAGATCCGGTACGGCGTGCAGCAAGTGTACGGCGTACTTTGTCTATCGCCGATGCATACAACTCTTCTTGGGAAGCATCTGTCCTCTTAATTGTACTACACTGCGTGTTATTGAACGTATACTCTCCCTCTACAGCAGGAGTTTTCGAAGAAGTAGTAGTAGGAGCAGCAGTAGGAGCTCCTTTAAAAGATCCACGTCTACGCTGTGTTACTGCCATGATACCCTCACCTGCTCTGAGTTTCTCCGTTACAACTGACACAAATGCCGGATAATCAACGTAACCGTCCAAATCTGCCTGAGCAAAGGCCAACTCAAGTGCATGTAACTCTTCCTCTTTAAGATCAAGTCCAAGAATTGATAAACAATGTCGAAAGCGAGTGTTCGTCACATGACGATGACGTAATTCATCACCGTCAGGAAAGAACTCTGAAAGTCGTGCATTACGTTCTTGTAAAAAGCAACAAATCTTTTTTAAAACTTGTTCTACGAGGTTCTCATCCAAAACTCCTTGTTGCATGCAAGCAGCACCTCCTGTTGACATCATTGTATTTTGTACAGTACCCAAGACAGATGCTAGAGTGGTGTCAGCATCCTTTGAAATTCCTATCGCCGATTCATTGCAGCCCACATCACGAACGAAACTTGTGTAGTCAATTCGTTCTGTGTCATTAGGTACTGCATAGTAGCGTGAAAGGAGGTTCGTTTCCGCTGGTGATAACACAAAGCGATGACGCGCAAGAGCTTGCATAAAGTTGCTCTTTGTTATTTTACCAAGATGAAAACGATCGAAATCTGCAAAGAAGGGTGTTAACAATGCGTGTTGAGCAGCAACATAATGTGAAAGTCGGGCAAGAAGTCGACTTAATTGTTCATGCTCTGCTTCAGTAAAGTTTTCTTCCGAATTTTTTACAGTATCTTTTGAAATTGCTGCTCCTGTTATTCCTGAAACACCATTCGTGTTTTGCGATAATGACAAATTAAACTTTGTTGTAACAGAAGGTACTGCCATTGGTGCAATCTCTCCAAGGTCTGTAACAAAACGGTTAACATCAATATGATCCAAAACTTTAGCAGATTTATATTCTTCCTGAAGCAATTTAAGTTCTTGTGAATGTAATCGAACTCCAGCAATACCAAGTGCCACAGCAAATTTTTCTGTTTGTACAACACCACTACGTAGTGGATCAAAATCAAGAAAAAATTCATTAACACGAAGATGCCATTCATCTGCTTGTGCAGCTATCTTAGCAAGAACATCAGAAACTGTTTCTGCAGGTTGAGGTTGTGTAGATTGATTAAGTTGCTGAAGATTTGACATTGCCATAGATCGCATCAATCGAGCCGGATTTATTTCAGGCTTTTGTGCTTGATCAACATCCATAACAAATTGATAGTAATTTACTTCATCACTGGGACCACCTTCTGGGTTTCGTATAAGATATCTTTTTACAAGAAGGGCAATTTCTTCAGGTTTTAAGAATATCTTATTGGTGGCTAATGAACGTTCAAAACGTGACTTTGTACATGTACGATGTTCATAAATACCTTTACGTACACGATCAAAATCATGCAGTGTGGGTACCAAATTAATACGATTTGAACTAATAATAAGTCGTACCTTTTTTAACACTTCCTCTGCTCGTTGGTGCTCTGCGCTGTCAGCATAACCGAGAAATTGTCCAGCAGTTCTGGTTGTTTCATAGTAATTAGTACCACCTTCTGTAGTATCATCACTTCGGGGATTCGTATCAGCAAGGAACTGTACATAATTCACCCGTGGAAAGACTTCATCATTTGTACTACAACCGGTATCATCCCATATACCTTCTGTGTAGGCTCGTATCAGTGTTTCAATGTGATCCGATGTAAGTTGAAAATTAACAAATTGCACCCTTCCAAGAGCTGATTCAAATTGTGGTGCTGTTACGAATCCTGTTCTGAAATTATCAAAATCTCGCAGGTAGTCATCACATCGCAGGCGATACATTGCGAATTGTTCCCGCAACACCCGCAAAAGTTCATCCAGCGTGAGTTTTCCTCCCGGTCCCCGCGCTGAATTAAGTGATATAGTTTGCGTGGGGTTTAACTGGGCGGCGGCGGCAGCCTCAGTATTAGTATTAGCAGTATTAGTAGCAGTAATAATAGTATTGTTGTTGTTGTTCTCATTGCTATCCCCGTTCTCAAGGTCTCTGCACCAGGCAGCGTACAACACATAGTCATCGCCATCTCCGTACTTCTTAAGAATGAGTTGCAGTATATCCTCCCGCACTGCATCGAACGGGAGACAACGACGGAAGCGGGAGGCTGTCACCTTACCACTGCGAAATGGATCAAAGTCTTCAAATGCCTTTCGAACAGGCAGTCCACGCACATGCATAATTTGTCGCAAGAAACACATTGCAGCATCCAACTTTTTTTCTTCTTCTTCAGAAAGCGTTTTGGCTTTGCGTCCCAGTGTGGTCAATAACTCCGCCGGAGGATCTTCTGAACGAACAGCTTGTAGAAAGTCTATGTAGCGTACATCCATGGAAGTTCCACGCGGGCTATTAGTAGTACTAGCTGTATGGCGTGCCTCAGAAGCAGCAAAAGCATTTTTTAGAGCCTCAAATTCTGTTTCTGTGAGTTTAATATCATTCACTGCGAGAGCGCGACGAAACTGTTCTGCTGTGATACGACCAGAGCGGAGACTGTCAAAATCCGTGAAGAAATCATCGAGACGCAAACGACGTTGGGCCACGTGCACTCGCACCTTCTGTATTACATCTTCCACCAAACTCATCCTTGTATAGATTATTAAACCTCTTTCTTTTTTTTTTCTTTCTTCTTTTTTTGCTCCTTCTTATTATTGCTTTCTCAACCACCCTCTGGGTCTCTTCTCAGAGTCTCAAACACGGGAAAGGGAAAAAGAAAAGAAAAAAAATTCTTAAGCAAAGAGAATATGACGACAATATTATTATCTTCTTGATTGAAACCCTCAGTCCAAGGATTCAGATACTTGCATTCTTCTCTTTTTTTTTTACACACTGAATTTGGTATTCATTCGTAGCTATCTCTTTTTTTAGTTTTTTCTTACACACCATTTGGCAATCCTCTACTCGGGTTAATATAGACGCCCATCCCCTGTCTAAAAAAAGAAAAAAAACAGACACCACTAGTGAGAATAACAGAAACGACCATCAACACAACAACAACAACAACAACAATAACAATAACAACCAGACCAGTGTACCTCTTTACCTCCAATACACTCTACTCAAACAAACCTGAATCTTGTTTAATCCTCGTCCTCCCCATTTACCTTTGCATTTCTTGTACTAAATGGTAGCAGTCGATCAACGGCTTCGGTGATTTCGCGGGGAAACAGAAAGCATGTGAGCAACACTGCGGTGGCAACTCCGTTGCGCAGGGCCCTATACGTCCCCCATGGGGCGCTCTTCACGACGACGAAGACGCTCGCGGAGGAGATGCCGACGGCGGGGAGGATCCACCGGCGGGTGCGGAGTTGCTCGCTGGCGATGGCGGTCTGTTGGGCGACGAAGCGGTCGGCCTGCGCGGTGTAAATCTTCGCGGTGGCGATGTGGCCGGCCACGTCGCAGAGACCCGCGAGGGCGGCGGCGGGGACCAACGCGGAGCGGCGGAGGGCGGCGACTCGCCGGCGGAGTGACGGCCACTCGCCTTCCCAGAGCGTGAGGGCCCCGCGGTCCTCAAGACTCATCCCTGCAGCAGCACGTCCTTCTCGTAGAGTATTACACTGTAATATATCTAAATAGATAGATTTCTCCTTTTCTCCTTATTCTTTTTTCTATTGTGTATAGGGGTGGGGGAAGGGAGTCAAAGAGCGAGACCGAGAGAGAAAGAGAGAGGAGATGGAAGGGAACTGGTATGGGATAGTTAGACGTACAATGGAATAAGGATATGGCGTTCTGGAGAGGTGTGGCATGCACGTAAAAAAAAAAAGAAATAGAGACAATAGAAAAAACAAACAAACAGAAAAGAGAAACACGAAATACCACCACTATCAAAAAGGAGAAATAAATAAATAAACACGAGCTGTCAGAAACACCACATTTCACGTGCAGCACAATACGACATAAATAGATGCCAAATATAACGAAAATAATAATAATAGTAATAATAATAATAAGGAAATGTAGAAAGAATTTCTCCCTGGAAAAGGTAATACTTTAGGTTATTACCACAATAACTTAGTTTTAGTCAAATTATATGGTTGCTGCAATTATGTCTGGGCAGGTACCACGCATAAACATTATGACAGGATCATCACTATTGTTTTTATTGTATTTTTCCAAAATATTAGTAGTGGTATCAAGCATACAACTTGCTCGCCATACTACTGTATTTCCGACGCTGTTACGAGAACCCTCCAGGTGCATACTGGCAACTTCAAGTGGATGACTGGATACAAGCCGATTCACGTACACTGTTTTCCTAACGGGAGGATTCTCAGTGCAGCAGCGTATATTATAACCAAAACAACACGCACGGAGCACTTTCTCCTCTTCTTCCACGTCAAACGAGGAATAATTTGTATCAAAAAAAAATCAAACGATTAGAATTTGAAAAATCCAGCATGTAACTGCACGACTGAAAGGTTACAAGGATAATGTTCATAGTACCTCCAGCTTTTTGAAATGACATACATACTTCTTCCTACTTTGAGAGTGGTAAAACACCAGAGATGGTGGCAAAGTCTACTTCATTCACAAAGTTTCTCAAATACTTCAGAAGGACTGCAACCAAAGTGAGAGTTTTGAGTGAGTGTGAGAAAACCACAGCTTTCTCTTGCCTTTTTAAGGCTTCATTAAGAAGCATAAATAACCCTTTCATTTTCCAGCTATTCTCTAATAACTGCTCCATTTCTTCCCGATTTTTTAAGGGGTAGGGTAACAAAAGAGTCGGTAATAAATATGATACCATTTCTTCTTGTCCACCAGCTATATTCTGCTCCTTAATAGTAATTGCAGTTGTAATATTATGACTTTCACTACAATTGGAATGATTAGCTAACATATCACCATAGCTACTGATCATCCAAAAACGTGATGCAAACGTCAAACGGTCTTTAACTGGAATTGTCCCATGTTCTTGCATAAGCATAACAAGATCACGGAGCATATTACTTTGATGAGGAGAGAGATATGTCACAATGGATGTTTCACAAAAAAATATTCCTTCTTGAATGAGGGTATCCATGTTACAAAGATGAAAAAAGGATTTGAAATATTGTGGCAATTGTGCAGGTGAATTCAACTTTTCATTCTCCCACAGTGTAGGTAAAATAAACTGTAAAATAGCCATCAACTCTTGTGTAACACAGGGTCGAGAAATATCTAAACGCGTTATATTTGTTAAAGCCAGACGTAATATGTGAGGTGATAGCTTACGTAATGCATCCAAAAGCAATGAGTGATCATCGATAATTTTGTGAGCTTCATCAAGAACGAAAAGAGTACAATGAGTGAGAAGTATTTCACGTCCCTCTGCATAAATTTCTGAATCACCAAGAACAAGATCTTTTTCTTTTCCTTTTTCAATTCCATCAACTTGATTACTCTTTTTTTGCATCTCATCCCCCTCTTTCTCGGGCCCATCTATCCAATACATCTCTTCTTCTATCTCAATCTTTTGTTTCTTTTTTCTTCTACCTCGAACTCCTTCTTTTTCTTCTTCTTCTTCGCTAGTCACTTTCTCTCCTGCACCCCCATTTTTTCTCACTGGTGGTGATACAGCAGTATTATTATCACTACAAGTGGAAGAAGAAGAAGAATACCTTGCAGAAGGTTTACTTGTCATACTAGGAGACATCATAAGATGAGTGAATGTAGTATGGGATAAAAGGAGTATGGTTTGGTTAGAGGAATCTTTTGCCCATCTGCGCAGAAGTGCAACCTTATCCACTGCACAATCCTCACTATCAAGAAAAAACACTTTAACAGACTCTTCACGCTTCTCATTTTCCTTCTTCTTCTTAACAATATGAGAGCAGTACGTTATTTCCCGTAACCAGTGTAATAGCATTTCTTTAGAAACGCATATAACAGGACGCAACGTACCTCATTTACGCAGACACAACGGCAATGAAAAATGATTAGGGTTTACCCGAAGAAACGACCAAGCAATGTATAGAAAAGCTATTGTTATAAAAGAATTCCCAAATCCCATTGTAGAGGGAAAAACACATCCACGTGTCAGAGTATTGTTGCTTTTCTGAATAGAGAAATTTTTCTCTATTTGTTTTTCACTACTAGTACTAGTACAGAAAGCAATATCTCCTTTTACTTTGGTCATAACAGACTTTGTCTGTTGAGCAAAAGTTTGTGGTTCACAAAGAAGAAGTGACCAGATAAAACGCAATCCTTCTAATTGGTTTTCTCGTAAAACAAGGTGAAGTTCCTGTGGGACATGACATACAGGTACCAGTTTATAGAATAGATTAAAATGTTCTAAATGAGTCACACCAGAAGAGTAATGATGAGTACAACGTGGTACATCACCTTCAGTAGATTAGGTCTCAGGCAATATATTATTCTTGCTCTAATCCCTCTTTGTTTCTTTATTGCACTCCAGATTACTAAAACATTGATCAATAGCAGATATCACACAAGCTAATCGTTGACGTTTCTTTTCTGCTACTTTCAACCGAGATACTTTTTTTGCATTGTTACCACTTATTTGTTTAGAAAGAATTAGATGATTTGGTCGTTTCTGAAGTATAGTTGTAGAACTCATATTTTGCTTTCTTTCCAGTTCAGCATCAATATGTTTTGGTGCATGTACAACAAGTTGAGAATTAGTACTACTAATCGTAATACAGTCTCTCTCATCAGTTACCGAAGAAAAATCATTTCTTCCTAATAAATGGTCACTTCCCATATCCAATTGCTCACTTGTGTTAACAAGCGATTTACTCTCAGAATTACAAGTCGATAAGGCCCCAATTTCTAATCCACTCCGCAATACAGCTGCAGCAGCAGTTATTGATGGTTCACTCTTTTCAGAAGAAAAAGCCTTGGTGGGACCTTCACGAAGTTCTGCCATAAAATTTTTTACGGTTTCTTTAACGTCGATAGTGCGCCTTCGCTTTGTACAGCGTTTCGTTAACGTTTGTATTGGAGGTTCTTTATAACTTACCACTCCAACACTCGATACTTGACAATCTATAGATGGTGGTGTTTTATTTACAGTAATGCAACTCTCATCTTGAGGGGGTTTTTCCTGCTTAATAACACGGCTTCGCGGAAGAGCAATAACTCTATCATCCTGAGAAGTTGGTAGCGATAAACTTTCACTCTTTGTACGATGAAAATTATGTGGTACAGGTTCTTGAATATTTAATACCTCTTCTTGACTAAGCTCCGATGTATTTTTTTCTCCTTTGACTTGTACTATTTTATCCTCCAAAGATGAAACATCGACTGGTGACTGTGAATTATAGGGAAGTAATGTTGCGCCTGCGGAAGACTCTGATACCTTAACAGCTGAAGGAGCAAGATTTCCTTTTGCATAACGATTATTCAGAGAATCATGTGTATCCGGTGAATCTATTAGTGTCTTTTTCTTTTTTATCAATACTGGAGAAAGATTTGGTATCCTTTCTTCTATGGAGTTTTCTTGTTGTTGTCCTTGATCAGGTGATTTTTCCGATACACCGTAATTGAAAGTCTTTAAATTACCTCCAGGGATTTCCGTATTTATACGAGGCGGTAGCTCATCTGTGTTGTTTCTCACATCACTTTCCTGATTAACAACTACTGACTCTTTCTTTTCCTTTTCGTTTTCTATTTGTTTAGAGGAATTGGATGCAGTGAGGATGTTAGGCATCATGTGTGTGTTTGTGAAAACCCCAAGTGGTACGTTGGCAGTTAGATTGTCCTTCTTTTTACTCTCATTACCGTAAATGAGAGATATGGAAAAGGGTGAAATCTCACTCTTCTTGTCATTGTGTCCTTTCAGATTAGAGTGTTGCTCATCATTCGAAAAAACTTTTCTTTGACAGACAGACCTCATAATCTCACTACTATTTCTAGTAGAAACAGCATTACATTCATTCACCAATACAGGACCTTGTTCTAATGAATTTTCTTCCGTTCTTAATTTCTCTTCTCTATTCATATCATCCAAATGGTTTTCTTTCGTACCTACAGATGAGACATGTTTCTCAGTCATGTCAACACAGGAACCTTCTAAACGACGTCGGATCCACGCAGCCTGTTCTTGTACAAAGATACACCGTACAAATACGTGAAATCGTAATTGTAATTGACTTCTAGAAAGTGAATCACCAGCGACTAACTTCGCCCCAGCGCCGAGTTCCAGTGTTAGTAACGGTTCATTCCATGCATTAACGTCACAAGGATCAAATATTACAGGTGTAGAAACGGCACCAGAGGCTAAACGTCGGCCATTCACAAATGTTCCATTTAAACTACCACAGTCACGGACACTAAGAGCACACCATTCATTTATAGTATGTGGAATATGTAGTGAGTTGCTACTGCAAAGCTGCAATACACAGTGTCGACGAGAAAGTAATGAACCTTGTGCGGCAACCTTGTATGCTATCACGCCACTATTGCCTCCCATAGGATCACGACCTAATGGTATAATCAACAATACAGGAAGAGAAGATATTCGGTTACTTTTTCCCCCCTCATTTCCTGATGTAACTAACATTCCATCTCTTCCACAGAAAAAACGTGCAATCAAACGGCAACGTTTGTGTTCATCTACGGATTCATGTCGCACATAAGATGGCATAAATTCCCTTTCTTTTGTAAAGACATCTGGTGACCTACCCGGGACTGCAGTAATTCCACCAAAAGCTGATAATCGACTTAAATTGTACACGCCAACTATTGCAACTTCCATCAGGATTATTGTTATATATATATATATATATATATATATATATATATTTTTTTTTTTTTCTGCTCTACATCAATTCCTTTTCTTTATGCCTATTTTGCATAGAAACAAGTAAATGAAATAAAAAAAACAAGAAAATAGGGAGTTTTACTACCCTTTTAAGAGAAAAAAATATTTTATTTATTTCCTTTTCTCTTATTCTTCCATTTTTTTTTGATTTTATTTTCCAATCAAGAAAGAAAGAGTGCTAGGAAGAAGTCACTATTGCGATAGATTGTCAATCGCGATAACTGTTATTAATTGTCATCGCAACATTATCACCTTATTCTTTTTCATTTTCAGAAAAAATAAAGTAGCCTTTTTCTTCTTCCCTCTTTTTTCGAAGGTACTCCTTTTGTTGTTCTACTGTTGTCGTAATGACACGCAAAAACTCTTGTTTCTTGTTTTCATCACGTGAGAGTTCGTACAGATGGTAATCTTCTGCTTCTCCAAAGTTAGTCAATGCACGCCAGTAATCATTCCACAAGTGGTTTAAACCACAACGCAACAAACGACGATAAAAAGGAATACACTGCGGTTCTGACGTCCTTGTTTCTATCTCACGATTTACATCAAAACATTTCATCAGATCCATCCGATAATTTGTACAGTTATTGTGAAGTGCCGCATTCTGTAAAAGGGCATCTTGATTTTCTTTGGAACTCATACAAGCAACATAGGCTCGATGTGTAGAGCGGCATGTTTTCTCATTTATTCCATTTTTAGTGTTGATCTCATGGCGATTATCATCATGTTCAATCAAGTGATGTTTTTCTAAACACCTTGTATACTCGTCCAATTGTTTGTGGCACATATACGCATTAAGGTTCTGGCGCAGCATAAAAGAGTTGTGCTCCTCCTCCACAGCAGGATCAGCATCAATGCCACGATCTGCAATAGCCGCGTTCTGTTCCTCCCGCCACTTATCAAAGAGATCCATAGAAAACTGCGAGTGCTTCGCCGGTGTGGTCATAGGGCGCCATACGGCAGAGGACATTGCAGAGAACAAATTGATCCCACACAGCAGCGGGCTTTTTTTTTGTGTGTGTGGCCAAGAAAGAATAAAGAATAAAAAATAAAAGGATGCAAGTAAACATTTCAGCAAAAATAATAATAATAATAAACCCAGACTCACGCATTTGGAGGCCAAGCGAAAACACACACACAGAAAGGAATAAAAAAAAAACAGGTTCCATAACAAAAGAACCTAAATAATGGAACAAAGAAAAAAAAACGTAATGGTGCATAAATTGCTCCCCAATGGTCTCCCCCCGGCGGGACTCGCCCCGCTGTTTTGCCGCTGCCAATAATGAAAAAAAAGCGACAGAAGCGCCACAGAAGAGGCGAGAAAACATGCACAAAGGGGTGATCCTAACAGAGACCTCAGTTATTCCCACACACACGACCCATATCATAAAAGATATTACTTACGTGCTGGGGCGCCCTGCTTGCCGCGGGCCTGAGGTGCCTTTTTCTCGCTGCGCTGCTTACCGCCCTGCTGACGGCTGCCCCCCTCCTTCTTGGTGGGACGGGCACCGCGTTGCTGCTGCGACTTCTGCTGCTGCGGCTTACGAGCACCGCCCTTCTGCGCACCGCCGCGCTGAGGTGCACTCTTCTGGGCGGCGGCACCGCGGGCACCCTTCTGCTGAACGGCAGCCTTCGCCGCACCGCGGCCAGCAGCGCCCTTCACGTTCTTCACCTTCTTTGCGCGGGGCTTCTTGCCAGTCTTGATGCGGACCATACCCTTCTCAATAGCGAGGTGGTTGATGGCGTGGTCAGACTCGCCCTGGCAGCGGAGGTAACCGGCGATGCAGAACGTCGTCGTGGTGCCATCGATCACACCGTTGGGATCCACGTTGGCGATGGCGATCTGCACGGCAGAGTGGTCGTACGACGTAATAAGGCTGTTTGTCGCGCTGCACTTGCGTGGAATGTACAGGTCCACGTTAACGCCCTCCTCGTTGAAGGTTCCGATGGTCGTCATTGTTAAAAAAAAAAACGCTGAGAAGTAATGGGGTAAGCCACACCTAGGTATTAAATTACAAGACGTATGTATATGAGAAAGAGAGAAAAAAAAAGGAAAAAAATCTGAAACAAACGTCGGCAAAAAGAAGAGCAAAGAAAAATATAATGCAAATATGGTCGAAACACCTCTCTTAGCGAATAAATAATAAAAAAAAAACAGAAAAAAGTAGTAGATAGGTTTATCACGCTGCTCTCACCCTTCAGAAGATTAAGAAAGATAAAAAACAGCTTCCATGTCTTTACACCTTTAATGGAGACTGAAATACCCTAGGCCTTGTTCTGGGAACGGGGTGCACGCTTTCCCTGCTGGGGACGAGCATTGGGAGCCTTACCGCCCTGCTGACGGCTGCCCCCCTCCTTCTTGGTGGGACGGGCACCGCGTTGCTGCTGCGACTTCTGCTGCTGCGGCTTACGAGCACCGCCCTTCTGCGCACCGCCGCGCTGAGGTGCACTCTTCTGGGCGGCGGCACCGCGGGCACCCTTCTGCTGAACGGCAGCCTTCGCCGCACCGCGGCCAGCAGCGCCCTTCACGTTCTTCACCTTCTTTGCGCGGGGCTTCTTGCCAGTCTTGATGCGGACCATACCCTTCTCAATAGCGAGGTGGTTGATGGCGTGGTCAGACTCGCCCTGGCAGCGGAGGTAACCGGCGATGCAGAACGTCGTCGTGGTGCCATCGATCACACCGTTGGGATCCACGTTGGCGATGGCGATCTGCACGGCAGAGTGGTCGTACGACGTAATAAGGCTGTTTGTCGCGCTGCACTTGCGTGGAATGTACAGGTCCACGTTAACGCCCTCCTCGTTGAAGGTTCCGATGGTCGCCATTGTGAGAAGCGTGAATAAAGCCCTTTTTTTTATATTAGTTTTGCAAAAAGAAAGAGAAAAAAACAATAAAAAATAGAAGGTCGTGAGAAAATTTCTGTATATATGTATTGTCTTACAGGCAGATACAAGATTGAACATTGACATAGATGAAGGTAAAAATAAAAGGCAACAAGTCTTCTGCAGATAGAAAAATAGAGAGATAGCTATGGAAAAGCAATACCCGATATAAATCCAGAAATAGAAGCATACACCACAAAAAAAATAGCATCTTGCTTCCTCCAAAAAAGAACTATTTCCCCCTACTTGACTCTTTCTTAATTCGCCCTATTTGCCTTCCACTTTTCTCACTTTTTTGTTTCATCACTAAAGGTGAACTTATTCAGAAGCGCATCAATAGATTCCGTGCCCTGCACTTGAGGTGAGACTACTGTTGGAATTGGTGGTGGTTGTGAAAAATAATACTGGACCGGTGGTTCTTCCGGTCCAGCAGTGGAGCTGTCAAAAGGAATTCCCATTACCACACCACTTGAATCACCATTCCCTTTATTTTGATCTCCACCACCGTCATTATTGTTGTTATTGCTGTAGAGTGTGGGCGGTCCTTGCAGTGGTGTCGACGAGTGGAATGCAGTTTCACCACCCAATAACCGCAATGCTGCCCGCAACCCACCCTCTGCTGCTGGCTTGTCGATTAAACCGGTTTCTTCCGCTACTCCAAGCAACAACCTGGCACGCTCATAGTACATTTCCATTCGCTGTCTTAGTTGGTATAAGAAAAAACGCCGGCTCTCAACGTCATCAATGGGAACTTCATCACCAACAGTAGCAATTATCTCCATCGCGGTAATATAACTTCGCGCTGCAACAAGAGGGCTGCCATCCGGAGTCTCTTCCACACGAGCACGGTCAATAAATTCCGACGCCTGTTTCATACGCTGTGTAAGTGTGGTCATCTTATTAAACAAATATATCAATAGAAAAATATATTTTTCTCTTTGTGTTCTTGCGCTAGTTCTTTTTTTGGTTCTTTCGCTCTTCACGTTTATCTTTTTGAGCTTGGAAATATATATCTATACTTACTTTGTTGTTCTGTTCTACAGAAGAAAAGAAAAAAATGAAAAAAAAAGATTTTATTTTAAAGCAACTCATTCTCATTTTATTCTCTCTTTGAATCAGTTCTGGAATAGGTTAACGACAAAGCACGAATGAAAAAAAAGAAAGAAAGAAGACAAAAAAAAAATAGTTCCCAATGGTCACTACGTATTCTCAACTCTGAAGCAATATAAAGAGTTCAGAACCTTTCTCTTGTAATTCAGCTGCAAGTGTTGCAGATAAACTACAAAAAAAGAAAAACATGGTAGGGAAACACAGAGGAAGATGCTTCATAAAGTACATACGGATTAATACCTCTCTACATATCATTGAAGATACAGTGTACACAAGAATTTTAACCCCCAAAAAACTCTTTACCTTTCTTTGTTTTGTTTGTTTCTTCCCTCATATAACTACACATAACCTTGCATATGACCACACACACACATACATACATACACACTCAGTTACATTGTACACGTGCAAATATTTATTATCCTTCTTTTTTCAATGCAATTTGTGGCGATGTGGATCAGCTTTATCTACCTTAATGCGCCTCTCAATTGATTTCATTTGTTTCCACGTGTATGGATCTACAACAGCTGTATCTGGTCTTTGCTTTAATAGGTTACCGTGAGAATTGCGCAGAGTTCCAAGTTTTTTCACTTGTCGTGTCAGAGTACCCGCCAACATTTCTCCCGCACATGCCAAACGCTGATCACCATTACCACTCGTTCCATCTTTTCCAGCCAATGAAACTGCGTCAGGAAGTTCTGGTAACATCCCTTGACGAATAAAATCACTTTTGTACATACTCATTTTCACATGTCCCTCATTATCAATCCGTCGAGTTACAGCACAATAAGGCTGTTCTGATCTAAAGATTGGAATGGGATTCGTATCATCATATATTGGATGTGGTTTTCCAACTGGTCTTTTCTTTCCTGCAAGTAGAGCGAGTAGTGCAGCTTTATCATCCATCGTTCCTATAAGATGCGCATTTGGAGAACCCTCAATACCCCGTGGTAATTGACTTGGATATGCCAGACTCTTATCACCGTATATCCAGGATGTACAGTAATAATCTGTTGGGGCACCTCCTATAGTTAAAAGCGGCCGCCGTGAGGCGAACAAATCCTCCTTCTGGTCTTTATCACCATTCTCCCGTGAGGGGTGTACTTTAGGGAGAAGCGACTCCCTCGATGTGATCTTCGGTGGCAACTCCGCCTCTGCCTGGAGGACTTCATCTGAGGCGGGAATGAGCAGAAAGTCGGGATCAAACGCGGCGGCGCGAGCCCCGGCGTACAACACCGTTTCAGCCTTTGGAACACGTCCACTGAGCGTGTAGTCGGTCTTGTACGTCGTGTTGGGATGGGCCCCGTCCGCGGTGTTGTGCCTCGTAAAGTCTGGTCGATAATAATCCCGTGCAAATGCCGAGGCAACGTCATGCTCACCACAGGCAGTCTGCAGCAATCCGGGAAGGTCCTTCACTCCTCGGTGGTGTCGCACATAGTCGCCCTGGTAGGTGGTGCCATAGCTCCCCGGCAGTGCGGGACCAAAACAGAATATCGGCCGATTGCGCACTTCCCCACTCACACCGCCGTCGTCCTCGCCCCCTCCGCCATCGCCAGTGCCAGCGCCTGCAGCATCGCGGTTGTAGTCGTAGTCGTAGCGTGTCATGTACAAGTTAAGCATGTTGGGTGACGGGTGTGGCGGCAGCTCCCGCTGCGGGTCCAATTTAACTATCGACATATACCGCTTTTCTTCTCTTGTTGAGTTTGTTTGTATTGTATTATTTTTTTTTCTTTCCTTCTTCCCTTGTACCTTGCCTACTTCCTATCCGTGATTATAGAGAGTTATTTTTTTCTTCTTCTTCTTCTTTGGTGTACGATGTACACTGTTCAACCACTGACGAATAAATACGAGTGTGCAAAATACTCCGTTTCTTCGCTTTCCAACCCCTAAAATTTCGGAAAAAACAAACAAACAAGAAAGTATAACAACAAAGAAAAAAAAGAATAATAAACAATTTATTTAAGCAGTTAAATATTGCTCTTTCTTTAAAGTTTTCCATTTAACCAAGTTAGGTTCTTCTTTTTGTCATTTTTGTTTCCTTCTCTCGCATCTTTCACTTTTCCTCTTTCGACAGACCAGAGCAACTCACCGTCAAATTATTAAGATGGTGGGGTCTGTTACAATACCTGGATACCCCCATTCTGGTTCAGCAACTGAACCACATGATACACACTTGTATCAAACTTACATTCTTTATTATCCGAAGCAGACATAGATGAATTATAATGATCTAAAGCAGGAAACATATTTTTGTACTTTCGAAATAGTTCAACCGCCTCCATCATTCGCTGCTGAGTATTAATCTCATAATACTTGAGAAAGGCAAGAGGTTGCTCTCTCTGTTCCTCAGCAGAGAAAATACCCATTTTCCAGTAAGCCACAGCTTTCAAAAAATCCGTGAAAACGAATGAATGAGAAAATTCACATGACTCAGTTCTCTGGATATCAACTTCAAGCTCTGATTGATTTTCAACCGTATGTCCTTCCACCATTTCCACTTTTACTCCTGCACCTTCATTCGGTTTTTCCTCCGTAGGCGAACAATTTTCACCATCATCCTCCTCTTTCTTCTCCTTCTCATCAACATCATCATTCTTCGCTTTATTATCATCACTATGCTCACCTTCACTTACATTCTCTATGGGTGACAAAGCAGTTACTTCTTGATTTTCTCTCACGTGCTCATCAAATCGCAGTGCAGTTCTCTCCTGATGCTCTCCAGAGTCTTCTCTGTCAGTGGTTGCAGGTGTGCCTGACTCATCCACACAAAGAGGTGGCGATGGATCAGTCTCTTTCATCCCACTTTCACTCCTCACATCCACAGCACCATCTGCATCGGAACCAGAACCAGCATCAAGAAAAACTTTAGGTGTCATTCCTCGCTCTCCTAAATCAGACTCCTCGGTTTCACAAACAGGAATTTTGTCACTCGGGATTTCCGGCACTCTTGTGCTAGGAAACTCTACTCCCTCTTCTTCTTCTTCAACTTTTACTCCTGCACCTTCATTCGGTTTTTCCTCCGTAGGCGAACAATTTTCACCATCATCCTCCTCTTTCTTCTCCTTCTCATCAACATCATCATTCTTCGCTTTATTATCATCATTATGCTCACCTTCACTTACATTCTCTATGGGTGACAAAGCAGTTACTTCTTGATTTTCTCCGACAGATTCCACAGCCTCTCCCTTGGGAGTACAGTGAAGGTCATCCACCCCGGAGAACAAAACCTGTAAATCGTTCTTTCCTTGAACATTACGAAGTGTGGTTGTGCGTACATCGTTGTCCAGCAAAACAACCAGAGATCCCATATGAACCCCAAGCACCATCGCTTCTCGACCTTCAAAGATCCTACCAGTTTTTCCCTTCAAATAATCACCATGCAATACACCGAACCGTGCAAGAACCTCCGGTGACGTATCACAATCCTGAGTAACACCAAATGAACCACAACATATTAACTTATCACCACGAAGAAAGAAACCTGGTGTACTCATGGTTATAATTCCATCCCTTGTATTTAATTGCGCACGGTAATTAGTTCCACGTGGAAAAAATTCCTCATGCAAAGCGAATGAACCGGTAGTAGATACTGTATTTACACCATCTTCTTTTTCTTTTTTCTCTAGTTGGTTCTCGGGTTGTTTACAGAAAGATTTCTGTTTTTCTCCTCTATTCACTGCATCATCACTGTGTAGAGAGTGCGGGAGTGCAGGGTATGGTATTGAAATATCTTTTTGACTCTCATATAAACCGTAAATCTCACACAGAGGACGTTCACCGTAGCAGTACAGTAATGGTTCGATGCAAAGAGGGTCATTACTCTCTTTTGCCGCAGAGGGTGAACCGTTATTTGCACCATCACAAGGTAATTGAATTACCCACGGTAATCCCCAGGCAACTCCCACAAATTGAACGTAGGCTGACCATAAAGATAAATAGTATACTTTGTTAGTAGAGACACCAAAGACATTCTGCAAAGCCGCTTGATCTAGAATAGGAGAATTCATGTAATCTTTACCAAGGGGTAAATTAAATGAAATGGAAATATTTCCATATTCGTTAATACTTGTTTTATAGTCCCATGAATAATATTGACACATTTCAGTAAAAGAAATTTGTAGGATAGGTGAAAAACGGAAAGCACAAAGACCATTTTCTGAATTTAAATGGGGTGTGGGTAGTAAAAACACATTCTTGTGCTCATCATACCCTAAAAAAATTGAAGTAAAATAATTCTCCATTCTATAATCTTTATCAGAATCTGCTCTTACAGTATAAAAGGGTAATTCTTCCTTGTTTTTATTGCGGTATTCATCTCGTAACCGCAACACAGATCCATGTAAAGGAAGTGCAGCATTTTCTATTCCATCCACATTTAATTCTCTGTTCCCGCCTTCCAATGTCATTTCTTTCTCAGTACCTTCATCATAAATACCCCTATCGGATGTGATTATACTATTCTTCTCATTGATGCTACTACCACTGTATGTACTAGCACTACTCACATAGCTTTCACTACAACTAGATCCCATAAACTCGCTCTCCTCATCCGTCTCTACGCTCTCCTCAGTAGGCCTATCACCCGACCACTTGGGCAGCAAAAAATATAACGCAGCAAATGGACCCTTTAAAAGAACGGCCTTCTTCTTTCTATCGTAGCCATTGAACGATAGATTAACGCAGAGTGGCATTATTTTTTTATTCTTCGCTTATGTCGATATATAGATGTGGGTATGTCCTTTTTTTTTTTATTTATTTCCACCAAGAGGGGAAAAATGCAACTAAAGGATAAAAAAAAACACATATATAACAAAAGGAGGAAGACTGTTATAATCTGCATATATAGAAACTCATACTATTTAGTTTATTATTTATTTTTTTTTCTCAGTGCCTCTTTTTTTTTCCTTTTTGGCGTCGTTGTTTTCTTGCTGAGTTGACGCATTCATGAGACAACTGTTGGGTCTATAAAACTCCTCACTTCATACACCGTCAGTAGTGTATTCTTCTTCTGATCAGCAGGCCAAAGTGATGGCCACGATATATATGTATATATGTGCCTTTTACTTCATTTACTTTCTCTTTGTTGAATGCAATTATTTCACTTATTCCCTTTTCGTTTCCTTTAAAGGGTTCATGATTCACGCGTGCGAGACAACATCCCAAGGAAAGAAAAAAGCAAAGAAAAAGAAAAAGCAAAGCAACAGTAAATAAAGAAAAAACAAGCAAAGAAAAAGTTTATTGTATATTTAATCTTTCCATCTCGGGCGATTGCCTTTCTGCCCATATTCAATTCAACGTACAAGTATGAATTATGTGATACACTACAGGAGCAGCAGTTTCAGAAACGAAAGTGGAACATATGGTAAGTGTGTAATTGTAAAACAACGGGAAAAAAAGGATACAAAACAGAAAAGTTCCTCCGGAAAGGATAGAAAGTAAGTAATGATAATGATAATAACAATAATAAGAATAAAAAACATAATATTCAATCCAGTATTTATTACCCTATTGGCAAAAAAAAAGATGAAAAACAACAAAAAAAACACACACACAGAAAGGAAGGTAATATTTGCTAATATGAGAGTAAAAAAAGAGCGATCTCAAGATGCCTTTCATATCTCATCAATAGCTACCCCCAAAATATTTTTCTTGTGGAGTGATATACTGATGATAATTACAAAAAGGAAAAGATGTAACAGGAAAAATAGTAACAATAAAACAGGAAAAAAAAACATTCGTTTGCTTTCTCATTCAAAATTAACAGAATGCATCTTTGGCAGGAAACACATACAAATAAGGAAAAAATTTATATTCTTTTTTGTATGGTTTGTATGCCATTGAATGTCATCTGCGCATTGCATAGAAAAGAACACATTCATTTTTGCGTCATGTGACTCTCCCCACATACCTCACCCTACAAAGTGCATAAAAGATGACGAAAGAAAATCCATCACCAAACTAAAAATAAGATAAATAACAGCAAGTAAAACAAGGAAATAATCACTGTCTAAAGTAAAAAAAAAAAAACAATTATATATGCGGTTTGATTCGGATACATTACTATCCTCTCTCTTCACTTTACTTGTGTGCTACGTTAGTAAGTATCTCTCATTATTGCAATAATGACCTGTTTCTAAACAGGTCTCACATAATTGTGAAAAACACCTCGTTTTATTTTATTTTATTTTTCTTTCTTGCACGATAATGAAGAGAATGAAATAATAAAGAAGGAAACAAAACGAAAAGAAAAAGAAAGAAAAACATTTATTTCTTCTTCTTTCATTCTATTGCTTCACCTGACATTTCTGCAACTCCGGTTGTTCGCCACCACCGCTACCACTGGAGGTTTTGTTGCTGTTCTTGCTGCTATTGCTGCCACCAGTGCAATTTCCCAAGAGCGGAAGATACACAGTAGGAATAGCAGCAGATGATGATGTAGATGTAGACACGCTCTTTTCTGTTTCAAGAGGCATACCACCCCCAATAACATTACTTCTACTACTGTCACTAGAACTACACTCACTCATCTGTACATCCTGTACGGCTCCTTTATGCAAAAATTCTCTCGCCTTTTGCATAAATTTTTTCTTGTCAATACGTTTCCATGGATGTAAAGGTTTGGATGTAGCATTAAATTCATAAACCGGAAACGAAAGACCTCCAAGATGAGAAGCGTATATGTGTTTGTCCTCCGGTGGTGTGTGGCTAACTACAACGCGATGAAACAAATCAAGACCTTCGTGCGCGCTACCCTTTGCAAATAATGAATGATGATGATTTTTCGGTGGCAAACTCCCATGCGACTCGACAACGGCGGTACGTGATGATGATGATGATATTGTATTGCTATTACTATTGGTACTCAAAAATACAGCGCCCTGTTCTTCTTCTTCACGAGCCATATCAATAAGGTATGATCTTAAATCTAGAATGTATTTATCTGTTGACTCAGAAGGATAAAGGGCATGCTCAAATTGCACAGACTGTTGTAATTGAAGACGTCTCGCAAGTTTTTTATTTTCTCCCTTCGTGGCCACCGCTCGTTGAGTCCTCGTACTGCCAGAGGAAGACAAGGACGCAGAAGAAGAAGAAGAGCTAGATGAAATCATAGACAATGATGAAGATAATGGTGTCTTGATATTGTTATTCGTATTTTGTAGTGTAACCTGGAGTGCTTCTTCAGCCATAGTACTAAGTTTTTGCTGCTGCTTAAAATTGTAGAATGTAGCACGATCGTACACACGTTGAATGACATGTTCCTCTACATAGTTACGTAATGCCTCCGCATGTGTGGTATCAAGTACAGAAAAGTCAGCGAGTGGTGACTTACTGCAGTAATCACGTTGTACCGCAAGGAGAATATGTTTCGGGTCACGGAAACGACTCATAGCAGAGGCGGTGTATGTGTTAAACACATGCTGATCAAGACTGGTGTCTGGCTCCCAGAGGTATCCCTCACACCCGCCAATATACCGCGTGTTATTTCGCAAATAGTACGCACACTCAAGACTTGCCATGAAGCATGCGTCAAAGACAATGGCCTCAAACTTCTTATCACCAAATATTGACGCAAGTTCATGGCATTGAAGTACCGTTCGGTTGCGTTCAAGTTCGAGGTGATCACCCATACCGTGGCCACCGTAAACAAAATAACTGCGACCGGGATCGTGCCAGCGATGCAGAAAGCGCTCGAGCATGTCTTGTCGATAACCGGCGACATTCTCGTAGTTCTTTAATGTATACTCTTGTCCATCAATGCGTGCCTCAAAGCTACCACCGTGGCTGTTAAAGGCAAGGATCGATAAATCCGTTACACTTTTTACCTTCTTCATTTGAAGAAACTTCCAGAAAGGCCATGCTGTTACATCATTAATGGAGCTAAAAAGCACAATCAAACGATTGCACCTACGCGACGCCTTAGCAGACATTGTTATATATATATATATATATATTATCTTTTTTTTATTAATGATAGTGTTTGCAGACTAATATAAATAAATAAAATGACACCAACGTCGTATTCACGTTTTGTTTTTGTTTTGCTAAACCTTCTTTCCCTTGTCTTCAAAATGTTTTTTTTTTCTTCCTTTCAAATAAATAAACGGTATTTGATAGAAAATACCTCTTTTCCTTTTCTTATATGTATTCTCTCTGTTTCTTCTTTCTGTTTTGTTTTCTTTTTTTTTTTTACACCTTTCTCTCTGTTGGTTTATATTTACAACCTCCCCCCGTTGCTCTTACTTTTCTTTGTGTTTTTTTATCTGTTAGAATAGATGTGTTTCCGCTGTTATTTCTCTATTTCCTTATAAATCCTTTTTTTTTTTTGCTCCCTTCTGCTCTCACGCTTGCTTTTTTACTTTACCTGTTTCTCTCTAGCAAGCCAAAAACAGATCCGTATGTTACTGGCGTCTGCTCTAGCTGTGGCTATTACTACTGCTTTTTCTTTGGCTTTACCTCCCTTTTTATTTAAAACCCGCTCTCAAAAGAACGCCTGGTTGTGGGATGTGGGGCGTAATGGTAAGGACAGTACTACTTCCGCTGCTATTGTTTTGTCGCCGCGAATAATACAGATACCTCACCCTTCTGCACCTTTCTCCACCTTCACATAAAAAAAAAAAAAGAAAAATGAAAAAATAGAAATCCTTTTATTTTCATCTAAATATTAAACGTCTATAAGAATTACTTAACACATGTTCAATTGACAACTTTTTTACCCCATTCCTCATTATTCTATTTCTTGTAACCCCCCCACACTCTTCCCCTAATCTCTTCTACCACCATCAGAACACTCCGACCAGTGCATTGAAAAAGCGGGGGCATGGAAAGGTTCGTTCGACAGTCGAATAGCGACGTTGAGAGCTGGAAAAACAACATTATCCAATTTGTTTATCCCTCCCTTTCTCTGTCACTCTCGATAGGTGAAGCAATTCAAAACAATAAAACAAAGAATCTATCTAGGAAGTATATATATATATATATATATATACTTAATTATTTATTTATTTATCCCCCTCACTCAATCAGACTCACACACACACGCCAATACACACAGAACAACCCCCCTCTATCTGATATAGACAAATTCCCTCTTGGGTGCTATGTATCCAGACAGCGTCCGTGTGAGTAGTACACCCGCTTCTCCATCGCCCGCAGTGCCTGCCGCATCAAACTCACTTCGCTGCTCACGCCGTGCAGCTCCAGTCGGTGCCGTTCTTCTGCCCGCTGTTGCCGCCGTCGTGATCGCCGCAGTACCGCCCGCAGCCGCCGCACTTCCGCCTCCCGCGCGGCCACAACCGACGCGTGTCGCTCCGCCTCCACCGCCGCCGCCGCCCGCCGCTCGTCCAACTCCCGCCGCAACCGCCGCAGCAAAAAAACGGAGTCGTCGCCGCGGCGGTCCGTCGCCCGCTGCATGTCCAGCGCGTGTCGCCGGCGCTCCGCCTGCATCGCGGCGTTTGTCTCCGCCACGGCAACCCGCAACGCCTCCACTGTCCCCCGCAGTCCGCGCTGCTCAATCTGCGCACCGTGGCGGTAGCGGATAAGATCGGCAAGAGTCGTCTGGTGTAGTTTTTGGAGACGGGCGATGGTAGAGAGGTGTTCAGACACAATCTCCGCATGAGACCGTGTACGCTCACGCTCCTCGCCTACACGTTTTGCGCGCTCATGCTCATACATAGAACGCTGCGCATCTAACTGCTCTTGCAGCATACGTACTTCCTCCCTCAGGGCGGAGACAAGGTTAGAAGATGGTGAGGTTTGTAATAACATCTCCGGTAGTGCCGTATTCGTTTCAACAAATGAGACATTCCCTTCCCCAGATGAATGCTGAACACGTGCAGCCTGTCGCAAGCTCATTGTTCCACCATCGGCACCGGTACTGCTGCTACTTCCACTTTGGTTTTTACGCTGCTTAGGAGGTGTGGATGTATTATTTTTACCTACAGAAGTAGAGCGTGGTTGATTCTTCTCGTTACTATGGAATGAACGAGATCTACCAGTTGCAGGAGCAGCAGCAGCAGAAGTACCAAGGCTCCCACCAGTGGCTACAGCAGACCCTTCATTTCGAGTTTTATGTAGCTGCAGGAATGAAGCAATTCGCATACGATCATCTTCAGCCTGTGCGTGAAGAACCGTATTCTCATATAATAATCGATTTGCCCTCTCTCTCTCTTCTTGTAGCATGAGACGATTCTCTGAAAGTTCGTGCTCCAAATCAACTATTTTTTTTTCTTTCTCACTGACTTCCATACGTAGCCGCTGTGCTTCCTCATATTCTGGCTTGACAGACTCATCAATGCGCTGGAGTAAGGCCAATTTCTCTTCATCATGGTCCCGTATTGTTTGCAGTAACATTCGCACATAATCTTCACCAATCACGGCCCCCTCTCCGAGTTGTGACACAGGGGACGCCATTAGAGTTTTACGACAGCTATCGATCTCCACACCGCTTCGAGGGTCAGAAGTTGATAAATGCTTTTTATGATGATGATCCCACATAAGCAAATAAAAAGAAAAAAGAAAAACAAGAAATTGTAAAATTCTTCTTCATCTGATGCCAGAAACCAATACACTAGAAGGCAAAACAAATGAAGGAAGAAAAAGAAAATGCACCAAGTAAATAATCCCCCCCCCCCCCCCCCCCAAAAAAAAAGAAAAATAGGAATAAAAACAAGAATTCCGTACTTGTTCTGTTCTTTTTTCTTTCTGCATCACGATTATTTTTTTTTTCTGCTGTTTTTTTTTTTGTGTGTGTGTTTATGTATGGGGGAGTTTTCTTCCTTCTGTTTTCAATATCCTTCTTTCTCAGTATTTTTCCTCCCTTGCTTCTCATTCTTGTTAATTTATTTCATGATTATTCCGTACATACCCCAATGTAGCCGTGACGATCTGCATTATAAGGTTCCAATAAGAATCGAGCAAACTTTTGCAGTGCCGGAACCCCACGCACTTCATCACTCAAAAGCGGCATTTTTACAACATGGAAATCCTCATATAGGGCATCTATTTGTGCCAAATACTTCGCCTGTATCTTTTGTCGTGCCTCGCACATACGACATTTGGGCTCATTGGATGGTTTCAACACAAGTTGATTCACAACAATGCTATCGCAACTAATGTCATACTTCATTAACTCTTGCACCAGACGCTCAGTCTCATAGACACTCAAAAATTCTGGAATACAGACACAAACAAAAGCAGTTTTTTCAGCATCAGTAAACTGTCGCTGAACCTCCTGCACACTTTCACGCCATCTCTTAAAGGCAGGTATCATGGAAGAAATATCTCCCACATTTCCGTGTAATGATGGTGACGATGTGTTGCTGGTAGTTGAGGAAGATAACAGACTACCCGCTGTCTGAATCAATGGGAGAAGCCCTTGTACAGCGGACAACTTGTCTATTGTGGAATTTAATGTTTGTGGTAGTGCTAAAAGACGCAGGGTGTGACCGGTCGGTGCGGTATCAAAGATTACCACATCATAAGATAGATGCTGTACAGCACGGAGGATTTCTGCAAAGACAGAGAGCTCATCTATACCTGGAAGTGTACTTGCAGCTTCCTTTAGGATATTTCCAAGCGCTGCAAAGGGTGAAGAAGCACTATCCCCTGCACCCCCAAAAAAGGCGGCGAGTTCCCCATGCGTAAAGTTTGTCGGATCAACCTCCATAGCCGAAAGCGACTCCTCCATTCCCTTCACGGGAGTTGGTGTCTTGCCAAATCGTTGCGCAAAGGCATCACTCAAGTTGTGTGCGGGATCTGTAGATAGCAGCAGCACACGTCGCGGGCGGGTGGACTGCGTGGAGGCGTCGTACACCGGCGTGGAGGCGAAGAGGGTGGCGAGGGCGCATGAAGTTGTGGTCTTCCCAACGCCGCCCTTCCCGCCCACGAAGATCCACTGGAACCCGGACCCCAGCAACTCCTTCAGCGATGGGGCGAGGGACATGAGAACGGCAATAGAGATATAGTTAGTTAGATATTTAGATATATGGGAAGGTTGAAAAGAGAAAGTCGACTGCCAGACAGCTGGTATCTACGGACGTCCACCAGGTGAGATAAGGTCTTCAATGATGAGAGTAAAAAAAGTTAGGGAAGAGAAAAGGCAAAAAAAAGAAACGAAAAGAAAAGAAAGGGTGGCATCATTTTTTTTTTTTACGAGAAAGAATATAAAAGTAACCCTTCGGTTATTATAAAAATGCAAGCTGAATGAAACCCATAATAGCGGTTCCAAGACCCGTAAAAGTTTTTGCCACCGCCACAACGGCACCACGATTAGAGTGGAACTCACTCAACACAGTTACAGCCGCGCCAAGATCAAACATCATAGCACCTGCACCTATCAATCCATTAAATACGCACAACATTACCAAATTTGCACTAATAACATTTGCAAATACCAGTGCAAAACATAATGAACCAATAGGTAACAATATCATAGCGAGAATGTAAATAGGACGCGGTCCAAGCCAGTCGTACAGTATACCATATGGAAGAGCAACATAACAAAAAACGAGTCCCACCGTGTTAACTGATGAGAGAGCATCTTGAGTTAAATTATATTTTCGTTGCAAATCACCGCTAAAGAGGTTAAAACCAAATACAATAGAACAACCGATGGAACTGAAAACGGCCATGGCAAGAGATGCGAATCGACGAGACTCATTAAGGGGGGCCAAACGACGGTCGATAGAAAGAGCCTCCACATGAACAGCATCTGGCGAACCGTCATCAGTTATAATATCAGCAACCGGAGAGCTTTCATTTGATGGTTGATTATACGACATGGTGTCCACAGAATATACTTTTCAATTAAAGCTAACACCTTGTAAAAGATAAGGTGAAAAGAATAGAAAGAGGAAAAAAAAGAAAAAAAAGCAATAGCACCATGTATTCAGCAACTATTCCTTTGGAGAAGCAAATAATTGACCGTAAGTAGATTCTGTAGAGATACCCCTTGTGAGGATCAGTTGAAATAACGCAAGAAATAAAACAAAACAAAAAAACAACATCAAGTAAGTAGACATTATAAATATATAGGGGGAAAAAAAAAAGAAAGAGGGGCGGTGAGGAGCGTCATACCGTTTTTTTTTCCCCTTTTTTTACTGTATATCTGAAAAATACTGACTTTTCAATGTGATGCAAACTCATCATCAAACAAATTCAACACAAAGAAAAAGAAAAAAAAATGTCATCGCTACATAACCTATATTTTTTTCACTCACGTGGGGTTCGCTGCTTGCAATTTTGCTGCAGTCTTTGGCGTAGTTGGTTTTCGCTGCCATCATCGTTAACAAGCTTCACCCTTGTCCCATCTGCTTGCGTCAGCTCACGTGTTCGACTGTCGCCCAGGTTTGCTAGTGAACTAAACTTCATAGGAGTATGAGGGTATAGTGGTGAGTTCTTCTTTGGATCATAATATTTTGAAATGGGCTCTGACGCTTCAGTTTTTTCTTTCGATGTTCGAATCGAACCCCTATCATCAGGGGCGAGGAACAGGTCATTCAACATGCAACGTCGTTCCTTCGCTCTGTTAAAACAAAATTCATCACTAAACAACTCCGCGTTCTCGAGAGGATTAGGCAATTCCAAGTCCAGAGGCACAAAAAGAATCGCATGCAGAACCGCAGAATTTAAGGTCCTCTGAGGGTCATCACTGACAAGTTTGTTGAATGTGCGTCTCCACACGTTCGTGTCGTCAGTGTTACTATCATCACTATGGAATGGCTGTACCGACCGGGAATACGTTGAGTTCTCTTTACCCTTATCCTTGTAATAGCAACGGTAGAGAATGTATGCTATGACTGCCAGGAGTAGGATGCTGGTGACTACACAAACTATAACTGCTATAAGAGGAGTACTTACCACCGTCCGCCGCAACTCCAAGTCCTGGTAGATGTTTTCCCGCTCCATGGAACACACACATACACGACACCTGAAAAAGACACTATATATATATATATATATATATATATATATAGAGAGAGAGAGAGAGAGAGGGGGAGAAAAAAAAAAATAATAATGATATAAAAAATAATCACAACACGAGAAAGGTTTCTTTCTTCTTCTTCTTGATCTCTAGATTTTTGAGTGTGTTTGCAGTTAACGGTATAAATCCCTTTATTTTTTTTTTTTCTTATTGTCATCATCTTTTCTTCAACAAAGGTTAATTCAAGCGAAGTGAATGAAAAAACTAGGTCAGTCCACATTACCCCGCTATTATCCTAGTGTTAAAAGATCAAAAAAAAAAAAAGAACGTCCACAATAGAAGCTGTAAGGATGCTTCTTCCTGAACCAAGCAAACCCAACCCATCCCATTTACCTCCGTCCTTTTCCTTCATTCGTGTCCACCAGTGTCTTCAATAAGTTTAGCGACGCGCCTCAAGTTGTGCTTTTTTGCCAGGTAAAGCGGTGTATTTCCTTTGTTATCGGTCAGGTAAACATCTGCGCCGGCGTCGATGAGTGCCTTTGTAATTTTGAGGTGGTCCAAGTCGTCTCCGCCGAGTTCAATCACCTCCAGCAACCCCGGCCACCCAAAATCATTCACGTGGTCCACGTCCACGCCGGCGTCGATGAGCATCTTCACCACCTCCGCGTAGTCGTCCCACACGCACATCAGCAGCGGCGTGCGGTTGCGGCTCCCACGCACATTGACATTGTGTTTGCCCGCAATGAGAGGCTCCGCAGCAGATCCGCGTCCCGCCGCTCCACATCCCTGAAGAAGTCCGCATCAGTAGTCATCCTTCTCCCAAAACGGAAAAAGTTTCATGTGTACGTATGTATATATAGATACCTGCGTTTGCGTGGGACAAATGAGGCTATAAATACACCCTTTTTTTTACTGTTTCCTTTACATATATATACGGTCGTCTGATTATTTGTTTTGGGAATATAAGCTTGTTTTTGCTTCTACTTCACTTCCTAGTTTTAACCCAGTTGTGAATATATTCAGCAATTACATGGGATTATGGTGCAAAGTGCTAAGAATAGGAAGGACAATCAAAGGAAGGAAAAAAAAAAATTGTCTACCCGCATACAGAAAAATAGATCTAATGACTTGACATATCAGTAAAGAAAACGGTAAAAAAATAAAATAATAATAATAATAATAATAATAATAATAATAAAACATGTTAAAATAAAATAAATAAATAAGCTAGGAGGTACAAAATACAACATCGTCACAAAACAGTAAAATTAGTAATAAAAAGAACAGAGAAATAGAACATATAATAAAAAAAAAGTTGAGGTAGATAGGAATATATTTTCTTTTAATCCCTTTCTGTCACTTATACATATGTGCATCACTTGGCGACGGAACGCCATATCCGGAAAGAAAATACACTCTTCTCTGCATCCTTCTTTCCTCTGCATGTATAAATATACCGTTATTACATTGTTATAGGATATATCTTCATCCCTTGAGTTTTAAATTGATACTTCAGAAGAAGTCTCAAAAATCAATTTACCATTAATACTGAGAACAAGAAGTTGTTGAAAAAAGTTCCCCTTACAAACCGTCTCACATGTGGGGGGTTGAGAGAGATAGGTTGAACATGAATTTCGAAAACCCACCCTTTTTGAAAATACTGACAGATATAAATTACGAAAAGAGAATATGATAATTTTTTCTACCAAGCTTAAGATTCAGTCAGCCTTTATACAAGTTCAGTAGAAGAAAACCAAAAAAAAGTAAAGAGTTAGTGTTGGTGGAGGTATTCCTTGTACCGACTTATGTACCTCGTGGGACACAAAAGTCTCTACAAAAGCAAAAAGCACCCACCATATTGGAGAAGAACGAATCTCCAAAAATGGACAAAAAAAGAAAAAAGAAGCCAAAAAGCAAAAAAAAAGAGAAAGGGGGTAATAAAAGTTAAAGAAACCTATGATTCATACAAAACTCAATACAAGAACAACCATCCATTAAAATTTGTATCTGAGTAACTGATACCTTAAATTTGTAACTGCAGTTATTGGCACTTTAACTTGAACTGGCAAAAATCTACATCTCAGACAAACGATCGTCAACAGGCTCTCTTGAAGAAGCAGCTTCTGCCGCAGCTGCTTCTTTCAAATGAAGTCTTTCAGCAAGAACCTTTCGTGAAAAACGATAGTAACATATGTGAACGTAGGCTGCAGTTCCAAGCCCAGTAACATTAAGAGCAATCATAACTAGCAAAGGCATTAACACACACCTCCTACCGTAACAGAGTTGACTCCCCTGCTTCTCTGCTTCATGTGCGAACCACTCACCGTACAAGAGACGGTTCAGTAACACCGCTGATGTCCACAGCGCATTAAACGCAAAATTATAGTGTTTTGCTGGATCTTTGGCATAGATGGTGCGCACAACAAGTATAGAAACAGCGGCACAAAAACCATTACCCACAGCAGCAATAGCGAATGGCAACAACGCGACTTTACTTGGTAGCACAAGAAACAGCACCATCGCAACAATGACCATAACTGTAGGGATAAACAGAGAAATCGTAATGGGGATGCGATCCTCAGCCTTGCGTTTCTGTGTCCAAATTTCAAAGTAGCTCATCAGTAGACGACCCACAGCACTCCCAACACCGTTAATTACTGTCAACAGCGTACCCATAGAGTCCTCAACAAACTCACCAGACAATGCAGCAAGTATAAACCGGGCATTAAAAATAATAACAAACTCTGACCCAACACCACAAAAAAAAGTCCAGAATATAGCCCATAGTTTTAGTGTACAAACACTCTGCATAAACGTTGTCTGATACTGTGGAGCAATATAGTCAACATCAGTTTCCACCACAGTTACTGTTTTACTAAGCTGATTAGAAGAATCATTCTCCATTTCTGTCGTCAGACCACATTCAAGTCTATTCGCTTCAACTTCTGTATATTTATCCTGATCTATCTCTTCCTCTACTTTGTTTTTATCCCCATTATGCTGCTCCTCTTGTTGTTCTGTTTCGTCATCGCCATATCGTCTGTCCAAAAAATGACATGGAATAGCCATTAATGGAAGAAGCAGGGTAATAACAGCTGTTGAAATTGCAAAAGCTATATAATATGGACGACCCAGTTTCAAGAAATATAACAATAAGCTTTGCAACGGTAAGAAAACGATAAGCACAATAATAATAATAAGACCAAAGAAAAAACGCCATAAAGGTGCCTTCTGTCGCAGGTAGACTGCTCTTTTTACCAGTCGACGCTCCTTTTCCTCATCACTCAGGTGTTTTTGTTCATAGCCAGTCAAATGGTACAACGGAAGGCGTACAATAGCGAGTACCAAAAAACCAACACAGAATACCAAAGCTATCAAAAAGTAGAAAAAATTTGATGGATTTCCTCTGAAAAATCCCAAATAAAATGCCCCAATAATAGCCGAACCAAGTCCAAAAAGGGTTTTTAATATTGCCACTACAGCCCCACGGTTGCTAGGAAATATGCTCAACAATGTCACTACAGTAGCCAAGTCAAACAACTGACTACCGAGACTTAGAAAAGCGTTGTAAACACAAAAACGAACAGTTGTTCCCTGGATCCTGTCATCAAAAGAAAGAGCCATTAGTAATGCACCAATAAAGAAGAAAAGACATGCCAAGACATAAACTGGAAGTGGTCCGAAATAATCGTATATAGCACCATATGGAAGGAGGAAATAGCAAAATACCATACCAACAGTGTTGATTGATGAGAGTTCTCTCTGTGAGAAAGAATACTTTTTTTGCATGGTTCCACTGAACAAATTAAACGAAAATGAAGTGGAAGCACAAATAGCAGCAAATCCACCAGCCACAAGAAGACAAACGCTTCGGCTCACTCAATCGTTTTTCATTTTGTGACAGAACCAACTGCTGAATACATATTCTATCCCTATCATCACTCTCATGGCTGTCACTGTTGTTGTTACCGGAAACCATCACCACACAGCCTTTTATTTGCTTTCCTGTACTGTACTCTCTTTTTACCCTTGGCTTGTCTTTTCGTTGTCCCCGCTCTACTGTCGTCTATTTTTACCTACACTTCCAGTTGGATGCAGCTATAAAACATGATAAAAAGAAGGAAGCCAAAAAAAAAATATATATATATACATATATATATAAGCGAAAATAAAGTAAAGAAGCTGGTCAGGTCTATAGATTTTCATTATCATTTCTCTTTTTCTCACTCTTATCTTTTTTTTAATCATCTTCCTTTTTCCCATATTAAGGTGTACATTTTTCACGACATCAGCACACTAACCCACCACCCTCACTCCCTCAGCAATGCAGAGAGACACAGGTCCTACTGTTTCTCCTCCTTCTTCTTCATTCCCATCATCTCTTCTGATTGCGCGAAGAGGCGACTGTGGAGTGCTGTAAGTCCGCCCTCAACGTCGCCCAGGAGGAGGCAGTTGATAGACTCCAGTGCGAGCACCACCCGCACTCCTGGCCCTCTGCCCGCCACGTGTCGCACGACCACTGACTGAGGGCCGCTGTCAATGAAGTCGACGCCACTGCCGGAGACCGCCGCCAGCAGGTCGCCGACAAACGCGAGGTGGGCGACCCAACCGCCGCCTCCTCCTCCTCTGACCTGCCGCAGCGGCGAGAGGCCCGCGGGACCCTTCACCCCCCGCACACACCAAACGTATATGACCCCCTCCCAGTCCCCTGAGGCGAGCAGCCCAGCCGGATTGCACACCGACAAGCATCGAATGGGGGCCGCATGGGCCTCCCCCCGCACCGGCAGAAGATCCCCACGTGCGGTGTCCAACACAACGATCGTCTCCCTGCATGAAGCGAAGATGTACTGATGGTACGCAGCAAGAGAGCGCAGAGGACCGGGGGCAACGATATTTCCTACCGTGTTGGGATGCAGTCGATCTGATAGAATATAAACACATATAAGACCATCCTCACCACATGAAAACAGTGATAACTGATCCGGTAAATAGAGGAGATCATTGGCAAAACCCTGGTGTGCATGTAGACTACAGATAGGTGCAAAGGACCCTTCAAAACCGTGCCATACAAAAATGAATCCATCACGTCCAGAAGAAAAAAGACGTCTTGAAGTAATTACTATGGCTGTAACGCAGTTTGTATGCCCACGTAACGTCTTGAGTAGACTTACAGAGGGTAACAAATAAAGTGTTACTAAACCATTCCCACGACCTGCTGCGCATATACCAGATTCATTATCGTAATCAAGGCATATAACCGCATCTGTCATCATAGAGGACCTTCTTGTTGGTTCCTCATACCGTGTGTCACTAGATTCACCAGTATTTTTACTAATAACCTCACCAGAAGAAAAAAATGTACCGTATTCAATCCATCGTCGTTGAGTGTACTGTACAAGATAAAATTCAAGACGCTTCAGATTATAATAATTAGCTTCAGCAATCAGTCCGTGCAGGTCTGCAGAAGTTAGATATCGCCAGTTTGTTTGTGTCAGCTGCGTCATTATACCCCTTTCGCTATCTTCATCCATAACTCCATCTCTTCTACCCCTGCCACCACTCCCTGATATATGAAACTCACTCTTCAGTCGCAAATACGACAATATCTCACTAAATAGGTGCGGTGAACGATCCAAAAAAATAAAACCACCTGCATCCCGTTCTACCTTCATCCACTCACACAGCAACAACGCGAGCATACTTTCCGGCTCAGCGCATAAAGACTGTCGGGAAATCGTGAACATCGTCCCCCCAACGTTTAGAGTAACCAATACATCTCCCAAAGAAACATCCTCTATCAATTGCTGCACTCGCTCCCGCTGCAAATTAACTTCCCGTACAAATCGCTGCGCCTCCTCTTCACTACTTGTGAAATACGTTCTTAGAGCCTCCTCCAAGACTAAATGACGAAAAGATGATAATACAGACGGGGTACCTACTGCACGATAAGCAGCTGCATCAGCAGCCGCTACAGTAAACGCTTCCACACCACCCACGCGAATCATTCTACTCAGCCAAAAGCCAATGTTCCCGGTAATGTCGGCACTGTCCATAAAATCCCCACTACCCTTTATAAGTAGATTTTCAAAAAACAAAAAAAACAAAACAAAGTAATCAGAACAATATATACATTTTACTCGAAACTAACATCACACTTACTCTCATTCAAAGTGCTCCCCCAGTTTCCTTGAACTCAGCAAGAATAAAATCTAAAACGAAAAAACATCAGTTAAAGAAAACCCCAAATAAATGCAACAAAAAACGAAAAAATAAAAACAAATAAAAAAGAGGGACTCCTCATAGTTTCTCATTCATCACAGAAAATTACAACACGGTTAAGACAAAAGAAAAAAAATATGTAGTTCTGGTTAGATATACCTACATTATAAAACACACATCCTTCGACTTATCACATTGTCCTGCCCCTCGAAAAAAAAAAAAAAAAACATTCATTTTACTATAAAAAAGCAACTTATTCAACAGGGTCGTAACCCAGTACACATCACAAAAAAAAAAGCCTTTCTATCCGTCATAATAAATACAACACGGAACAAAGAAAAAGGCTACGGCCTTAGACACTAAAAGTAAAAGAAAATTTCTACCTTATATATTTATATACTTGTTTATTAATTTGACAACACCTTAAAAATCCAAATTACGCTACATGCCTTCAGTTTTGTGGACTCATGTCGTCCCTGGGTACATTCTCCATCATGGTGTCAGGAAACGACTCACTCCCAACGGCAGCGTCTCTTACACGCTGTCGCTCCTCCAGCATCCTCTGGCAGAAGCGGCGGTATTCAAAGTGGACATACAAATTGCTCAAAAACGCCGTGCACGCAACACCAAGCAAGAAGAGCAAAGGCATCAACACACAAGATTTCTCCAGGCAAACAGTCACACCGCACCTCTCTGCTTGACGTGTGTACCACTCACCGTACAACAGACGGTTCAAGAAGAGTATGGAAAGTACCGTACCAACAAAGCAGAAGTTGTAGTGTTTTCCAGGATCTTTCGCCAATATGGTGCGCACAACAAGTACAATAACAGCAGCACAAAAACCATTACCCATAGCAGCCAATACATAAGGTAAAGGCAAAGCTGCCTTCGGTAAAACGAGGAAAAATATCATTGAAAGCATCACGCATGTCACGGGAAAGAAAAGTGACAATGTAATGGGGATGCGATCCTCAGCCTTGCGTTTCTGTGTCCAAATTTCAAAGTAGCTCATCAGTAGACGACCCACAGCACTCCCAACACCGTTAAGCACTGTCAACAGCGTACCAAGCTCATCACTTACCTTCTCACCAGACAATGCAGCAAAAATAAACCGGGCGTTGAAAATGATAACAAACTCAGAACCAACAATACAAAAGTACGACCAAACAAGAGCCCACATCTTTGGAGTACGAAGATTCTGGAAAAATGTTGTTTGATACTGTGGTGCAATGTAGTCGAGATCAGTCTCCACCACAGCCTCTGGCTTCTCAACATCAGTCACTTCAGTGTTATCTTTCTTGGGTTCATCCACCGGCTCAGAAACGCTGTTACAGTCAGTTTCTTTGCGTTCAAGAGATCGCAGAGGTAGCGCCATCGTCGGGTAGAAGACCATCAGCGCAATGACAACAGCGGCAAAAGCAATTCTGTACTTCTGCCCCAGACCCTTGTAAGCCACAAGTGCTCCCTGCATCGGCAAGAAGATGATTAATACCAGGACAAATCCAAGACCTATGCCGAATCGAATGGTGGGAGGCTTCTGGCGCAGGTAGACTGCTTTTCGTGCCAGACGTCGTTCCTTTTCCTCAGCACTCAGGTGCTTTTCCTCGTAGCCCGTCAAGTGATAGGATGGGAGACGCAGAAATACCAGACATGCTCCTCCGACAACGAACACCAATGCCATGAGAAAATAGAAATATTGTTCGGTTTTTCCAAGAAAGAATGCAACCTGAATACATCCCACAATGACCGATCCAAGACCCGCAAAGGTCTTCATGCTTGCCACAACAGGACCACGGTTGACTGGAAAAAGAGTGATCACTGTCATCACAGTACCAAGGTCAAGAAGGATACAACCCAGATTCATGATGGCGTTGAACACACTCAGACGCACAACGGAGCCCACAATAATGCCGCGAAACGTGAGCGCCAGTAGCAATGTCCCAAGAGGGAAAAGTAGGGTTGCCAGTGCCAAAATGGTCATAGATAAAGGCGTACGGCAGGACAAAATACGAAACCACAAGACCCACTGTGCTTATGGTTGACAAATCACGCTGATTCAGATTATATCGAGCTTGTAGTTCACTTGAAATAAGGTTGAATGCAAATGAAAAAAGACGCAGCGGTACAGCAGAAGGCTCCCAGTACCAACAGCGCAAACCGCCGTGGTTCGCTGATAGGCTTATGCCAACCTGTGGCAAGCCGCTCAACAACAACAGCGTCAACGGCATTCATTGTTTTTTTCTTTTTCTGTTTAGTGTTCGCAGTAACGTGTGATGCAGAGTTGTTTCCTATGTTTTTTTTTTTTTGATATACTTGGGGTGTAGGTGTCAAACTTTTACAAACAATATCTCTATTGTTTAATGTGTAATAAATGAAAAGAAAAAGTAGTAGTGCTGTATTTGGTTTTGTCATTATTAGAAGTGCATCAGGGGGTTGTAAAAATCAATAAAAATACCTGGCTTGTATTATTTTTTTAGATAACTCCAAATTACACAAACTCACGATGGAGCTGCTAATTCAAGTGAAAGACAAGAAAAACAGTGGATAGAAATATGCCAGTGTTGTACGAATTCAATCCACATATAGAACCATCACGTTTATTGTTTTTTAGTACCCCTTATTGCTCTCTTGAGGAGACCACTTTGCCGCATAAGGCGGATGTTGCTGTTGTTCTGTGTAATGGCCAGGAGAGATGTGAAAATAAAAACGAAATTAAAAAAAAAACAAGACAAAACAAAATAGGAACAAGACAAAACGCGTAAGAAGTATTGAGTCGGGGTTCGGAAAAAGAAGAAAAAGAAAGAGGAGGGATTTAGTAACGTATTTCTCTCTTCTCTGAGGTGATGTTATGGATGTGTTTACCGTTGCCTTTGGGTATTTTCTTAGCACACAACAAAACATACATTCTGTTACGGCAGTTCTTACAACCACCAGCACCCTACCCTCACTCCTTGTACAGACTTCCTACATACACTACTTTTCCCTTTTAGCTGCATCGAAAAGTTCCTTCTACTGCGCGGTCAAATTGTCCTGTATCTCCCACATTGAAAGTATTTACAAATACCATCGCCCCACTCCCCAATTGAAAGTTTGCATCATAACAGTAATACAAATTAAAAAAAAAAACAAGCATATAGTAGAGAAAGCAAAAAGAAAATTCATCAAGTGAAACAATTTGTCCTTGATACATCATTCAGTATCTGCGCCTGCACGGATATCCACATACAGGAGAAGCCATCCAAGGAAAAAAAAAAAAATGGTCGAAGGAGAAAGAGATAAAAACAAAAGTGGAAAATTGAAAATGAGGGAAATTAAACAAAGTCACAGTACAAAAAGGATTTCACTCAATAATTTTCCTCATTTCCCACATTCGGAGGTTTTTATTAATTTATTTCCCATCTTTTTTTTACACAGCATACTTTCCCCTCTGGGCAGGAGCGCCAGAAGGAGAAAAAAAAGCAAAAGTGAGAAAAGTAAAAAAAAAGTTCAGGGAAAGGGAGAGTCAAGAACAAAAAAAAAGCCACCTGGGGGTCTTCTTTGCGTCTTACATTGTTGTCAAGTAGTTTATTGGTAAAGAGTACCAATACAAAAAAAGAAGAGAAAGGGATATATATATATATATATATATATATATATATATATATATATATATATATATTAACATAGAAAAAAGATCGGTTAGTCAAAACACTAGAGAAAACAAAAACATCTTTTTTTCTTCTTTACAAACGTGTTGCTTGTTGATTGCCTCCACTGTTATAATAATTATTATTTGCTTCTTCTGTCAATGGGTTTCCACCATTTGCGGGATCTTCCGGTAAAACATCAGGTGCATTGTTGAGATCCATCGATGATAATTTCTCTCTCATTGGGGCTTCTTTCCTCAAACGTCGCCGCTCCTCTAGTACGAGACGACTGAAGCGGCGGTACTCCCAATTTACGTAAACGATAGAAACCAACGCCGTACAGTTAAGTCCAAGGAAGAAGAGCAAAGGCATCAAGACGCAACTGCGGCCCAGGCATAATGTGGTACCCTGTTTCTCTGCTTGACTTGTGTACCACTCACCATATGTCAGGCGATTCAAGAAAATAACGGAAAACATAGTACCAAGAAAACAGAAATTGTAGTGCTTTGCAGGGTCTTTTGCAAATATGGTGCGTGCAACCAGTACAATAACAGCAGCACAAAAACCATTACCCATAGCAGCCAATACATAAGGTAAAGGCAAAGCTGCCTTCGGTAAAACGAGGAAAAATATCATTGAAAGCATCACGCATGTCACGGGAAAGAAAAGTGACAATGTAATGGGGATGCGATCCTCAGCCTTGCGTTTCTGTGTCCAAATTTCAAAGTAGCTCATCAGTAGACGACCCACAGCACTCCCAACACCGTTAAGCACTGTCAACAGCGTACCAAGCTCATCACTTACCTTCTCACCAGACAATGCAGCAAAAATAAACCGGGCGTTGAAAATGATAACAAACTCAGAACCAACAATACAAAAGTACGACCAAACAAGAGCCCACATCTTTGGAGTACGAAGATTCTGGAAAAATGTTGTTTGATACTGTGGTGCAATGTAGTCGAGATCAGTCTCCACCACAGCCTCTGGCTTCTCAACATCAGTCACTTCAGTGTTATCTTTCTTGGGTTCATCCACCGGCTCAGAAACGCTGTTACAGTCAGTTTCTTTGCGTTCAAGAGATCGCAGAGGTAGCGCCATCGTCGGGTAGAAGACCATCAGCGCAATGACAACAGCGGCAAAAGCAATTCTGTACTTCTGCCCCAGACCCTTGTAAGCCACAAGTGCTCCCTGCATCGGCAAGAAGATGATTAATACCAGGACAAATCCAAGACCTATGCCGAATCGAATGGTGGGAGGCTTCTGGCGCAGGTAGACTGCTTTTCGTGCCAGACGTCGTTCCTTTTCCTCAGCACTCAGGTGCTTTTCCTCGTAGCCCGTCAAGTGATAGGATGGGAGACGCAGAAATACCAGACATGCTCCTCCGACAACGAACACCAATGCCATGAGAAAATAGAAATATTGTTCGGTTTTTCCAAGAAAGAATGCAACCTGAATACATCCCACAATGGCCGATCCCAATCCAATGTACGATTTCATAATTGCCACAACGGCTCCTTTGTGGGATGGAAAATAGCTCATTACTGTCATCATGCATCCCAGATCAAAGAGTGTGCAACCGATATTAAAAATGGCATTAAAAACACAAAAGCGTAAAACAGAAGCTTCGATATATCCGGCAAAAGTCAACGCTAAAAGCAGCGCTCCTACTGGAAATGTTACCAAAGCAATACCGAAGACCGGTCTTGGACCAAAATAGTCGAAGATGAAAGCATAAGGCAGGACAAAATAGCAGAACACAAGGCCTACTGTGCTGATGCTTGAGACATCACGACCACTTAGGTTATAACGAGATTGCAAATCTCCTGAAGTAAGATTAAAGGCGTACCTGAGAGATGTGCAGATGCATCCATAAGCACCGATAGCCATAATAGCAAATCGACGTGATTCATTGATGGGTCTTTGTGGCCCCGTTGGGAGGCGATAAACAAGTCCCCCGGTTTCCGTCATTAGGGTATGGTAAACCACTTCCTTTTTTTTCTTTGTTCGTTCCTTTTTTTTTGTTGTTCTTCTTTCAGTGCTTTTAGTAGAGGACTACTTGTTTTTCGAATTCTCTGTTTTATTTTTAGTTCTATTCTCTTTTTTTATAGTCAAATAAAAGAAAAAAAAATAAGAAAAGAAAGATTTTTAAAGGCAAAAAAAAAACAATTCCACATGAACAATAATTTATGTATCTATTATTTTTATCATGTGTAGGTCTGCACCATTGACATACTGACAACCCTCTTCACACGCCTCTTCCTTGATGTTGGATATACCCCTTTTTTTTCTCTTTCGCACTTCTGACTTCATTTTCTTCTTCCCACTTATTCAAGCACTGTGAACGCAACACCACCACAAAGGCTTAAGATCCCTCTGAATATGTTTGAAAAGGAACAAAAAAAATTTTTTTAAAGCACACAGCAAAAAAAAAAGTCGATGAGAGGCATCGTAAATAGGAAAAATGTGGAGACCGTAGCAAAGCGCTTCGCTATACATGTTAAAAACAGAGGAAAAGATAAGAACATTAAGAAATAAAGAGAAAGAAGCATCTGAAAGCAAAAGACCCACAAAATCAATCTGAAAAAAGATCCCCAGTCTAAAACAAATTAGACTGTATCGTTTCCAATTAAATCGTTTACATTTGTAACAGAAGCCTGTTGAAATACAGCAGAAGTTCATAAAAAAGGCAGTAGTAGTAGTAGTAGTAGTAGTAGGTAAAAAAAAAATGTTTTTTTTTATTCTTTATTCATCGATTGCATGAAATGGAAGAGAAAAAAACAACAACATAAAAGCCGTTTGGGTGTACTATTCTTGGCACAGTGTAGAGAGAACGGCAGAAGTACGTGCTGATGTGAAGTTGCTGATTCCACACAAATCGTTTCTCTTCAAACCCATAATATGCACCCCGAAGTAGAAATAATTATATAAAGAAATAGTTGAAGTGAAAACAGCATATGTGTATATACATACACATACTAAAAAAAAAAAAAACGTAAGGGTAAAAAGAAACAAGAAGAGTGAACATCATTCCTACCTCTTATCGTTCAAATAACGATGTCTTCTTACCATATGGAAAGAAAATAACTTTCTTTTTATCTTTATTTTCCACATCTTAAACTGAGTAATGACCTACCTCAGTACTTCCTCTCCAAAATATCTATTTATTTGGTTATATTTCGCTTTCCCTTTATTTTTATTTTTTATTTTTGAATATTCTCCAAAAAGCAGGGATATTCTATTGATTTATTGAGTACCATTTTATTTGAATGCCACACCATCGCTGCTTTTACCATTGGGCTTCGCGCCACTTTCACGAAGTGGCCCAGTTTCCCCGTTTCTCGATGTGGGTGAAGATATGTGCTGGTCCATATTTCCCTGTGATGGCATTGAGCAAATTGTGCAATTTCTTTCCATGTGGGTATCAAAATCATCCATGAGCAGAGAATTGTTAGAATCCTCATCGGCGGCGGCATTTACTCCTTCATCCAACATAAGTTGTCGATCGGCCAAAGCACGGCGATTCAATTTAACATACTCCCAGTGCACATAACCATTTGCAAAAAATGCTGATATATTTAACCCAAGCATTACAAGTAGAGGAAATTGTACACAACCACGTTCCAGACATATTTCAACACCACGTTTGTTTGCTTCTCGTGTGTACCATTCACCATATAGAACTCGATTTAGCAAAATAGATGAACATGTTGTAGCAAAAAAGCAAAAATTATAGTGTAGACCAGGATCCTTTGCATATATTGTATTCACCACAAGAATAGTTGCAGCTGCAATAATACCATTTCCCAATGCCCCCAACAAGTAAGGTAGTGGTAAGACATCTTTGTTTGTAATGCAAAGAAATAAAACTGTCATTATTGTAATAGTAGTGGTTGGAAGAAATAATGAAAGAGTAATAGGAATTCTTTTATCTGCGCTGCGACCCTGTGACCATACCTCAAGAAAACTCATTGAAAGTCGACCTAACGCACTACCAGTACCATTTAACACTGTCAAAAGTGTATTTAGAGAGTCATCTACTTCTTCACCAGATAAGGCATTAAAGAAATATCGAGAATTATTCATCACCACAAACTCTGTTCCAAGTGTACAAAATAGCGACCAGAAAAGAGCCCACAATCTGAATGTACAAAGACTTTGCAAGAAGCTATTTTGGTACTGTGGGGCAACATAGTCTACCTCTGCAAAAGATAATATTTCATTCCGTAATTCATCGCCAATGGGCTCTGGAGTTACACCGGCTTCCAAATCTGTGGTTGTGCGACGCCAGACCCTCCAATCCCTATTAAGCCAATTAAACGGCATGGCAACAATAGGAGAGATAAGCGTAAAGAAAATGGTCACAATGGCAAAAGCATTTCGATACTCCCATGAGAGATTTTTGAAAGCCACAAGTGCACTCTGTAATGTTAGGAAAATAATGAGAAAAGCGACAATTGCAAATCCAATAGCAAAACGCAAAGATGGTGGTGGTTGTTTTAAGTACATGGCTTTAGTGGACACACGTTTCTCTGCCTCTTCATCGGACAAGGTTCGTCGTTCATATTCGGTTAACACATATGGAGGATGACGTACCAACACCAATACAAGAACACCAATAAAACCACCAACAACAGTTAAAAAGTAAAAATATTCTGCAGGTTTTCCTTCAAAGTATGCCAATTGAATTGCACCAATAATGGCGGATCCCAAGCCAATGTATGTCTTCATAACCGCCACAACCACACCTTTTCGTGTTGGAAAGTGACTAAGTACAGTCACAACGCATGCGAGGTCATACAGTCCAGAACCAAAGTTAAATATACCGTTAAATACACTCAAACGTACCACAGAACCGGCAACAATTCCAGAAAATGCAAGACCCATTAAAAGTGTACCAATTGTGATCAGAAATAGTCCCAACACCAAAACAGGAACAACTCCCAAGTAATCATATACGAAAGCGTAGGGGATTCCAAAATAAGCAAAAGCAATTCCAACTGTACTAATTGTTGTCATATCTGCTTGGGTAAACCCATACATTTGTTGAAGATCCCCACTGAATATATTGAATCCAAAGGTAAGGGATACGGCAATGCATCCATATACTCCTGCTACAAGCATCGCAAAACGTCTGGGTTCATCGATTGGCTTTCCCTCTTCTGGAGCTTCAACAGCAACCTCATACTCTTTTTTCTCTTCCATTTTTGAAGTAGGCTGTAACCCTGCTTTTCTCGGTACGGTTATCTTGCTGTTTTTTTTTTTCACTCTTGATTTCCTAGTAAAATACCGATTTTGGTCGACTACAAAAACTGGGGAAGGAGTACTTTTACTTTTCTTTGCTTATCAGAAGCAAAAAAGAAATAAATAATAAAAGATAGAAGGAAAAAAAAAAACATATAAATAAATAAATAAATAAATAAATAAATATATATATATATATATATATATATATATATATATATATATATATCAAAGTTTGTAGAATCGTGTGTACCGGACCACGCAAAAGAGAGAGAGAAAGCACGAGAAAAACTCAGAAATCACAACATTGACACCAACAAATATTACTCGCGTTTCAAAGAGCCGTTCTCACAAGATCACAAAACTTTTCCAAAGCCATCCTAACTTTTTCTGCTGCCACTGTTCCATCTAAATTGCTTTCCGCAGTTTTTTCACTATCCTTGGCATCTGCCTCCATCTGTTGCAGGCATTCTGGCAGTAAAACCTGACTTACAGGGGCGTATCGATATGCACCTAAACCAGAAAAGAAACGTAGACACCGCTGCGTACGCCATGAAAAACGATCAATCACTGTCATTTTTCGCTCGACATTTGTCTCATTTAGTAGCCATCGTTGCAGTGTTGTACATTGTCGGTAGAGAAAAACAGACATTAGGACACAACAAACGTCTTGTAATGCACTAGAGCATATAGAATGAGAAGAAGTAGAATACAATCCCAAGATTCCTTTGAAATGTAAAGGTGTTACAAGAAACAAACGAGAGACTCTAGATGCTGTTTTACCATCTGTTGTTGCAGAAAATGTTGAGAGCGTTGGTGAACCATAAAGCAAAGTAGTTGTTGGTCCAACTTCTTCTACAGCAAAATCAACTAAGGCGTTGCATAATCGTGACGCCGCTTCTGCAATATCCAAGGTTGTGGGAGGTAAAACTTGATGTGGGTTTTTCATGTTGTTACTCTTATAAACAGCTTGAGATGAATTTTCATCATCACGTCTTCTTTTCAAATTAAAAGTACGGCGCTGTCTTTCTCCATTTTCCTGTTTCCCTCCTTCAGACGATCTAACTGTGTTCTGAATAGGTTGTGCCTCAACCTTTCTTTGCTCTTCCTTAGTTTCAAGAGGAATGTTACTAAAGACATAGCTGTTCAAAAGGAATTGCAGCCTTGTTTCAACTTCAGATATCTGTTCACCATCTATGTCTCCCAAACCACGGGAAACTTTTAACTCAAGTATCCGCCAAACTTGTTCGGCGATATATAGCTGAGCAAGAGGAAGTCGCAAAGTCAAAGCGGCAATAAAGGCTGGGGTGCTACAACAGAGTTCACTCCCACTACATCGATCTTCTTCTTTAATTAAATCCATAAAAGATGGAACGAAGAGACTAACATCAGGGTGGTCCAGCGCACTTCGCACATAATGTGAAGCCATATTATTTCCATGATAGAGTGTAAGCAAAAAACCATACGCGGCACGAAGTACTGCTGCAGAGTTCTGTTGTAATTCCCTGTCAGATACACAATTCCCGTCTCTCTCCACTATTCGTAGACCAAGAGTCAACGCATAACGAAAAGAGGAATTCAAAGTTTCATTAATTCCAATATTTTCGATAACTTTTCGTGTCTTTATTACATCATCGTATTGTCTGATTTCTTGTAACCATAGGCAAAGCATTGCATGTGTGGCGAACGTCATGGGCCCTTCGTAAGATATTGATTCTGTACTTCCTTCTTTATTATTATTATTATTATTAGATATGCCAAGAAGAGGATGCACCAAAGCATGCAAAAGGGACGGCCAAAAATCAGAACATGTCTCTTCTGTTAACAAATCATGCATTGTAGAGACACCACCTCCTGAGTTCGTCTCACAAAACAGAAAACGACTCCACATATCTCTCCATGTAACAGGCAAAGATGGCTCCAAGACAACCTTTCGCAAGAGTTGTAGTGTGTGAGCAGGATATTGTAGGGCTAGGTATGTAGCGAGACCCGGTGGCAACTCTCCAAGTGAGAGAGAAAGTGGTGTAAGATTTGGATTCCACGCCTCAAGTAGTGCAGACAAAAACTCTTCCGCACCTTTACCAAAAAACTCTACGGGTGGACGGCGACCCTCCACACTCTTCTCACTCCGGCGAAGAGATAAGAGAGGTATCGAACCCCTCCTTCGACGCAGAATCCCGTTAGATGTATCCTTCTCCCAGTCTACCAACATACGCTCGGCAGGTCTCATGTAAGACTCATGACTTTGTTGTACTAGAGCAACAGTACTGTACGGGGGACAAAGCTCCTCAAAAAGAAAACGGTGGCAAGCACCATGTTGCAGTCCACCCGCTTGAATGAGGTGAGATGTCAACATACCTCGTTCTATTGCGGACATCCTAGAAAGCGCGGCAGTTGCTGATCTTTGAAGCATGAAAGAAAGAACAGAGTCAAGCACTGCTCCTGTAGACTCATCATCCCCTGTATACAATGAACATAGCTCTACAACGTCTTCCATTAACAAGGTGCTGCAGAAAGGAGATTCCACCCTCCCTTTGCTGCACCTAATAAAAAAAAAATACAAGAAGAAAAAAAAAAATGAGTAAAAATCACATTCATTCAGTCCCGAAACAGAAATAATCGTACAGAGACAAATAAAAATAAAAAGAAAAATAAAAACACAAATATATTATTCCTCCTACTCGCTTTTTCTCACTCACTCTTTCAAAAAAATTTTTTCTCAAATCATCCATAACAATGATAATAAATTTCCTCGACTAACAATAAACGTCAACACAAGGCAGAAAAAAAAAAAAAATACAACACTTCCTTTAATAATAGTAAATTCCCCCATTCCTCCCGTTATTGAAGTGAAGAAGACAGAAATAATATGTAGTACAGAGTAAAAATAACAACCCTTTCCCCAAATAACAAAATATTCCTAATATGAGGGAAAGCAAGGTAAAAAAAAGGGGGTAATTCCTCATAACTTTACCTAGTCTATTAAAGGCTACGGAAGTACTCCGTGAGAAGGGCTGCACCAAAGCCCGTCGCACCCTTGGCGTCAAACGTAGGAAAAGCCAAATCAACATGTACGTGCTTGCCAGTAAACTTAGGACTGAGATGGTTCGCAATGAACTGACCACCGCACGAAACACCAGCATTGTTCGTCTGTTCCATCAAATTACGCATATCAGCGAGCGGGCTGCGGAACTCTGGGATGTGGTACTCTGGGCAGTAAAGCACTGGAAAACATGTCTCACCGCTCGTCTTGCCTGCCTTTAAAAAGGCGAGTTCGGCATCTTCGTCATTTACAAAGAGACCTGCATGTTTGCGACCTGTTGCGATGCCTTGTGCACCTGTCAGAGTCGCCATGTCAACGAGCACGTCAGGCACGTGTGGAAGTTCATTGGTCGCGTGAAATACACCATCAGCAAGCACCACACGGCCCTCTGCGTCGGTGTTATTGATCTCCACCGTCTTGCCAGACTTCATCACCAGAATATCATCATTGCGGTACGCGTTGGGTCCAATGGCATTCTCTGCAAGACACAGGGTGCAGGTCAGCGCAACCGGCTGCCCGAGACGCACTGCGGTGACAAAACCACAGAACACCGCCGCGGCGCCGCCCATGTCGTGCTTCATTCCTGTCATAAAGGCTGGTTGCTTCAGTGCGAGACCACCGCAGTCATACACGATACCCTTCCCGACCAGCGCGACCCTCTTCTTTTCCTTGTTTTTAGGGGTGTATGTGAGGGTCACGAGGCGTGGTGGCTCGCTGGCACCCTTCCCAACAGAGTAAATACCGCCGTACCCTCGCTCGCACAGCTCCTCACCGCAGATGACGTCGACGCCGCATCCCAGCTCCTTTGCATATGCCTGCACGATATCTGCGAAGGTGGTGGTGTTGAGCAGATTCGTCGGCGCGTCCACAAGGCGCTGGCAAAGCTGCGTGGAGGTGGCGATGACGGCGAGCTCCTGCGCCGGTGGGGCGGGGGCGGCGGGGAACACCACCTGCAACCGCACCGCACCGTCGTGGTACGCCCGCCCCGCCATGCCGTCCTTCGCGGAGAAGTTGTGCCGCCCGCTGCGGGCCACCGCCACCGCCACTGCCACCGCCGCCGTGGACCGCACGAAGACGTCCACCGCCGCCACCGCCGCCGGCGCTTCCTCCAAAGCGGCCGTCACGAGTCCGGCGATCACGTCGGGCCGCGCCGGGCAGTTGGTGCGGGACGCCTTCGACGGCACCTCGCCCACCACTACACGCACGAACTTCTCGCCCGCCGCGTTCCGCACCCCTCAACAAGCACACCGAACGTCTTTCCCTCCTTCACTCGCGCAATCGCCTCCGCCACGGCAGGGCAATACACCGGCAGGCTCTTCACAGAGGCATCCTCCAGCTGCTCCCGAGTACCAATGAGGACCGCAAATGCCGACGAAAGCCCTGATGGCTGCTCCTTCTGATAAGTGGCGACATCAGTAAAGTGAACATTGGTCTTGAAGTTGACACACGACTGCACAAACTCCGATAACTCACGCTCCCCACGAGAACGCTTCACCATTACTCTCGCTTTTTCTCTTGTATGTTTGTTTGTTTACTTGTTTGTTTGCTTATTTGTTTATCTTCCTCTCGTTGTTATTTTAGAACTTGAAATTCAACCTTGGTCCCAATTGGCCCCCATAAAGCACAGAATGTGATATGGGAGAAAGAGAAACAAACAGAAAGAATGAAAGAAACATTAACAGCAAGGAGAGACAAGAGTCCGTTGAAACACATTGCCGGTTCCAGTCAGGTCCAAACATAGACACACAAAACAACCCACTTTTTGTCACTCCCTTCCAGTTCCGCACCCACTCTCATCACGGCATCCCTTCCCTCCCCTTCTCCTGTTGTAATGTGCCCTACCTGAGAAGTATCCCCCACACACAATTAAACAGAGGAACAGGCCATAGAATATCAATAAAAACGAAAACAAAATAAAGAAACAATTCTCACTACGGATTTGTCCTCCCCTCGAGTGAGGGTGTACTCCTCCACAGACACAAACACAACTTCCCACTGCATCACAGTTTACCCACCTGATCCATCACTCCTTGGCGTTTTTTTGGTGGTACTCCCACTTGTATACATAAATAGGAGCAGGAATAAAACAAAACTGAGAAAAAAAAAGGCACGCAAACTACACACATCATCATCATAATTAGAATTCCCAACCGTCATTATTATTTGGGACTTTAACCATGAATGAGAGACACAATGAAAGGTATTACCGTCACTAGGTGGGAAAAGTTCCCTTTTTCAAATAATGAGAAAAAACCGGAAGACACCAAAACAAGCTAAAGAAATAACGGGAGGTGTGCATCGGCAAATATATGTCAAAAAAAAGTCCTCGGGAACTAGCAAGACCCGGGAACCGCTACGCTCTGAACACATATACTTTCATACGGTGGGGAAAGGCATATATACACGCACAACCCCACACCCCACCCTATTTTACTTCGTAACCATGGTGACAAAACAGAGATTCGTTGTCTGTTTTAAGGAAATCTAATTATTGCCCATCTACAAACTGATAAATACGCGATGCAACTAAATCCATCTGTACTTCATGCAGAAAAATTAGCTGATCTTCATATTTAGCGCATGCCCTGAAAACCTACAAGAAATGACTACCTTCACAAAAAAAGTAATACAACATATGTCAGAAGTCATAAAAAAAAAAGAGAACCATAGAACAGTAAACACCTAGAATAAAATTTTTTATGGTAGACCTCGAAAGTGGGAAACCCCTTTAAAATCAGCGGGAAAATAAAACAACCCGGTCACCAAATAACAAAATATTCCTAATATGAGGGAAAGCAAGGTAAAAAAAAAGGGGGTAATTCCTCATAACTTTACCTAGTCTATTAAAGGCTACGGAAGTACTCCGTGAGAAGGGCTGCACCAAAGCCCGTCGCACCCTTGGCGTCAAACGTAGGAGAAGCCAAATCAACATGTACGTGCTTGCCAGTAAACTTAGGACTGAGATGGTTCGCAATGAACTGACCACCGCACGAAACAACAGCATTATTTCTATTGGCAACTGAATTACGCATATCAGCGAGCGGGCTGCGGAACTCTGGGATGTGGTACTCTGGGCAGTAAAGCACTGGAAAACATGTCTCACCGCTCGTCTTGCCTGCCTTTAAAAAGGCGAGTTCGGCATCTTCGTCATTTACAAAGAGACCTGCATGTTTGCGACCTGTTGCGATGCCTTGTGCACCTGTCAGAGTCGCCATGTCAACGAGCACGTCAGGCACGTGTGGAAGTTCATTGGTCGCGTGAAATACACCATCAGCAAGCACCACGGCCCTCTGCGTCGGTGTTATTGATCTCCACCGTCTTGCCAGACTTCATCACCAGAATATCATCATTGCGGTACGCGTTGGGTCCAATGGCATTCTCTGCAAGACACAGGGTGCAGGTCAGCGCAACCGGCTGCCCGAGACGCACTGCGGTGACAAAACCACAGAACACCGCCGCGGCGCCGCCCATGTCGTGCTTCATTCCTGTCATAAAGGCTGGTTGCTTCAGTGCGAGACCACCGCAGTCATACACGATACCCTTCCCGACCAGCGCGACCCTCTTCTTTTCCTTGTTGTTAGGGGTGTATGTGAGGGTCACGAGGCGTGGTGGCTCGCTGGCACCCTTCCCAACAGAGTAAATACCGCCGTACCCTCGCTCGCACAGCTCCTCACCGCAGATGACGTCGACGCCGCATCCCAGCTCCTTTGCATATGCCTGCACGATCTCTGTGAAGGTGGTGGTGTTGAGCAGATTCGTCGGCGCGTCCACAAGGCGCTGGCAAAGCTGCGTGGAGGTGGCGATGACGGCGAGCTCCTGCGCCGGTGGGGCGGGGGCGGCGGGGAACACCACCTGCAACCGCACCGCACCGTCGTGGTACGCCCGCCCCGCCATGCCGTCCTTCGCGGAGAAGTTGTGCCGCCCGCTGCGGGCCACCGCCACCGCCACTGCCACCGCCGCCGTGGACCGCACGAAGACGTCCACCGCCGCCACCGCCGCCGGCGCTTCCTCCAAAGCGGCCGTCACGAGTCCGGCGATCACGTCGGGCCGCGCCGGGCAGTTGGTGCGGGACGCCTTCGACGGCACCTCGCCCACCACTACACGCACGAACTTCTCGCCCGCCGCGTTCCGCACCCCCTCAACAAGCACACCGAACGTCTTTCCCTCCTTCACTCGCGCAATCGCCTCCGCCACGGCAGGGCAATACACCGGCAGGCTCTTCACAGAGGCATCCTCCAGCTGCTCCCGAGTACCAATGAGGACCGCAAATGCCGACGAAAGCCCTGATGGCTGCTCCTTCTGATAAGTGGCGACATCAGTAAAGTGAACATTGGTCTTGAAGTTGACACACGACTGCACAAACTCCGATAACTCACGCTCCCCACGAGAACGCTTCACCATTACTCTCGCTTTTTCTCTTGTATGTTTGTTTGTTTACTTGTTTGTTTGCTTATTTGTTTATCTTCCTCTCGTTGTTATTTTAGAACTTGAAATTCAACCTTGGTCCCAATTGGCCCCCATAAAGCACAGAATGTGATATGGGAGAAAGAGAAACAAACAGAAAGAATGAAAGAAACATTAACAGCAAGGAGAGACAAGAGTCCGTTGAAACACATTGCCGGTTCCAGTCAGGTCCAAACATAGACACACAAAACAACCCACTTTTTGTCACTCCCTTCCAGTTCCGCACCCACTCTCATCACGGCATCCCTTCCCTCCCCTTCTCCTGTTGTAATGTGCCCTACCTGACAAGTATCCCCCCACACACAATTAAACAGAGGAACAGGCCATAGAATATCAATAAAAACGAAAACAAAATAAAGAAACAATTCTCACTACGGATTTGTCCTCCCCTCGAGTGAGGGTGTACTCCTCCACAGACACAAACACAACTTCCCACTGCATCACAGTTTACCCACCTGATCCATCACTCCTTGGCGTTTTTTTTGGTGGTACTCCCACTTGTATACATAAATAGGAGCAGGAATAAAACAAAACTGAGAAAAAAAAAGGCACGCAAACTACACACATCATCATCATAATTAGAATTCCCAACCGTCATTATTATTTGGGACTTTAACCATGAATGAGAGACACAATGAAAGGTATTACCGTCACTAGGTGGGAAAAGTTCCCTTTTTCAAATAATGAGAAAAACCGGAAGACACCAAAACAAGCTAAAGAAATAACGGGAGGTGTGCATCGGCAAATATATGTCAAAAAAAAAGTCCTCGGGAACTAGCAAGACCCGGGAACCGCTACGCTCTGAACACATATACTTTCATACGGTGGGGAAAGGCATATATACACGCACAACCCCACACCCCACCCCTATTTTACTTCGTAACCATGGTGACAAAACAGAGATTCGTTGTCTGTTTTAAGGAAATCTAATTATTGCCCATCTACGAACTGATAAATACGCGATGCAACTAAATCCATCTGTACTTCATGCAGAAAAATTAGCTGATCTTCATATTTAGCGCATGCCCTGAAAACCTACAAGAAATGACTACCTTCACAAAAAAAGTAATACAACATATGTCAGAAGTCATAAAAAAAAAAGAGAACCATAGAACAGTAAACACCTAGAATAAAATTTTTTATGGTAGACCTCGAAAGTGGGAAACCCCTTTAAAATCAGCGGGAAAATAAAACAACCCGGTCACCAAATAACAAAATATTCCTAATATGAGGGAAAGCAAGGTAAAAAAAAAGGGGGTAATTCCTCATAACTTTACCTAGTCTATTAAAGGCTACGGAAGTACTCCGTGAGAAGGGCTGCACCAAAGCCCGTCGCACCCTTGGCGTCAAACGTAGGAAAAGCCAAATCAACATGTACGTGCTTGCCAGTAAACTTAGGACTGAGATGGTTCGCAATGAACTGACCACCGCACGAAACACCAGCATTATTTCTATTGGCAACTGAATTACGCATATCAGCGAGCGGGCTGCGGAACTCTGGGATGTGGTACTCTGGGCAGTAAAGCACTGGAAAACATGTCTCACCGCTCGTCTTGCCTGCCTTTAAAAAGGCGAGTTCGGCATCTTCGTCATTTACAAAGAGACCTGCATGTTTGCGACCTGTTGCGATGCCTTGTGCACCTGTCAGAGTCGCCATGTCAACGAGCACGTCAGGCACGTGTGGAAGTTCATTGGTCGCGTGAAATACACCATCAGCAAGCACCACACGGCCCTCTGCGTCGGTGTTATTGATCTCCACCGTCTTGCCAGACTTCATCACCAGAATATCATCATTGCGGTACGCGTTGGGTCCAATGGCATTCTCTGCAAGACACAGGGTGCAGGTCAGCGCAACCGGCTGCCCGAGACGCACTGCGGTGACAAAACCACAGAACACCGCCGCGGCGCCGCCCATGTCGTGCTTCATTCCTGTCATAAAGGCTGGTTGCTTCAGTGCGAGACCACCGCAGTCATACACGATACCCTTCCCGACCAGCGCGACCCTCTTCTTTTCCTTGTTTTTAGGGGTGTATGTGAGGGTCACGAGGCGTGGTGGCTCGCTGGCACCCTTCCCAACAGAGTAAATACCGCCGTACCCTCGCTCGCACAGCTCCTCACCGCAGATGACGTCGACGCCGCATCCCAGCTCCTTTGCATATGCCTGCACGATCTCTGTGAAGGTGGTGGTGTTGAGCAGATTCGTCGGCGCGTCCACAAGGCGCTGGCAAAGCTGCGTGGAGGTGGCGATGACGGCGAGCTCCTGCGCCGGTGGGGCGGGGGCGGCGGGGAACACCACCTGCAACCGCACCGCACCGTCGTGGTACGCCCGCCCCGCCATGCCGTCCTTCGCGGAGAAGTTGTGCCGCCCGCTGCGGGCCACCGCCACCGCCACTGCCACCGCCGCCGTGGACCGCACGAAGACGTCCACCGCCGCCACCGCCGCCGGCGCTTCCTCCAAAGCGGCCGTCACGAGTCCGGCGATCACGTCGGGCCGCGCCGGGCAGTTGGTGCGGGACGCCTTCGACGGCACCTCGCCCACCACTACACGCACGAACTTCTCGCCCGCCGCGTTCCGCACCCCCTCAACAAGCACACCGAACGTCTTTCCCTCCTTCACTCGCGCAATCGCCTCCGCCACGGCAGGGCAATACACCGGCAGGCTCTTCACAGAGGCATCCTCCAGCTGCTCCCGAGTACCAATGAGGACCGCAAATGCCGACGAAAGCCCTGATGGCTGCTCCTTCTGATAAGTGGCGACATCAGTAAAGTGAACATTGGTCTTGAAGTTGACACACGACTGCACAAACTCCGATAACTCACGCTCCCCACGAGAACGCTTCACCATTACTCTCGCTTTTTCTCTTGTATGTTTGTTTGTTTACTTGTTTGTTTGCTTATTTGTTTATCTTCCTCTCGTTGTTATTTTAGAACTTGAAATTCAACCTTGGTCCCAATTGGCCCCCATAAAGCACAGAATGTGATATGGGAGAAAGAGAAACAAACAGAAAGAATGAAAGAAACATTAACAGCAAGGAGAGACAAGAGTCCGTTGAAACACATTGCCGGTTCCAGTCAGGTCCAAACATAGACACACAAAACAACCCACTTTTTGTCACTCCCTTCCAGTTCCGCACCCACTCTCATCACGGCATCCCTTCCCTCCCCTTCTCCTGTTGTAATGTGCCCTACCTGACAAGTATCCCCCACACACAATTAAACAGAGGAACAGGCCATAGAATATCAATAAAAACGAAAACAAAATAAAGAAACAATTCTCACTACGGATTTGTCCTCCCCTCGAGTGAGGTGTACTCCTCCACAGACACAAACACAACTTCCCACTGCATCACAGTTTACCCACCTGATCCATCACTCCTTGGCGTTTTTTTGGTGGTACTCCCACTTGTATACATAAATAGGAGCAGGAATAAAACAAAACTGAGAAAAAAAAGGCACGCAAACTACACACATCATCATCATAATTAGAATTCCCAACCGTCATTATTATTTGGGACTTTAACCATGAATGAGAGACACAATGAAAGGTATTACCGTCACTAGGTGGGAAAAGTTCCCTTTTTCAAATAATGAGAAAAACCGGAAGACACCAAAACAAGCTAAAGAAATAACGGGAGGTGTGCATCGGCAAATATATGTCAAAAAAAAGTCCTCGGGAACTAGCAAGACCCGGGAACCGCTACGCTCTGAACACATATACTTTCATACGGTGGGGAAAGGCATATATACACGCACAACCCCACACCCCACCCCTATTTTACTTCGTAACCATGGTGACAAAACAGAGATTCGCGGTTGAAAAAAAGAATATTTAATGTCGGAAAAGGATTAAGAAAGTAAAAAATATAATAACAGTCATACCACGAAAACACAGAACAGAACGATTTTTGCCGTGAAACATTCTGTTGTTGGTGGGAAAAAGAAAAAAGTGGAAAAAAAAGGTTCCCTACCTTGTATTGATCTGGGATAAGTATTAATAAATCCAGGCGTACTCTTGCTTTCTGTGATAAAGTCTCTAACCCTTTTTTTGTTTTGTTTATGCCTTCCACATTCTTCCTTTTATTTCTTTCCGTTTTATATGCTATTATTAATGCCCACATCTCGTCAGTTTATATATCTTTTGTTTTTTTTTTTTACTTCGTTATTCACATTGTAATATTTTTTCGTCTTTCGTTGCACTATAGATTACGAGGGAAATCAAATTTACCACGATTTTATTAATGATTTCATGAATCTTGCTACACACACATACACACATTAATATGCATTACCTCAGTTCACATGTTTCCCCATTTGTTTATTGCTTTACACACTTTATGGTGCTGGACAAGAGCACCTCATCGAAGTGTCGGTCGTAGCGAAGGGTAAGTAAAAAGGCAAAAAGAATTAGACACCAAAAAAAAAAAAAAAAAAAAAAAAAACGGAAAATGAAAAATACACTATATGGGAGTAGAAACCAAGAGGGCGAAAGTTAACAAAAAAACCAACAACATCATATAATCAAACTACTGATAAACCAGCAGCGATGGAAAAACAAAAGGAATACGAAGAATTGAGGTGAAAGAAAAAAAAAAATACCCTTGATTTGAGGGACAACATATATTTAATACCTCAGCCCAACACCCTCTTTTTTACTGTTGTACACAATGCACTTGATTTCCCCTTTTGGTGAAGGAAATAGATTAGAGAGTCAGGAAATATATCAATTTCCAATAATAAACCCTTGTGTAACTTTTTTTTTGCATTTCCTCCTCGTAGTACTCTTTATTCTCCTATCTTTTTCTTCTTTAAAAGCACTTAAAAAAAAGTAACTACACAGTATACACCACGATCCCCCCTAAACCCCTCCTTTTTTTTTTTTTGCAACTTCCAGCACTCTAACAAGGTTTGGATAGAACAAACCGTGTTGAAAGAGAACTATCCTCGTCGTCCTTTCACACGTACGTGTCGCTCCACTGTGGCGATGGGTGCGACTTTGTCAAATGACGGATCCGCCGGCGGGGATGTCACTGCGGACGCATCTACACTACGCGATAATTCCACCACCAGCGGCATGCACGGCAGACCATCGGTTTGAAAGTGGCGTGTCTGTTGTGGAAGTCGGCGAACATTCTCACAATACTCTTTTAGTCGCATGTACTGATCAAAGTTCTCAGCGTACCAGAATCCGTGGCGATCCATCAACACGCGACAGCGAAGTTTGTGGATTAAATCCCACACTCTGTCTGTTCGGACAAGCGCAATAAACGACGTCTCAGACCGTGGCTCAATTCCAACAACGGTGGCAATATCAGGGCCACATGTGGCCTCCACAACTCGATTTAATACAATTATAGTACGATCCCGCAACTCACAAGGGAACATTTGAATAAAAACCGGTAAAACCTGTTCCCCAGGTTTATTTGGGTCTGAGTTTACACTGACGATATGCGCAGATCTTTTATCTACACGACTGCCATTCCTTACATTGGGTACCTTGCGGAACTTGGAAACATCATTCATTAATGGTGATAGGTTATACGGTACATATTGCACTGCACCCTGCAAGGCGTCGTGTACATTACCCCTGGGAGAGTTTGTGTTAAAAGAAAATGGGTCAGGAAAATATTGCATGTGTGTTGAACCATCAAACACTGGCAGTGGTTGTTGTTGACCGCAGAGGAATGCTGTGTGAATGAGAGGAGTATTTATTGAGCCAGTCATCACACTTTTGTTACTTGGTGTTGCCCCTACGTAACTAAAACTGTTGTTGAATTCGCCGTCCATGTCACCCACATGGTGTCTGAGACTGTACGAAAGTCCTTGGGAGAAATTCTTACTAGTGCTTTTCGAACACATGTGAAATTGCCCGACTGGACTATTTAACATTAAAAGACTTGGGTACAGTGGCAGGGGTGGTGGTATCCTACAGGGTGGCGCTCCAGAGTGTGTTGCGTCCGCCAGTGTTTGTTGCGATTGTGGAGGTGTTGCGTACATCACACTTGTAGGCATGGGTCCCATCATGGTACTAGTACCGTTATTATCATTGTATACGCCTTGTGTTAATCCCATTCCCGCATTAGCAATTCCTCCTTCTGTGGCAATGGACAGTGTAAAGGGACTCACCACAAGACTACAATCCCCGTTGTGTTTCGACCTGTTGCCCTCTTGAGATAAGGATGGTGTACAGATATCCTGCACAGCCTCTCCAGGTGTCGGTTCTGGTGTTGTTATCGCTATTTCTGTTTTTGTTGGGCTTGTCAGCGTTGATGAGACTCGTCCATGGCATGAGACCTTCATCGTGACTTCAGGTATACCTTCTCTTAGTGAACTACTCAAATCGGGGAAATCAAAGGCACTCTCGTAGATACTAGAGTGACAGTTTTTGATAACTCCATCCACTGCCTCTCCATCGGATGTGGGGGTAAGCGCCACAGGCCCTTCACACGACGTGAAATCGGAGGAACTCGTAACTGCATCGTTAGGAATTGGCGCAATGGCCCCTGCGTTTGAAAAGACGGTATCAATTCCCAACACCTTCCCGACTGAGGACATTAAAACTCTGCTGCTCTACTGGGCCTTTCTTTTTTTGTTTCTTTGTTTCTTTGTTTGTTTGTTTCTTTTAGTTTTTTTTTTTACTACGTGTTGTACACTTGTACACTGTCCTGTCTTTTTTTTATTTTGATTCTAGCGAAAGAGAAAGCAAATAAAAACGAAGAAACCAATATAAAGAGAGAGAGAGAGAGAGAAAACTCTGACATTAAATTCAGTCAATCTCAAGACTTTTTTTGTGTAAGTCTTGCAAGTACGTCGCTCTGGGTACAAGGTCTCTCCTCTCCCTCACTATCTTATTACTATTAGAAGCAGTATGTATTTGTGTCTATGAATATATGCAGGGTTTACCAAAGAAAAAAATGTATATTTTTATGTGTAGGAGCGTAAATCAATGTCAAAAGTCAGGTGTTAGAGGTTTACAACCAAATCCCTCTTCACCCTCCTTGCGATTGATTTCAGTTGTCATTTCTCAAAGCAAGTCTGTATTTCACTTTTCGCGTTTTCTCTTTTTTTTTCTTCCTACATCCTTACTTCAGCATTGGGACCCTCACACATCCTTCGTTTGTTTCTTTCTTTGTTTGTTTAATAATAATAATAATAATAATAATAATAATAATAATAATAATAATAATAATAATAATAATAAGAGTAATAAAAATTATTATTATTATTATTATTATTATTATTATTATTATTATTTTATACCCAGTGCTCTTTTCCATACATCCCTTTTTATTTCTCCATGTATTGAATGAATTTATTTCCTCCTTTTTTTCGTTTTCTATATTTTTTACACTTTTCCTTCCCTTGTCATATATATTACCCCATTACCTTCAACCATACTTTCTTTAATTTTTCCTTTTATCACTGATCATCTAGCTTCACATTTCTCTCATTGTTTTTCTGTTTATAGCCCATATATATATATATATATATATATATATATATATATATATATATATTATGTACAGAGAATCCGAATTGCTAGTTAAAAAAGTCAGCAAAAGAAAAAAAAGTAATTGAGTGAGAGAGGTGGTGGAAGTTAAACGGGACAATGCACACAAGATATATATATATATATATATATATACAGACACATTTGAGCACGTGTATCAACCCCCAAATGAGGGAAGTGTTGTTCAGACATATACAGAGAGAGAGAAATAAGAAAAGGAGAGCAATCATAGTTTTGTTATAGTAATCGTAATAGTGGTAATAAAAGAAGGGGGTGGAGAAGGAGGAGGAAGAGTTGAAATAAAAAAAAAAGGAAACAAAAAGAAGAGAGAGGCTGGCTTATAGCTATAATATAAAAAAAAGGGTAATAATTCATCCAGCTAAAGATAAACAAAAAAAACTCTTGACCTCAGTTCATTAAAGGGGGGAAAGGAAGGATGAGAAGACGTCAAGTAAAAAGAGTAGTGTATGTGCCATGTACAACAAAAAGAAAAAACAACAAAAAAAAAAACAAAAACAACAACAGCAAAAAAAAAAAATACAACAAACACAAACACATTATTTATTTCCCACTGCAGTCTACCATGGTCAAAAGTTTGTTTGCTTGTTTGTTTTTCTTCTCCACCAGTGGTCAGTTTTGTGTTGTTGACCTTCTTTTTCGCTTTCCAGGTACAGTTTCCCCTCATTTTCTGAGTGAGTGGATGAACGAGAAAAAAAAAAGTGCCAAGAAAATATAAACAACAGGGAAAAACAAAAAGAAGTGATAACTTAATAACAGAGAGCGGGAAAAAAAATGGAATTGAAATGTCAAACAAAACAAAAGCAAAAAGAAATGCACTCCTTTTTTCCTTATTTTGTGCAGGTGTTTGGGTATGTGTCCAACTGTGTGTGTAGAGTGATGTGTGCCAATGACAAGAGAAGTGAATAATAATAATACTAATACTAACAATAATAATAATAATAATAATAATAATTCTCCCCTTTACCAGAAGAAATAAAGTCTGGTGTAGAGACTCAATTATTTCTATTCTCTCTTCCGCATATTCGCAACGATCATAAGAATATATATATATATATATATATATATATACCAATTATTGCAGAAAGAGAGAGTGTATGTCTCTGAGAGAGAATGAGAGAATAAAGTGTGAATCTTCAAATATACCATTAATAAATATCATCATTTATCATCCAGTAATATCCTAATCATGACAAGAAAAGCAGAATCACACTTACACACACAATCGTAAACTCACTGGCGTATCAAATGCCCCCAAACAAACAAAAAAAAAACCACAGGAATTCATATTTTTGTTACTATTATTCCATTTTTCCTCCATTTATGTTTTTTTTTTTAATGCTCTCAGTATTATTTGTTACTCAACTTCTCGCTTTAACCACATTAATCTCGGGGATATATACACGTGGCGTTGTTGAGGCTCTCTTCTTATCCTTCTCTTTCTCTCCTATCCCATTATTAAGATGAGAGAGAGAGAAGGATATTTCTAAATTCTTCCTCTTAGCCCCTCATTTTTCGTTGATTGCCCTATATTCCCCTCATACATGTGATATTTTCTTTGCTTTTTTTCATTCTTCAATGTTTTACTCTAGATTCGTTTTTCTTCTTTTTGTAGATCATCTGTGATTTCAACACAGATAGGTGGTGAACAATAGAAACAAAAAAAATTAATAAGAAAAAAAAAGAATGCATTCAATTTCCAGTTCCACTCTGGTATCATATAAAAAAAAGAAAAAGTAAGAGAAAAAAAGACATTCCTTTCTCCTTTCCAGTTTGGTTCCGTAAACATTTAGCCACTGTTCCATTGGTTCCGTGTTTCACTTTTGTTTATGACCCTTTTCGAATTCATATATATATATATTTCTGTGTCTCTTTTCTCCCGCTTAGTAACGCAAAATCCATATATATATATATATATATATATATATATATATATAACGGTGTCCAAGGCAGCAAATCGCACAAGGGGAGGAGAGTATATATGCTTAAATGTGTATACATATGTGTAAACAGCCGCCACGAGACCAAGTTCCATGTCTTTTTTTTTGTTGTTTTTTCTGCTTCTTTATCGCAGTTACAGTTGTTATTCTTTCTGATTCTGTTTTTATTTATTTTTCTTCTTTTTTATTTTCGTTAATTTAAATTTTATTTTTTTTTTAATTTTGGTCCCGTCATCTACACCTTGAACTGCACTGGTGCAGACTCCAGAGACCCACACAAAACACTACAGCAGTCTGTAGAGAGAGAGAGAGAGAGACGTATACATATACATGTAAACACCCAATAAGTACGCAAACAAATAAAGAATGACATCTTGTGTTTCTTTCTTTTCTTTTACGTTTTTTTTAATCTTTTTCTCCGCTTCGTTTTTGTTTCTTTTTTGTGTGCTATTCTTTTTTTTTATTTTTTTCTTCTTAAATCATCGGTATTTTTTTTTTCTTTTTCTGTTCTTCCTCTCATGTAGTGTTTTTCTCATTTTCATCACTCCTATAAACGATGTCATTTTCAAGCAACCACAACGGAAGCGTGCTTCCATTCCTCAAGAAGGAACAGCAAAAAGTACAAAAAAAAAAGAAAAAGAGGGGAGGAGATGAGAAAAAAAAATGTATTCCATTGTAAAAAGAAATGAAAAAAAAAAGTAAAAGAGAAGAGTATCCGCAGAATACTGTAGATGGAAAGGAAGAATAAAAGGAAAAGAAGAAGAACGGGAAAAAAAAAAGCAATAAGTGCATAAAGAAGTGAAGTTTCAATATGAGGAGATGGAAAAGGGGATTCAATTTAAAGAAGGGGGGGACTTTTAATGCTCTTTTTGGGGATTTCTGTTCCCCCTATTCTTTCGTTTGAGTTTATTTATTATATTTTTTCGCCCTTCTTTTCCTTTCGTTTTTACTTTTCTCTCTGCTTGTCTGTTTTGTTTTTTTTAACTCTGTCTCCAGGTGTATATATGTATGTGTACATCCGCGTGTTCCATTTCCCATACACAAAAGATGAAGAACAGAAAAAAAAAGAGAAAAGTGGGGAGGAGGGAGGACAGTTGAGTTTTTGGTCATAACAATAGTAAAAAGGGTATAAAACGCACAAACTTATAAATAATATCAATAATAATAATAATAATAATAAAACAAGAGTAAAAGAGTTAATGCGAGACCATTTTATTTTCCCCCTTGGGGTTTTCTTTGAAACAATAGTAACAATAATAATAAAGCCAAGACCATACAGAGACACGCATACGGGATTTATTCACGTTAATCTTATTTCCTTTTCCTTTCTTTTCATGTTGCTACCGCGCCACCGCTGCTTAATGATTTCATTGTCTCTTTGGTATTTTGTATTCAATATTTCTTTTCTTTTACTTCTCTTTTTTTTCTGCTTTTTTCCAATTAACGAAATCTTTACATCACCGTTGGTCTTCATATGATGTGCTCACATCAATTATTTCCGAACTATGTAAAAACACAATTATATACGTATAAAATCCTTATATAGATATATTTTTTCTTTTTTTCTGTATTTCTATGCTTTACTTAACTTGTCCTATTGCACTTTTCTGAACCTCAAACGTTTTTCTTATGTCTCGCTGATACCTTTATTATTGAATTTCTCTCTGAATGCGAGTGTGTTATACATAGATATAGGTACAAAAAAAAAGACAAGAGAGGGTGGATATATATATAATTACTCCCCTTTTTTTATTATTTTCCCCTTCTGTCAGTTCATCCCCTTTCTTCTCCGATATTACTGCTGTTCCCACTTCTTCTCATTTCTTATTAATCTTTTCTCTCTCCCTCCCATTTACATACACACTCTTTCTCTCTGACTCTTTCATTTCGTCAGAAAGTCATTCTGATGGTCAAACGCATATTTACCCTGTACTCGATTTTCATTTTCGTCAGTTTTTCCTTGTTATTATAGCATCATTCCACGTTTCTTTTCTGTTTCTTTTTTTCTTTTTTTTTTTTGGAGAGGGAGTGCAGCAGCACAGAGGAACGGAAATAACAAATAAAATGAAGTTGTATGTACAAGTACACGTATGTATCCACTTTCTTGTCGGTGTGTACACATACACACATTCGAATATATAAACGCAGATATTCATAGTGAAAGGTGGTGTTCATCGTTTTAGGTAGAGTGCCTCAAACAATAATAATAACAATAATAATAATAATAATAATAATAATAATAATAATAATAATAATAATAATAATAATAATCTTTCCAAAAAAAAAGCAAGAATAAATGAAAGACAAGGGGTGAAAAACAAAAAACTAAGGGACGGATAATAATCGAAAAGAAAAAAACCAAATAAAAAAGACACTTGCATTCCAGTGATGAATAATGGTGCAGTTTATTTATTTTTTTTTTTGCTCTTTTTTTCTTTTTTACTTTTTTGGGGAAGAAACTATTTATTTTCTCGAATTTTTTTTCCTTTTTTTTGTTCTTCCTCGAATATGATCTCCTCATTTTAAAAAATTCTTCTTCCTTTTGCACTGATTCTCTTTTTCTGATTCCTGTCACCGCCATTCCTCCTATTGAGATATCTGGACATCTCTGTCTTACATATTTAAGACAATTCTTGTGTCGGTCATAATAAAGTAAGATCCACAGAACAGGAAAGGAAATTGCAGTACGACAATGTCAATTTGTTTGATACACACCCTTTAAATGTTGTATGTCTTTTTTTTATCTTTTTTTTAATATTTTTTTTCATTTTTCCTCAGGGTGTGAGGAGGGAAGGGGCAGGTTGTTGGTTTTTCTTATTTTTTTATATTCTTCTCTTACTTACTTCCAGAATGCATTCCAATTCCATTGTGTATGTGTGTACACTTCCATGGCTTTAATTATCATGTTTACAATTATATATATATATATATATATATATATAATATATATAACACCTCTCGCCTTCCCATTGTGGATATTATGAGTTCCATTTCTCTTCTCTTCTCTTTCCCTCTCCACCTGGTCGGTGTGAACACATCGTTATTGATTCGACCCCCCGCATGCAATGTTCTTCTCCACTACGACCCCACCGGCCGCAAATCCGTCTCAATCACCAGTCGATTACTTCCATCACACGCGTCGCTCTGCATGGAACACTCACCACTCTCGTTGCTGCCTGTTGCCGTCGAGACACGTAAGTGTCGCTCCACTGTGGCGATGGGTGCGACTTTGTCAAATGACGGATCCGCCGGCGGGGATGTCACTGCGGACGCATCTACACTACGCGATAATTCCACCACCAGCGGCATGCACGGCAGACCATCGGTTTGAAAGTGGCGTGTCTGTTGTGGAAGTCGGCGAACATTCTCACAATACTCTTTTAGTCGCATGTACTGATCAAAGTTCTCAGCGTACCAGAATCCGTGGCGATCCATCAACACGCGACAGCGAAGTTTGTGGATTAAATCCCACACTCTGTCTGTTCGGACAAGCGCAATAAACGACGTCTCAGACCGTGGCTCAATTCCAACAACGGTGGCAATATCAGGGCCACATGTGGCCTCCACAACTCGATTTAATACAATTATAGTACGATCCCGCAACTCACAAGGGAACATTTGAATAAAAACCGGTAAAACCTGTTCCCCAGGTTTATTTGGGTGCGAATCAGGCTGCTCATACTGTTTAAGTGCCGCAGAAAGGTTGTAGGAGTAGTAAATGCAAGTTCCCTGTAGGCTCCCGTGCACATTTGTGCCAGAGCGTTGTCGTCCTACTGGCTGTCGTCGCTTCGTCAATTGAAGGCGGACGGAGTCGTAACTTGGCGGACTTCCCTTCGGTTGTGGCTTCTGCGCAGCGGCGGCATCACTGCATGTGTGGAGAGAAGGGGCGGCGGCTGCAGCATTGAGGTTCGTCTCGGTGGTTGGAAAGGCCGCGAGAGGCTGCGGCGCAGGGGCGGAGAGGGGGGCGGCAAAAGCCGGCATCATCCCGGGCGCCGTTGTGGAAACACCAGCGGCATTAGACGGAGCGGCCCCAACGGCCCCACCAGCGGCGGTGGCGGCGGCGGGATGCCACGGGGTACACAGGATTGTTCCCACCGCTTGCGGTGTTCCTGTCATGGGTGAAAATGTCATTGCCCCGTTCACTTCAACACCTTGTTGGGGTTGGGTAAAGACGTAATAGGGAATCATTTGTGGGGCACCAGGGGGAATGCATAACGTTTGTGGTGAAGGGGCAGGTGCAAACATAACAACATTGTTTCCGCCTTGAGCAGTTGTAAAGAAGGTGGGAACATTGCCTGGGAGTGTTGTAGTAACTGGAGATCCCTGTTGATATGTCAGGCCGTTGTTAGTGTTATTGTTGTTAGGCGGCATTGTTGTAGTTCCTAGAGACATAAGCGAGGATACGCTGAGCTGATTATTCAGTGGAGTATATACTAATGGGCATGCCATTGGTGCATTCGTGGCACCACCTTTAACGGATGGCACAGTAGATTGCTGTCGAGTAGATCCAAACGAGGATTGGTACATATTAGGTGTAAGTCCGTTATTAACCTTGGAATCTGCTGTAAGACTGGTGGTCTGATAATCTTTTGTAGCCAGTTGTGCAGGAGCGCATACGTGAGAGGCTGCTGCTTGTGAGTTGCCGTTGCTGTTACACTTGTCATTGTTCTGTTGGATTTGTTCGGCATCTAAATCACCACCTAAATCGGGGAGAGTAAAGACGCTGCTTCCCCAAACATCATGCTGTTTATCCGCTGGTGTGGGGATAGTATCTGGAAAAGGACTGAAATTAGCTTGCGCAGATGTACCGTCCTCATTGTACTGAAGAGAATTTGGATCACATAAGTCTTGGAAAGACAAACCCCGAAACATTGCTTCTTGACAATTTTAGTTGGACACCAAATTAACTTTTATTGTTTTGTTTCGTGTGTTTCTTTTTTCAGTGTTATGTTTCTTTTTTTCTAAGAAATCACCTTGTCCTAAACCCTTCTTTTATTTTCTTTTGTGTGTTTTTCTTTTTTTTAAAAAAAAGGAAGGTTGTAGTATTGCACTTTAAGTGAAATATCTTTTTTGCTGGTGTTTTTCTTTCTGCTCTCGGTTTTTCCCCTTCTTTTCTTCGTAAGGCTGCTCGTCTGCGGAGAAAATATCTATACCTACCTATAAATATACTATATATTATATATAGATATAGATATAGATATTACTGTGTATCTTTCTTTAACTATAATGCAAGAGGCCTGGTAGATGTATCAGTTGATATAGCTAACTTACTAAGCGTCGTGTAATTTTTGTTGGTATAATCTATTGTACGACACGAAACCAAAAGAAAGAAAGAAACAAAAAAAAAAAACACACACACGAAAGACGCATGTTTCATCATGTGATACAAATTATTCAATCGATGTGCAATAAACAAAAACACAGACAAATACAAAAAAAAAAAGAATCTCATTCTCTATGTCCCAACTTTCTTTTTCTTTTCATCACCAGTCATCTCCTTTATGTCAATCACATGTGTCCACCACCTTTCTTTTTTTTTTCATATATATATATAATATATATTCCTTCGCTTTTTTTCCTCCACCAGTTTCACTCCATCGTAATTATGTTACTGCTACCTCAGTGTTTTGCTTATAGATCAAATATTACGCTGACGCTTTCGGTTATCCGCCTGCTTCGCCTCCACCCGCCTCTCACACCACTGTGGAAAGTGCTGCCGCGCGTACTCCTCCTCGGCGTCTGTGAGTGGAAGTAAATTCGGGCAGACCGCCCGCAGTTCCCGGCCAAAGTCACCATCGGCCAAACTGAAGGCGGCGCGGAGTTCTCTCGCCACCGTCTCATCGCGGCAGACCACAAAAGCACGTCGTTGTTTACATCCCGCACCTGCAGATGATGATGATGGTAAGGTAGAAGATGTTTCGGGTTCTTCCACTCTTACTAATGTGATGCCTTTCTTTAGTACGGGGTTTGTAAGACTGAGGTTGCCAAGTTTCATCTTCATTGTCTGCCATGTAGTGCCGGGTGGAACACCCTCCACCTTCAGTGTTACGCCTTTACGCAGAAAACGTCGTACACTGTTATCTTGCAGCTCCGCTAACGCCTTCTGTGCCTTCACAACATTATGCTGCAACTGCGTTGCATCCTTCACACGATTTTTCTCTTCCATTTTAGCAATATACTCCTCCATTAATGCTGCGTGTAGACGCGTTGGTAAAAAGTGCTGCGCCAAGGGTGAAGGCGCTTTACCAAAAGAGATATTGGCTTTCGTACAATTTACCGCCTCCTCTATTGTGGCAAAACGAACCACAAATGAGGCATGCGGTTGTGTATCACCATGCGGACGTGTCATGACAGAAGCGCACTCCACCAGACCATAAGCATTAAAAAAGGCTACAACCTCCTCCGGTTTGGAGGCACGATGAAGTGGCCAAACTACTACACTTCGAAGAGCGGGATCATTTTTTGGATTGAGGAAACTACGACGACGTAGACACCATGCACCATCTTCTCCTTTTACCGCTTCTACAATGGAGCTTGATCCCGCAGCCTCACACAGAGAGGTGATATTCTTCTCATCTATAGTACAGTTGGCGAAGCGAAGAAAACTAGCACAGGTTATCGTAGGTGGTTTTGTAAGGTCGGTAGTATCTTTTGGTGACACCTTTTCTCGAAAATATGCATTGGCGTGATCAAATAGATACGCATCACCGAAATACTTATCAAGCAATTCACTTGCATGATCTTTCGGTGGTTGGGTCATACTATCTTCTTTGTAGATTTATTTATTTTACTAAGGAAACATTAGAGGAAAAAGAAAAAAGGGAAAAAAAGGAAAAAAGAACAGTAATAATTCAGATCTATTAAATAACACTGGTAAAAGCTAACATCAAGCAAAAACTCCTCATTCTAATACCAAAGCTACCAAGAACAATCAGCGCAATCTTTTTTTTTTATTAGCGTGGATTCGTTGGGCATCAACTCCTTTTTTTTTTTTCTGGGTGGCAAACATACAATAGAAACACCCTTAAAAGAGTTCATTATAATCATCATCACTTTCACGCCTATGGCGAGAGCTGCGACGATGTTTATGTTGATGTTGATGTTGTTCTTCCTGCCGATCCCGATGATGGTGGTGGTGGTTATGGTTATGGTTATGGTACGACTCCGATATTCGTCGTCTCCCTCCATCTACACTGTAGCTGTCCACATAATTCCTACCATTCCTACTATCCCTTTCTGATCCCCAATCATAGTTGCGATGACTATTGTTCTTTCCACCATGGCGGTAGGAATCATCTGCATCATCCCACCGGGAGCGCTTCTCTCCGCGTCTTGAACCCCAGTTCGTTTGTGTATCACTATAAGACATTTTATAGTTACTTTCCGTGTTTCTTGAGTTAGGTCGTCTTTCACCGTAGGTGTGAGAATTTGATGCATAGCAACCACCAGTATTACCATCCCCTCCATAGTGACCATTCTCCCTTGCATAGGTGTAACGGTTATTATCACTACGAGAGAATTCACTTCTCTCGTTATATCCACACGTTTGTCGATCATAACTAGCTGAACTATTACCAGGGGTAGAACGAGATGAAAAAGTAGGAGAACCATCGTAACCTCCTCTCCGTATCAAACCCTGTTCATTTGCCATTATTCGAGTTACCCATCTATCAGGCACTCGATCTTTTCTTTGACGGCAATCAAAAGCGTTGTGACCCATTCCTCCACAAAAACAACAGGAAGAACTCTTCTCTACCTTTCGAGGAGAACAGTCAAAATGTCCTAGTGAATGACAGGAAACACATTCCACAAACTTCATCTCTTCTGAAAAAGGAAGAGTTGAAGATAATATCAGAAAAGGTGAAGGATGAGGATCTTGACAAATATGATGGTAATTACGCGTGGTGTGGCATGTTTTGCAGAGCGCATTGGGGCATTCTGGTTTTTCATGACCTTCCATTCCACAATTCCAACACACTTTCTTTGTACCCGTTGCATCTGTATTTCGTTGATTAGTTAAATCATAATAACGGTTTGGACCACGAGAAGCCCCACTCCTTGAATTTTGCTGTTGTGGTTGTTGTTGAGAAGCAGCTTCTACATCGGGTGATGCCACACTATCACCAGTCGCAGCTCCTGCTTGTGTGGATGCCTCTGTAGACATCGATGGTTGCAGGATTGTGTCATTTCGACTATTAGCATTAGTCCCATTCTGAAGTTGATTGACATGGGAACCTCTTTCCCCGGCTCGTGCACACTCCATCCCTTCTCTACAACGGTAAGTGTACCCAATCGTAACACGATCGGCATTACGTACAGGTTCGCAGTTGCAACATTTTGCCAATCGTCGCGAATGGTGGGCCGAGCAGATAACGAACTCTTCACCTTTAGCAGGTACTGCAGGAGCTACATCCTCAATATCGGCTCTCATTTGAATAGATTAATTCTCTCCCTCTTTTTTTATCTTTTAATGTTATGATAGCAAAACGAGAATAATAAGAGTGAAGAAAGACAAACGTCAAACTCCACTCTCACTCTTTTCTCCTACTCGTTTAGAGACTGTTTTTTTTTTCTTCTTTTTCTGTCTCTTAGGCCCCTACACACCTGTATATATCCGACTGTCTCTTTCTGTCAGTCTGTCTGTATGTATGTATGTATACGTGATAAAAGAGAAAAAGAAAGCAGACAAGTCTTGAAAGATAAGTTCAAATCTGTCATCACTACCATCAACACCCCTTTTAAGGGCAAATGATTTTACTCCACTCTCAGAATCAATAAATCCAATAAGAGAAGCCCCTTTTTCTTTTTTTTCTTTTAATGTCTCTCCCCCGCACTCCTTTCGTTTTCATTTTCACCCATCCACCAAACTTATTGTCCTTGTTTTCTTCTTTATTTTCTTTTCCTTTTCTCTTTTTCTCCTTCTGCAATAACAAAGAGAAAACGTTATTCCTTCTCACATACGAAACATACCAAACCTTGTTTCTTCCTGTGGTGCCGATAGAGTGGCCCGAAGGGACTGCACCACCACTGCCCTAGTGTCCTCTGGTGCTATGACGCCATCATCCCACAGTCGGGCGGTACTGTAATAACACGATCCCTCCCGCTCGTACTTTCCTCTTACCTCCGCCTTGAAATCCTCCACCGCCTCTGGTTTTAGTTTAGAGTTTGTTAAGGCAAGCACAGTCGCAGCTTGATTCCCGCCCATTACACTAATCTTTGCATTAGGCCACATAAAGAGAAAGCGTGGATCAAATGCCCGACCACACATACCATAATTTCCTGCCCCATAACTTCCACCGATAATAACAGTTATTTTGGGTACTTTTGTGGTAGATACCGCGGTGACAAGTTTGGCTCCATGCTTTGCTATACCACCCTCTTCATACTTCTTTCCAACCATAAAACCTGTAATATTCTGCAAGAATAATAAAGGGATCTGACGATAAGAGCACAATTCAACAAAGTGTGCACCTTTAAGAGCAGATTCAGAGTACAAGATTCCATTATTAGCAACAATACCAACGAGCATACCTTCAAAACGTGCAAATCCACATACTAAAGTATCACCATATTGCGCCTTAAATTCATCAAATTCACTTCCATCAACAAGACGGGAAATAACGGCACGTATATCGAAACCTTTAACAACCTCAGCAGTCATATCAGGTATGAAACCTCCAATCTCCTTTGGATCATACAATGGAAGTTTATACTCTGTATTCTCTATATTTTTATTGGGTATACGTTGATTAAGGTTTGCTACGATACGACGTGTTAGGTATAATGCATGAAGATCATCTGTTGCGAAATAATCTGTAACTCCACTTGCTCGACAATGTACAGTGGCGCCACCTAAATCTTCCGCAGTTACTTTTTCCCCTGTTGCAGCTAATACCAATGGTGGACCCCCCAGAAAAATAGTTCCATTTCTATTCACTATAACACTTTCATCTGACATTGCCGGTACATAAGCCCCTCCTGCAGTACAACTTCCCATAACCACAGCAATTTGAGGAATTCCTTTAGCAGACATATTTGCTTGGTTAAAAAAGATACGACCAAAATGTTGCGCATCTGGAAAAACCTCATCTTGTCGACCCAAATTAGCTCCACCACTATCCACAAGATAAATACAAGGCAAATGATTTTCCAATGCAATTTTTTGCGCACGAAGATGTTTTTTTACACTTATTGGATAATAAGTTCCACCCTTCACAGTAGCATCATTTGCCACTATCATTACCCGTCTTCCATGGACAAGCCCAATACCTGCAATAATACCTCCAGAGTAACATGTCTCACCAGGGTATAGATCCCATCCTGCGAGTTGTGAGAGTTCTAAAAATGGTGATATGGGATCAATAAGTTTATCAATACGATCTCGTGGAAGTAATTTACCACGACTTATATGGCGAGCTCTAGCTTTTTTATCCGCCTCTGAGTTCCCTTCTTGAACAATAGATACACGTTCACGCAGTTCGTCAGTAAGTACTTTCATCCGTTTTAAATTTTCTTGAAAAATAGGATCTGTGGAGTCTGCAGGAAAATGTAAAACATTTGGACGAAGGGAAGTTGATGCAGATTCATACTGAGATGAATGTGCAGCATACAGCTTAGATAAATCCCTTGATTCTTCTTTTTTTAACTGAATTTTGTTACCCACAGTCTCTGAGATTCCGGTAGCCTCGTTGCCACCCCGCGCCGTCGAGGATATACCCAACCGACTGCAGGAATGTGGAGAAATATAACACGTAATAAATTTCACAGAATATGGGGAGCGAAGCGCTACACGCGTTAATGAATTCGTATATCGACGCATGCGTTCCTCACTGCAAGTGCAAACAATTCTGTAACTGCTTCTTAGTATTGGTGATTCTTTTCGGTGGGGTGGAAAAAGAACTAATAATATCCCTTTTTTTTCCCCTTAAGAGTCACAAATAAAAAAAGAATATATATGTATATATAACAATGTACAGAAAAAAAAAAAAGAATAAAAAGGAATAATAATAACAATGACCCGCACAATACGATGACAAGTGTGCGATAAAAAAAAAAAATACACCGCTATCCCTGTAAACAACGAGATCAAACAAGGTACCTGCATTACGTACGTATGTACATACAAGCACAAGTTAAAAAAAAAAATTGAATAAGTAATTACCATAGGTCTCTACCTTTTTTTCCCAATGCTGAAGTGGCTCCCAATCCCATTACACACACACACAGACAAACACACTTCAGTTCATCTCATCAAATACCACCATCTTCGTCTCTATTAAAAAGGAAAAGCGATTTTAAGAAATAAAAAGACAAAAAAAATTAAGAAAAGAATTTTCCTTTATTTTCTTTTGGATGCGTTTGCCCCATCTTGTCTTCATCGTTAAAACACAAAAAGACGAGTACTAATCCCTGATGTTCAACATGGTTTCATATGCGTGAATGTACATGTTTGTTTACTTCTTTGTTTATTTGCTTGTTTGTTTTTTTCCGTTTTGGCGACAGAACCGTATGAGGAACTAGTGTCAGTTATTGGGTGGCACGGGAGATTCTCGAGTAAAAAAAATACCTTGAGAATCATGAAAACAATCGCAAAAAGAGAGAAAAAAAAGGAAAAAAACAACACCAACAACAATGACAACCGAAACCTGCGAAAAAGAGATGAAAAAAAACATATTTAATAAACAATAAGAAAGGAAGCAAAACTTCTTTCTCCACAACCCCCATTTCCAGTAGTTTTTGCTTTTTTTTTTCTCCCTTCCCTCTTTTATTTTATTTTTCTTTATTCATGGCTTCGTCTTTTTTCATTCTTTATTTCTTCCTCATTGACTCTTAAAAACACCACATCCTTCACCGTATCTCCCTCTCTCGCTCTCCTTCTTTTTCTTTCTTTAATACTTTTTCCTTTTTTTTTTTCCTTCTTTCTTTTTTCTTCGCTTTACCAAGTCTCCGTACGCTATTCGCCTACCCCGCAAACAGATAATACAGCAGCAGCAGCAGTGCCATCAGACCGCCTATAATGTACTGCACAGGAATCATCTCGCCCCCCGCCTTGTACTTTGTCAGCGGCACATCCTCCTTAAACGCCTTCCGCTGCACCACCGGCGGCGGGGCGTCTTTGTCCAAATCGCCGATGATGAACTCCTTTGAGCGGGCGAGGGCGGAGGAGGAGTGGCCGATGCTCTCGAAGGAGTTTGTGATGTCGTACCCGCCGAGATCGTTGATGGGATCGAGTCCGCCGGGGTGTTCGTTGAGGAACTTCGTCACGTCGAGCACACGATCGTATAATACGACCCAGCAGTCCGTGTCCTTGTTGTGCTGTCGGATCTCCTCCCATTTATACTTGGGCAGCTGTCTACTTGACATTTTTTTTTTCTTTGGTAAAAGGATATATATGGAGTGTAGTTATAGATATTACACTTTTTTTTTTTTTTTTGGGGGGGGAGAACCAAGAATATTTATAGAAACAGATAATAAATAAAAAAGGGGTATGTTTCTTTTTCATAAACTGTATTACCATACAAAAAGATACTCCCAGTACTAACATTAATAATAATAATAATAATAACGATTAAAGAACCATCAAATTCCAGCTCTTTTCCCTCTATTATTGTCACCAACAGAAAAACTCAAATATCGTCCACTTCAGCAATGAATTCTCCACAACATATTGAACTGTAGCAACAATAATAATACGACAACAATAAGATTACATGACGGCACTACCTTGGCAACACTTCCCTTTTTTTTTTATCTTCATCCATAATTCATACAAAGAAGCAAAGGCGAAATATCGGTCTCAAATGCAAGACTAACGAAGGAAAGCTTTCATTGTATCCAATAAACGCCAAAATCCACACTCTTACAGTAGAAATAAGAAGGAAACCATAAATAAGCAGCCTATATTGGGAACACCTGAAAAAACAACCAAGAGAAACAAAAAGTAAAAAAAGTGTTATCGCACCAAAAAAAAAAAGAAAAGGAAAGAAAGAAATAAGAATTAAAACATAGAAAATGTTACCATCAGGAAAACATCAACAAAATCACTCATACATATAATAATACTCAACAAACAGAATGAAATTTCTTCCTTATATTTTTATTTTCCACGGACTTATTAGTTTATTTATTTTTGTAATATTTTGTTTTGAGTTTTCCGCTATAAATTAGTAAGTTAAACCTATCTCCAAGGGAGTAGCAAAAAAAAAAAATCTTATATAAAAAAAAAAATCAGGTAAAGTGAATTTAATAAGATTTACCATAACAGGCACCCATCATCTTTTTCTTGTTCAAGTACCTTTTAAGTTTTCATGTAATTCTATAATAATAATTATTTTTTTTTCGTTTTACAGCCTCTCTGAGGAGGGAGACTAACGCAGAGTAAAACACCGACCTTAGAATCTCAAAAATAAAAAAAAATGCCAACAATGGCATGAAAGAAAAAAAAAACCAAAAACAATAACAAATTAATTAATATGTCAACCAGTAAAAAATATATATGCCCTCCCTATTTCCTACGAACTCTCAAACCCCACAATTCACAGGCAACACAGAAGATTTTTTCTTTTCCTTAATTATTCCCCTGCGTTTTTCTTGTTTTTTTTCTTTGCCGTGAGATTAAGCGAAACAAAAAGAAAAATATATTTACCGTGCTTGTTTTCATTCCGTTTTTTTTTTTTACTTGCTTGATTCCTGTGTGTATTTTCTTTTTTTTTTTTTGTTTTTTTGCGCACTTGGTCTTACATCAAAAGTTTTCTTATTAGCAAGGGGCGCTAAATATTCCTTTGCTAAATAAATAACAATGAAAATAAAATTAACCTGGTAGAAAAATAAATATCTCGGAAAAGACGTTTTTTTTTTTAATCCCATATACCTTTATTCCCAAATATTTTCACTGATACAATTTACATACCAAAACATTCTTTTTCAAGAATGTCAGATGGCGTCCCTTCCTCAGTGAAGAAGAAGAGGGACTGAACGAAATTAAAGGGAAAGGAAACACCGGCCCAACATGTGTAAAGGCAGAAACCCCCTTAAAGCTTGAGCATAACAGCCAGTTGCAGCAGAGAACCTGTGGAAACACCAAACAAAAGGCAGACACCAGTAGCCTGACCAGCCAGTGCTCTTTCTCCGTTAGTGTTAATACCCTCCGATTCCGGGGCATAAGTCACCGATATTGTGGCAAAGAAACCGTTTGACACGCCCAACAAAGCTGTTAATACATATGCAGCGGCATGTGTGGGGATGTGGTGTGTGGCGCAGAGAATCATCAGGGGGTACAGAATGAGGCGCAGCAATGTACCAATAACAACCCACTTGCGAGGAGGCCAAATGGATTTAATCAAGCACAATAATCGACCCGCAAGATCAGCTGCGTTAAATACGGCCATGACAATAGTTCCATACCACGGATCATCATAGTCCACCGCCAGCATCACACCTGGGAAGAGAAGATATGAGGTAAAGTATGTAAAAAAGCACGAGAACTGCATAGCATAGATTAACTTGATCACAGGCCAAAGCTTCACAGACTGAAGCAATTCTGCTGTTGTCAGTTCAACCTCCTCCTTGTCCTCCCCATCCGCAGCAGCAGAAAATTGCCCCTCGGCCACACCATTCCCAGCACAGTCACCAGGTTCTACTTCCTTTGCTCCAGAAACCGCAGTCTTCTTAGACTTGCGGTAAATATTGGAAAGGAATCCACGTTTTGAGCGAAATTCGGCAACAAACTTCTTAGCGAAAGAATTTCTCGACAGAAGAAAGAACATGGTCAAAGTTATAATGATCACCGCAATGGCAATGCTGAAGTAAATATACGACTGAATTTTCACAGAACCAAAATCGTCCGACATAGATGCCTTAATGATAATCTCCACAATAGATGTGAATAAGCCGGAAATAGCAGCACCAATAACAAACCCAGAGGTCATCATGGGAGGACAGGGTCCAAATAGGGCATAACCAGTATTCTCATAGAATGCACGTCCCACTCCACCCACAAATGCCATTAACATAAGAGCCACCATCGATCCAGTTTCTGAAACAGTGGAAGATACTGGTAAAAGCAATATAACGAATAATTCAACAAGCATAAGCATACATGAAACAGATATGCGAAACGCAATTGAAAGACGGCAGCAAAAAGTTGTTAGATTTACCGGTTCAAATATTGTTTGTGTAACCATTGTCACGACAACATAGAACGTAAGTACTGTTTTCCAGAATTGCTCCTTTTCTGTTTCGGCATTTTCATCTCCTAGAATATATTTATAGTAATTAAGCATATAACTTGGGGCTGACGTTACGGCGCTGACACCTATCACCATGGTAACACCCATTACGAGACTTGTAATGAAGGTCCATGCCTCTCCGGTGCAGCTGAAGATTGGCATTTTTTAGTATTATTTTCAAGTACTTGTTTATTGAAGAGCTTCTTTTACAAACAGTATCTCCCTTGATTTTCTTCCTTTCTTTTTCTATATATATATATATATATATATTCCCTATTAATTTTATTACTCGAAAAGTTTCACTTCCTTCCCTCGTTTTCTTAACGACACGATAGAGAAGGCCGAGAAAGCACTGAAAAAGGACACGACCAAGAAACCCAAGAATAAAAAGGGACTAATAATAAAACCTGCGCAAATTAAAAACAAAACAAAACGGAACACACCAAAAGAGAAAAAAAAACAAAAACACAAAATAGCATGACTGACAGCAAGGACACACCCAACGTCGTCAACCCCGCTGCCAATAACAAAAACCACCCACACCGGCACAATTCAAGCAAAAGAAAGAAGAAAAGTAAAAAAAAAAGACAAACAAACAAAGGACCGCACGCCTACAAATAATAGACGATATCCTCTTCGTCATTCTTTGTTGGAAATGATGACGAGGAGAGTGAATTGCTCGGCTCTCCGGCGTCGCCGGGTCTCACCGCCACTTTCACCGTGTTGAGAAGCCGTTCTCCCCGCCACCAGGACTCCTCATCGCCAATAACACCACTTTTATCCTCAACAGCCGTCGGGGTCCTCAGCGGTGCGGCCACCCACCTCTTGCGTTGTTGTGTTCCCTCCGCCTTCCGTGTCTCCGAAATTTCTCTTTTTGTCTTTCTTTTTATTGTTGTTTCTGTTATTTCTGGTGCCGGTGTTGCTGATGATATTATCGCTGTTGTTGTTGATATGTTTCTTGTTCCCACTTCCTGGTCCGCCTCTTTACGCTGTCGTTTTGGCTTATGTGTGGCGTCCGTCAAGGGCGAAGAATCGTCACGACCACCATTATCATTATTATCATTCTCACGTGGGCGACGACGACTATTAGCAGAGAATGGAGCGAAGAGCTGCTGCTGTTCACCGCGAACCACCGCGAGACTATCACTCAAACTCAGCGGCTCCACTGAAGATCCAATAGGAACGAGTGAAAGAATATCTTCCGACTCAATAGCAGGTCCCTGAGAACGTGAAGAGGAAGAGGAAGTTTTATTAATCGCATGCACGTTACCATCGTAACGAACTCGAAGTCGGTTAAGCTGATCAAATCCTTCAACTCGCAAATCATCTAAAAGACTTCCTGCGTGTACGGTATCAATATTTACACCACGCACGAGAACATTGTCATGAAGACCAACATCCACAAAAACGCCAAATGTAGTCACACTTTGTACTACGCCTGTTAATTTATCACCAATTTTCAAATCTGAGGCTTTTCGAGGTGAACGACGGAAGAGGCCAGCATGTGGCAACTCTGAACGTGGATCAAGAGCTGGAGATGCCAACTCTTTAGCCACTAACTCCAACGTTGCTTTACCACAACCAATACGAGAAGCCACATTCCCAATTTCCACTTCTGTCATTTGAAGCAAAATATTTCCAACTTCTTTTTTATCTTTTCCTTTATAAATTTGCATTAATTTTTCAACAGTATCATAGGATTCTGGATGAATATTAGAATTATCAAGAGGATTAGGAGAATTGGGAAACCTAAAAAAACCTGCAATTTGTTGATATACTGCTTCTGTCATCCCTGGAACTCGACGTAGATCTTCACGACTTTTTAGTTTTTTTGCATGTCTCGCTAAAATAATTTGATCTACCATACGTTTGGTTACACCAGGAATTTTTTCCATCACGTAACGATTAGTAATCATAGCATTTACACCTACGCAAGTCACACAAGATTCCACCACACGATTTAGTGCACGTAATAATTCAGTCTCACTCATATCATGTTGATACATCCCTATTCCCATAGAACGTACAGGAATTTTAGCAAGTTCACTAAGAGGATCAATAACACGACGTCCAATATTTACCGCCCCACGGTACATTGGATCAAGAGTTGGAAATTCTTCTTTTGCAACATCTGATACAGAGTACACACTCGCACCTGCTTCACTTACAATAGCATATTCAACATTTAATCCTCTTTCTTCAATAGTATCAGCAACAATATCTGCAACTTTTCTTGAAGCAGTTCCATTACCAATGACAATTTTATTAAGGTTTAACTTTCCAACACAACTACTTATATAATCTTTCATTTTAGGTTCATCCATTACAGCACATTTGAAACGTGTAAGAACCATACCATGTTCATCAAGAGCAACACATTTTACACCATTAGTAATACCAGGATCCATAGCTAGTAACCTCGCATCACGCATTGGACATTGTAAAAGAATATGACGAAGACTATGAGCAAAAACTGCTATTGCCTCCTTTTCAGCACTCTTTTTTAAATCACGTCGAATAGTTGTATGGGTGGATTTCAAAATATGTTCATATGCCGCTTCAAGACATTGATCCAAAATACGGGAAATTGTTGGCATCCCTTTACGTTGCGTTCCTATAAACTTTTGACGTGCCCATGAAAAAAAAACACCTTTAGTACGATTGTGTGGAATCATTTTTACTGTAAGAACTCCTTTGCTTTCACCACGTTGTAACGCCAGAACATTATGACCACTTATACGTTGTACAGGCCATCGTCTATCCTCATACGCCGAAAATTGTTTTTTAAGTATATTAAAGGCATCTGCACTAATTTCTTTGGCAGCTTTTTTTCTTGGATTTGCTATAAGTGTACTGTGAATAGTATCACTTTGACGACATTCAGAAAGCATGAGTCTTCGTACTTCATCGCATCGTTGAACCTCTTCTACTATAATAGCTTGAAAGAGTTTACCCCCGTCAGGGATGCAACGCAGCCTTTCGGATAAGTCTGAAATTGGTTCAGTTGTGAAAAGCAATTTATTTGTAAGAGGCTCCAAGCCAGCTTCTCTACCTCTGTGTGATAAACTTGTCTTTTTCTCTTTAAAAGGTTCCCAGGCATCTTCCAACTGATTTAAATGCACCAACCTCTCAAATGCCTGTTTAATTTCATCTGTGAGTAAACCACGTTCTTTTAAACTTTTAAGCATAAATGTACGACGTCGATGCACTTCACTAAGTTCTTCCGACATATCAAGAAGTTGGCGAAGTACGGTTTCATCAAGGTTGCCAGTCTCATCACGCCGATACCGCGCAAGGAAAGGCACAGTCGATCCTTTTTTACTCTGCTCCACCACAAAGCGAGCGGTGGTGGTGGAAATATTCAATCGAGCCGCAATCGTACGATACACCTGCTCCTGAGCACTGAAATTAGATTTCTCTGCAGGTATCGCAGATACAGAGGTATGCATGGCCAAACAAGAAAAAGAGAATATTGTCAAGTGTGTTACTGTGGTGTTCTTGATAATACGCAACATATTGGTGTGTGTGTGTGTGTGCGAGTGTGTTTGTGGAGAGGAGAGGGAATAGGGGAAAGAAGAAAAGGAAAAAAAAAGAAGTGGAAAGCAGAGCAGTGAGCGACCCGATATTATCGTTCCTTCTTATTTAGATTATATTTGTATTATATTTTCTTGTCGTTAATTGCCGTGGATGCGCTCACTTCCCCTTATCCCTCCACCTCTCCGTTCTTTATTGTGTATGCGTATGTGTATGTGTATATAAGTATATATACGCCTTAATTTTTTCGGTCTTCTTTTGTTCTGAAGCAGCAGCAGCTTTTTTTTTTTTTTTTTTGAGGGGGGAAAGGTAGAGTATCCAACTGACACTAACCTCAAGACTTCTTTACTCTCACAAGTAAAGCTCTCTAAAGAAGAAAAAGAAGAAACACAGAGACTCACATATGGAGATTATACTGCTTCTGGTATAGTATAGTATATATATACTATATCAGATACAGTACAGTCATGCATACTCAACAGACGGTCAGAGCTGACAGAAAACATAATCAATAAATAGATTAAACAAGAAAATTCATAGCATAATTCAGTCAACAGTTAAAATATTAGGAATCAACAAAAACAAATGGGAAAAAAAGACCCGCATAGGGAAAATAGATAAACATGGGAATAAATAAAAATAGAACAAAAAATCAACAGTAAAGCAAAAATAAAATGAAATAATAAGGTTAACACGAAAAAAAAAATTGTCATCTTGCCGATTTATTCCCCTGATATATATATATATATATATAAATCACCTTAGGATGCATCCAAAGGTGTGGCAAATATGATGTGGATCAACCCGTACAATTAAAAGTAAAAGGATAAAACAAAGGATCCATATTTTAATATCCTTGTAAATGAAAAAAAAAAACAAAAAAACATGGAAAAAGAAGAATTCAATTATTATTTTTTCCACACTCTCTGTCTTTATAATCCCATATATCAATACAAACTCATTCATACATCCCTATAACATCAATTACCATAGAAAAATGGATGTGATGAAAGCACCTCTTTAATCCGCCCTTTCACGCTAACGCTACCACAGTGGTGGAGAAGGATGAGTTTAGATGTGCATTCCAAACAGACCTCCTTGTAATTAATGTCTGCATGAGTCTCAAAATCAACATTCAACAATAAAAAAATTAAAAAAAGAGAGGCCTGCTCTTCCTAAATGGACTTAAAAGAAGACGAGATCATCCCGTCCGTACGTTCCCCAAGAAAAAAAAAAGAAAAAAAAGGGGAAGGAAATAAAATATAAAAAATTTAAAGCGAAAAAGAACAACAAAAAGAAACACCGGTTACAACTTCAGCAATATAGGTAGTTGCAGCAGAGAACCTGTGGAAACACCAAACAAAAGGCAGACACCAGTAGCCTGACCAGCCAGTGCTCTTTCTCCGTTAGTGTTAATACCCTCCGATTCCGGGGCATAAGTCACCGATATTGTGGCAAAGAAACCGTTTGACACGCCCAACAAAGCTGTTAATACATATGCAGCGGCATGTGTGGGGATGTGGTGTGTGGCGCAGAGAATCATCAGGGGGTACAGAATGAGGCGCAGCAATGTACCAATAACAACCCACTTGCGAGGAGGCCAAATGGATTTAATCAAGCACAATAATCGACCCGCAAGATCAGCTGCGTTAAATACGGCCATGACAATAGTTCCATACCACGGATCATCATAGTCCACCGCCAGCATCACACCTGGGAAGAGAAGATATGAGGTAAAGTATGTAAAAAAGCACGAGAACTGCATAGCATAGATTAACTTGATCACAGGCCAAAGCTTCACAGACTGAAGCAATTCTGCTGTTGTCAGTTCAACCTCCTCCTTGTCCTCCCCATCCGCAGCAGCAGAAAATTGCCCCTCGGCCACACCATTCCCAGCACAGTCACCAGGTTCTACTTCCTTTGCTCCAGAAACCGCAGTCTTCTTAGACTTGCGGTAAATATTGGAAAGGAATCCACGTTTTGAGCGAAATTCGGCAACAAACTTCTTAGCGAAAGAATTTCTCGACAGAAGAAAGAACATGGTCAAAGTTATAATGATCACCGCAATGGCAATGCTGAAGTAAATATACGACTGAATTTTCACAGAACCAAAATCGTCCGACATAGATGCCTTAATGATAATCTCCACAATAGATGTGAATAAGCCGGAAATAGCAGCACCAATAACAAACCCAGAGGTCATCATGGGAGGACAGGGTCCAAATAGGGCATAACCAGTATTCTCATAGAATGCACGTCCCACTCCACCCACAAATGCCATTAACATAAGAGCCACCATCGATCCAGTTTCTGAAACAGTGGAAGATACTGGTAAAAGCAATATAACGAATAATTCAACAAGCATAAGCATACATGAAACAGATATGCGAAACGCAATTGAAAGACGGCAGCAAAAAGTTGTTAGATTTACCGGTTCAAATATTGTTTGTGTAACCATTGTCACGACAACATAGAACGTAAGTACTGTTTTCCAGAATTGCTCCTTTTCTGTTTCGGCATTTTCATCTCCCAGAATATATTTATAGTAATTAAGCATATAACTTGGGGCTGACGTTACGGGCAGTTACTCCAACTACCATGGTAATACCAATCGCCAAACATGTGATGAAAGTAAAGACCGCCCCTAAAGAAGCTGTCATCTGCACTTATCTATCTTTTTGATTTTTGCTTTTTGTAAAAACCTTGCTGATGGGATTTTCCTTAAACCTTTTTAAAGTTAGAAAACCAAATGAGGACAGAAAAAGGTTTTATCTCCTTTCTTTCTTTTTGTCAAGAGAGTCATAAAAGCATACAAATAAAAAGCACCAAGACTGTTTATTACTTACCCTTGTCGCGAAACAAACATTTTTCTTTCACTCTTTCTCGTCCATGTAAAACCATCAATGTGCAAAGGCACTAACAAAAAAAAAAAACAATAAAAAATAACATAAGCCAACTGTTTAGTTACGCATTCGCAGCTATCACGCAAAGTCTCTCCGATCCCCTAAAGAGAAATACTCATTTCGTCGTTGCACTACAAGTACACAACTTCAGAGACTCCACCCCAAGTAAAGAAAAGAAAAAATGAAAACTTTACAGCCCTGATCCACTAACCGGATCCTCGATAGGAGCCCCCTTTCGACTAGAATGAGATCCTGGCAATTTTTAATTATATTATCGCGAAGATGGGCCATTAGAAAAATTAGAAAGCGTATTGCCCCAATTCAATCTTTCGATCTTGTTGAGGTCAATATGTTTCGTGTCATGAAAACCCTAGTTGACCTTCAACGAAGCAAGAAATGAAGTCAAGAAGGAAAAAAGAAACGTGTTTTCCAACACCAAATTCTGCAAAAACAAAAACAAGATATTAAAAGAAGAAAAAAGAAATAAAAAAGGGAATACGTAAGAAAAGGAGAAAGAGAAATAATAAAACAAACAAAAAATGGACATATACATATATATATATATATATATATATATAACGACCCATTTCATTTACGAAAAGAAATGTAATACCCAAAACCTAAAATGAGCACAAAATGAGAAAAGAAAAAAGAAAAAAAAAAGAAATGAAAGTATATGCAATTTCTGTAACGTATAACTTAATGTCTTGTCGCCCCAGTCGGAACAGACGAATATCTTGAGGGATGACTTCTTCGCCATGATGTAACCGCAACGGCAACAACACATCCCACAGCAAGTAATAAAGCCGGTACGGCAACATTCTGCACATTCTCTGGGAGAACTGCTTGAGAAATTTGATTTGACCAATCATTACCAAGAGTGATATGAATAGTAATGGGATCTGAGAAGGTAACACCGCCATCATCCAAGAGCAAAACAAAACTATCTTGAATAGGGTACGTCCAACCTGTTCCGCCTTCAGAAAGATAGTGAAACGATAGAGTCGTATTTCCATCCTTATCACCAACCGTTGGGGGTACATATATAACGGAACCTCGTCGAACGAGAGTTGGTGCCGGGGGTGTAAAACGGACATCCACGAAGTGTAATGTTCCCCATTGCGTAGATTCATGAAGTCGGAATGAAAAACCATCTCTTTCCCTGTCAACAACAGATACATTAATTACTGCACGTTTTTGTACCTTTGTAAAAATACTTCCTCCTCCAGTGATTCGATCTTTTTGCCAGCTCACAGGAACTTCACTTTGGCGACGAACAATAGCCATATAACTTCTGGTTTGATTAAACAATATATTTCCATCACTTTCAATAGAAAAGACTCGTACACGCAAAAAAAATGTTGGATTTCTAGCTTCCGTTAAAACAAAAACAGTATTATCTCGTTGAAGCCAATATCCCCTAAACTCACCTCGTGTTTCCGGATTCATAGCATCACCAACCATAGTTTTATTACCATCTTTTTCATATCGATAAAGAAATATAGCTTGATTTGGAGTATGTCGACTTCCAAGATCCATATCCTCAATCATTACAATTTCATCTTCTGCAACATCAGGAAATATAACTTTTCTCATTCGTCTACCAAAGAGCGGTGATTTAGTACGTCCATCAAATTGAATAGTGTAGGTCAAATTTTTTTCTTCTAGTTGTGCTTTACGAAAGTACAACTGTAATAGTTTCGGTGGTGAGTATACATTTTCTTCGTCCAAAAACCGGTACTCCATTAAGACAAAGGGAACCCCTGGATGTGTAGGAGGTGCCTTGTAAAGTAAGAAGAACCGTGTATTATTATTATTATTATTATTATTATTATTATTATTATTCATACTTTTTAATACATTTTCTGGTCCGTCACTATTCCATAGATTCGAACGACGAATAATTCTTCCAGCTGTAAGTGTTTCATTCACAATACGACTACAATCGTACAAGAAACAGAATGAACCCTTCATATTAAGTGTACTCCCAACCTCAAGTGAAGCACCAAGGACAGCAGAAGAAAAAATTGTATGCATAGTTCCAAATTCTGGTACTCTCAATATTTCAATAGCACGTGGCGGACGACCAGAAGAAGTAGATGAATTCCAAGTTAAACTAACTAAAGTATAACTGTCAAGACGAACCAAATCACGATAAATACCAAGTGGATTAGCACCATCGCCTATTACTTCATGTGCCAAAACAACAAAAGTAATTGTACCAAAGCAGGAACGTCCTGCTACTTGAACTTGATATTTATAAGTTTCATTACCTTCCATATTCTCTTGTCCTGGACGAACAGCGTATTTCAATGCTTGGCGTGCATCACTGAAATAATCACCCGGATATAATGGCATAATAACAAGACCATCCCTGGCAGACTCCCGTTGAAACCAAAGATCACCAATGGGATTTGGGGGAACCTCAATAAGGACAACAGTCGCTGCTTCTGTTCCCGCTGGTAAGGTGTAATTCAACAAAACATTACGAATAGGACGATCATGAAAAACAGGCATTATAACAGTATCTTTACATGTTGGAGATGCTGACATTAAAATTTTGAAACTTATAATCCCTACATCAGAATTTAGGTAGCGGTCACCAACCATATAACTCAATTCATCCGAACTACGATCAATACCCTTTTTCATAAGAGATACTAGTGACGAAGAATTCACTTGGTATTTGAGGTGTACTGTAGCAGGATTATTATTTGTAGGAATAACAATAGGAAGAGCAGGAGTTTTTAATTCTGAGCTATCTGAACGTGATTCAACTCCCTCATTTCCAAAAACTCGAAAAATTCTACCATAACGAGGAAGACTTAAAATAGTAACATTTATAGTTCCTGGAACTGAATTCCGTGAATGTCCACCAATTGATACAATAACTGCTGGTGCAATTCCTCTAGCGTCTGTTAAGACACGTACCATTTTACTGTAAACAGTAGGAGGTTGTGGGGGAACACGTTTAAGTAGAACACGTCCAGGAAGGGATGTGATATCATTCATATGTGTCGCTGTGTATATAAAGCTGCAATTTTCATGCACCTGAAGATCAGATGGTTGGATTTCAATACGCCATTTTTTTTCTGGATCATTAAGAACAGTTGGTACATCATCAATAATGCTAGTACTGTTGTACATTTTCAATGTGCATTTCTCGCGAGGAGGAATTTCAACAATAGTCATCCACTTTACTTCTTCTCTTATATCTTTTTTTTTAACTTGCGTTTTTTTGTTTTCCGTACTCCATGCAGATCGTTGATGCTGTTCTCGCACTGGAAGTTCAAGTACACGTTTGGTAGCAGCTTCAACAATTGTTAGTTTTACCCCTGGTGTAATTAGCCTCTTGTTCTCCACAATCATTTGTATTGGATATGTATTCAATTCTGTTCCATTTAAACTATAATATTGAATGGAAAACACATCCGAAGCCCGTAGTATCCCATCTGGTGGAAAGGTTGAGGTGGAGCGATAGAAAACAGGCGTCAATGAATTATACCGTTCATTTAATGCCGCCTCCTTCGTCCCAACTCGAACCGTACCATTAGATGGAAGTGTTGGAAACATCACATATGGGGCATATGGGGCATTGAAGATAAGTTCCTTTTCAACTTCGCGTGAAGTTGTAAAGGAGAAACGTGATGGTCGTGGTGGTGGTGGTGGGGGCGGTGGATTTCTATATCGGCCGCCCATCACCAACTGTGGTACTGCAAAGACTGCAAATCCCAACAGAATAAGGAATCGCAGTGGTGCAAATGTCATTATAGAGTTTGTTTTATTCTTTTTCAATAACATTACTCTTTCCAATTAATGAGAAATAGAGATACAAACAAACAAAGAAAGAGAAAAAAAAAAAAACAGAGAAAAAAGGGGTACTGTGTTTATTCACAGTTTAACTGTCACAGTAATAATAAAGAAATAAGTTCAAGAACCGATAAAAAAAAAAATGGGTTTAATAACGGTTTTTCTGTTATATATATATATATATAAGTCCAGTGATTAATAACATCAAAGAGTCACCCCCTTGATGGTTTTACTATAAATTTTCCATCGCCATTCCCAACACATCCAACTGAATGATATCCGTTCTTCCATTCAACAACATACCTAAATGAGGCTTCGTTCTTCCCAAGTCACCATGTACAAACTCCTTCACATAGGTGCCGGCTTGTGTCTCTAGATCCATAATAAACCAATGTGCATTCAATGGTGTCAGTTGTATTGAATGAATCATTCTGGGTCGAGTTTGCATAGATCGTCGGTGTAGTACACGAATAGGCGTTCGTTGCGAAATAGCGAGATCTCGTATATTATTCGTCTCCTGAAAATATGTATCATTTTCAGGATCTATAATTGCCCTACTGCACCACACAACACAACGATACCTCTTCACTTTACTCTGTGAATGACGTGCTAGTCGTACTGTAACCTCAGCATCAGTGAGACGTAATTCTGAGATTTCCACACTTCCCCCCTCACTTTTATTTACTGCTTCTGTAAAAAAGGATAAAACTTGTGCTGTTACTTGTTGTCTACTTGGTGAAATAATCTCTAGCACAAAAGGTCTTCCACTCCCAAGCATGCGCACATCTACGTCTTCACGACCAGCACTATGAAATTTATAACGTCCATATCCAAAAACATGTTGAGCTGCCATTTGATGTGGATTAAGTTTTTCATTATGTAGAGATTTTTCATGTACATTAGATGTGTTTTCATGTTTTGATCGTTTTTCAGCTTGTAATGCATATTGGTTCGTTTCGTTTTTCCATCCCATTGATGCTGTAACACCTTCAGGAAAGAAAAAATCAAGTATAGGATTAGCAATAATCTCTTGTAAGGAAAATGTACCAACACGTTTCCCATCGGTAAACCATGGTGATTGAGAGAGATCTCGCCTCATCTTACAGTAGTTACCAATAAGCATTATATTTGAGTGTTGTATAGAACACGATAATGTAGCAGTTTCCTGTATATTAAAACGTTTAACTTGTGTCATCTCTGTATTTTTACCATCAGACCACCACCATCCTGTCATTTTTAGGTAAGGTTCCACATAGTCGTAAAGAACACTATAGGTCATTACCCCATCCGAACGATTACTACAATACTGCATTGGTACTTCATCCCCACCTGCAAGATTCTTTACCCGAAAGTGTTCCGCGCTTACATCCACAATAACACCCTCATTATCTGGACTATAACTAAATGCCTGAATAGTGCGAGGTTGGGGAATATTAATATTGATATACTTTTCACCCTGACGTTTAATCTCCCTTAAATACATCTGATACCCCACAGGTGTAGTTCTCTCAGCTAGTTCAGAGTGAGAAAAGATTGTGTACTGCAGAACACGGGCTCTAAAGTCACCCATAAAAAAATCTTTAAAGTTACAATGTTCTTCTGGTATAACCGAAGAAGACCTCGGTCGTTCATTCTCGCGTCCAGCAACACCGTAAAATACAGTCGCCACAGATAACCAAACAAAAGAAATACTTCGATGCACATTTACATTTACTGAAATACGCTCCGAATCGATATAAGGACTAGTGCGAACTGCTGCCGCCACATATGGAGCATATACATAATCCAAGAACTGGTAAAGTCCTAAGCATGCACAACAGAGAGACTCGATATGATGGCATCCAATAGCTCCCACTTCAACATCCGTGATGGTATCAAAAAACCGTAAACTACTTTCATATGTTTCATAGATGATAGAAAAATGTGGATGATACATCTCATCTACAAGTGGTTCCTTCTTATTACCACACTCACTCCCAGCACCGTTATAAAGAACGGAACGTAACTGCGTTGCTGGAACAGGTGGGGGAACTTGATGCAAGATGGACATTCGCAATGCACAAGCATAGCAAAGAGCATCCTTTTGTAGAGGGAAACGTGACATTTATTGTCAATTAACCTCAACAAGCTTAAAGAAAAAAAAAAAGATAAGAAAATAATTATTTAACAACAGAAACACAACCCACCAAACACACTGATAGAGAGAGACATAGGAAGAAAGAAATAAAAACAATAGTAACAATAAGAAAAGACTATCAAAAATTTTTGTCGCACTTGGAATTAAAGAATTACTGTGCATTATCACAAAAACAAAAGAAATTAATTAGGGGCGAAAGTGCCTCTATTACCATAAGGAAAAGAAAAAATCTCGCGTGGCGCAAATTTTTAGAATTGATATATAATGGAAATGGATTTAGTGAATCTCTTAGCAGAAAACAATACCAACGAAACAGAAAATAGAAAAACGTTTACTTTTAACGTACCCATTTGCCTTTACCAAAAATTCCGATTATTATTATTATTTTCAACCAAAATAATCATTAATATTAATCTTTAAAGGGTACATTCATATATATATATATATATATAAACACACACACACATGTATCTACCGCCAACCTCCAAATACGGTTGTACAGATATATATACTCGTGCATATCTACATCTTTCAAAGCTTTACTCCAAGTAGTACAAATACGAGTATATGTTCCTTTAGAGTCTTCTCAAAAATAAAACCGTATGGAAAGGGTCAGAAATTATTCTTCTTCTGTCTCTCGAAGTGGTTCGGTCACGACTCTTCCATGAAAATCATTCTTTTTAATGAAAGTGCAGTACAGTACTGATAACACAATAGATCCTCCCAAAACGGAAAGGTTAATAATGACTGTCAGCCTATCGTCCATCATTGCCACTATGGTCAGCGCTGCAAATAAAAGTCCAGGAATGATAAGTATTAAAAGTTGGTATCCCTCTAGAGGAACCCTATACGGTCGTTCCAAATGAGGATATCGTCGCCGTATAATCAGAAAAGCTATGAATAGCATTACGATTCTTATACCATATAACACTTGATCGACTTTCACAAGAGGTCCAAAATCCAACAATATTCCAAAGATTCCTGTAATTAATGTGTTGATAGTTAGTGTCCAGTGAAATGTACCAAAACGTTTATTACGCTGATACAACAATCGACCCACTGCATCAGGGAAGACTCCAGTGAGTGCAGTACCTGCAACAATTTGAGTTGTTGTACATAAGGCCGATAAGGTAAGACCAAAAGCCGAAAAAGCGCTTGCAATAACCACAAGAACTTGAAGTGGGGTTCCCCCAACAGCCAGGGAAATATTTGCCCAGTACCCAGTCGTCCATTCAGAGATATCTGGTGGTCCCTTCTTTATACTTGCTCCTGTTAAGATTGGTGGAATATACGTAAGGAATGCCAAACCCATAAGTGGGACAAGTGCACGCATAATAGTTCGATGGGGTGTTTTAGTCTCTTCTGTAACGGTAGCAACTTGTTCCAGACCGCATAGATTCCAAGATGCTGTAGTAATAAAAATTGGCCAATCAATTTCATCAGGGATAAAACTTATACCTGGCCAATTTAAGTAGAAACCAGTCTTGAACAAATGCATAACAAATAACAAAAAGACCGGAAAGACTGTTAGAAAAGAAAGAGCAACACTTACTCGTCCCACTGCTTGAACTCCAATAAGATTCAGAATATACGTAAAGAGAAGCATACCAGTTCGGAGTAATTTGTTCACCACAGGAGTGCAGTAGACGGAAGCACAAACGTATTCAGAGAGAAGAACTGGAAATAATGCATTATCAACAGAATTCAGCAAAATGGAAAGGATTACCATAGTGAAATATATAATACGATGAAAGGATATGTTAATCCACATCAAGTAGGAGGCATTGGAGGGAATCGCTGATCCCAATTCAGTAACCACAACGGCTGTAGGGGCTGCCATAAATATTGGAATAAGAACGATTATTATGAGAGCCAGTAATGGACCTCCACCCATAACACTTTCTTCAATAGCATAGGCTCCAGAAATAGTATACGTATACATAAGTCCCAATAATAATAATGGAGAAAGAGTTCTTTCTGGTGCTTCCTTGTCAAAATTTTCTGAGACATCTGTATTATCTTCGCCTCGACTTTCACCAGTAGGCGTAGTCGCTGCACCTTTACGAGAACTGGTGGTTCCATTCGGTCGTTGAATCAGGCGACATCGAGGATGTTCAAAATATTGACTTTGTTGCACAGTGTCGGATGGATGGTTAAGTGACATTAATTTTCCCCTATACCAAAAGCAAAAAAAAAAAGATAAAAAAAAAAGAGCAATTTTTTTTTTTAATTCACGTAAACTTTAAGAGGAAAGTAACTCCACGAGATAGTCAGAGGATTTAAAGCATTGTAGGAAAAAGGGATATATATAAATATATATAAGTATAACCCATATAAAAAGAAAGGGTAATAGAAAGAAAAAAAAGGGGAATGGATCGTACACATCAGATCTCCATATAAGAATTACTTTTGGGGCAAAAAAAAAGGATGTCGTAAAAGTGCTTCAACAGTAGGCCTATCATTTACATTTTTAGCAAGACAGGCTTTTACCATCTCCTTCAATTCATCAGAGTAGATATGGGCCATTTCTCCTTCAAATTCATCTAATGTAGGACCAAAAGAATTTGATGAGTCCTCTCGGTAGCCGTGTAGAATCATTGATGGGACCTGTAACTCTAGTTGTCCCCATGGTAGCCTTCCTGTTGAGAGTTGATATGTCATAATACCTATTGACCAAACATCATTAGAAGGAAGATATCGTACTCCGCGGCAACTTTCTGGAGACATATATATAGCTGTCCCACAGAGACTATTATCACTTATGGTTATGTTCTCTTTACACGAGAGAGATTTTTCTGGATCTGTTAGGGTTTGATTAAATATGGAAGGATACACGCTATCCAGGTCCGCCAATTTATAGCATATACTGTTACTTTCCTCATTCATTACAAGCAATATGTTTCGTGGTTTCACATCATTATGAACGGCAAAAATTGTATTGTGTAAATAACACAGTCCTTGCAAAACATCTAAAAGAATATTTCGAATAATATCTTCACTTAATTTTTCCTTTTTTCTTAGAAATGCATCTAATGTTCCACCAGTAGCCATTTCAAGAGCAACATATATTTTTGCGGATTTCTCTCCATTTTCTAATTCGGACATCCCTGCATAGTAGGAGCCAATTAAACAAGGATGAACGATACGTTCTTGTAAACAAAGAACACGAATCCAGCGATCAATATTATTAAGACTACAGAGTTCAAAAGAAATTACTTTCATTGCCACATCGTGTTTTTCTTCACCTTGCAATATTAAACAAATAGACCCACGGTAAACCTCTGAACACGCACCTACTCCCAAAAGTTCGTCAGTATGTAAAAGGGCAACAGAACCATTTTGACAAAGAAGTTCAAAAGAAGATTGACACTTTTCATTAATCTCCCCTAATTCAGATCCACTCGAACTATCGACTTTCACCAAAGAAAAAAGTGATCCATCAACGTCATTATTATTATTATTATTATTATTATTATTATTATTATTATTATTATTATTATTATTATTATTATTATTATTATTATTATTATTATTATTATTATTATTATTATTATTATTATTATTATTAGTATTAGTATTAGTATTATCATAACTGGTATTCTCAGACAGAAAAGCAGCAGAGCCAGGGATGGGAACAACCTCAGAAACTACTTGGAGGTCACCTTTTCCATCTTTACTTTGTTTTCCAGAAATATCACATGACTCTTCTTGATTATTCGTGTTAGAATTCTTTTTCTCGAGTAAATGGCTTCTCAGCACACGGAGACGAGTTATAACCTCTTGAAATCCAATTCTTCTCCGATTAGCTTCCATTTCAAGGTCATCGGCCTTCTATTAGTGAGTAATAAAAAAAAAAAGAAGAAAAGAAGAAAGAAATATTCTCAAAAAAGGTATTATAATTTCTATACTTATTTTATCGTTCAACAAACCCAATTAAGAAGAAAATGAAAAACAAAAACAACAGTTATGTCAGCAAAACACAAAGAGTATTCGTTTTCTTATTATTATCATTTCTGCGCGTTAAAGCGTCAGGAGAACAAGCAAACCTCTACTATTCTTATTACACTTTCCAATAAAACTACTTTTATTGTACACTGCTAAGCACCATAGGAGTCATTTCGGTGCAATACTGATAATAATTTAACAAAAACAAGAGAAAATAGAATTTGTCACTACACCTCTATACATAACAACCTACAAACCCGAAAAAACGCCCCCATATCCCCAACAAAGAAACAAAAAAATATAGTTCATCTCCCAGTTTTAATACTACTACTTTCATGACATTCCCCAAATAAATTTCTATACACTTTTTCATTTGTTCGTTTTTTTTTTTTTTGTTTTGTACTATTAGTATTACTATTTTTTTCTTCTTATTATTTCCTTCGCTTATCTATTCGACCCATCGACGTGCTCCTGACATATTCGGTACCTTCCATCCATCTTGGTACTGCCATAAGTGATGTGGTGTTCCTCCCGCATTGTTAAAAAAAAAGTGCTTTGGTGCTCCTGGTGGTACTTCCTTCATTAAAGGAAGAGGGAATCCAAAGAATATATCATACAGTACACATCCAACGAAAAGAAAAATCGAGGTTCGGTAAAAAAGCCACTCAAAAGGAATTTGAAATGGCCACCCAAGAGCATGCTTAGTGAGATAAAATCCGCCTGCTTGAGGCGCGGTAGAAATTTGTTTGGGATGCTCACGATATGGGAAGGTACGTTTGGGAACACCGTAAGGGTATAAAGCCTTAACGTCAAAACCTCCAAATCTTATTCTGGAACGTCCTAGCATTTTCGGAAATACTGGTGACTCTAAACTATTTACCTTCAAATAAATATATAATAAATAAAAAACAAAAAAAAAACACAAAGCAGAAAAAGATAAATAGTTCTTTAGAGGGACAGTAAATACATTTTTACATGATGTTAATGAAAATAATTTTAAAAAATTTTCCTCTTCTTCCAACAATAGCAACAAGACAAAGAAAGAAGCAAAAGATAAAAAGTCAAATTATGTCTTCTATTTACATATTTGTGCTCATGATGATGATAAATAATAAATAATAATCATCACGATGATAATAATGATGATGGTACATTGCATTTTTTTTTTTGTTTTCGTTTTCAGTCAATTAGAGATATTGTCTCCTTTTTGTTACTTGTTTCCTCCCAAAAATTGTTCACCTCTGGTTTTTTTAAGTTTATCCTTTTTGAGATTTAATACTGTTTCTATGGCTACCACATTTGGAATAGGTTCTGCCTCTCCGTCAGTAACGAGTTGTGGTCTGGCATTAATAATTTCTGTAACTAATTTAAACTCCTCTTCAGCTTTATTGAGATTTTTTTTAAGAAGATAACAGGAACCCAAGTTCAATGGTAAAGATGGATCCCATTTCATTTTATTCGCATTGTCTATCATCAACGCCTGGAGGTCTTTAATAGCACCATCAAGTAATTCTGCTTCCTTCTGTCTACGAGCAGCTGATTCCATTTCTAGTCGTACTTCTTCTTCCACATCTTTCATAGATTTAGGAATAGATGATGCATCAATACCAGAACTATTTCCTAGTTTAGTATTTTTAACTTCAGTTTTCTTTCTTTCATCATCATCCCAAGCATTTTCTACTATACGTAAAGCGAGACAACCGCGGCGTAATTGAGCATATTGATAATCCTCTTTTACTTTTAATGCAGAAGAATAGGCATTTAGTGCATCTTCAAACATTCCTTGATCTTCATAAGCCTTTCCTAGGTTAGTCCATGCATAGTAGTTTGCTTCATTAAGTCTAATGGCTGTTTGAAAATCACTAACACAGTGATTAAAATCTGCAGAAAGTAATCGTAGACCTGGGACCCGTGTACTTAAAGTACACAATCCCCTAAGATTATATGCATGATCATTTTCTGGTTCAATATGAATAATAGTAGTATAATCTTCAAAAACAGAAGCCCATTTCTCTAAAGCTAAATAACTAGCAGCTCGTCCCTCAAGTGCCCTAGTATTAGAAGAATCTCGTTCTAAACATTGAGTATAACGCTCAATAGCTTTTTCGTGTTCCTCTTGCCCACGAAGGCATTCTCCCATTAAAAAATAGGCCAAAGCATTTCCATCGTAAATTTCAATCGCTGCTTCAAGAGCTATCATTGCTTTTGCATAGTTAGGCTGAGCATTGCGACCTGGAGGCTCAAGAAAAGCTTGTCCCTCTTCACATTTTTCTTGAGAAGCTCTTATTTTTGCCTCTAAGAGTTTTTTTTCTTTCCTTTCAAGGGCTTTACGAGACTTTTTCGATTGTGATCGCGGCGGCATGACTTTGTGCCTATTCTTACAAAGACACACAAAAAAATATAATAATAAATAAGGCGAAAAGAAATACAAAGATAAAAAAAATAATAATAGCAAATACCAAAGAATAAATAAATAAATAAATTTATCCACGAAATATTACAATCTGGTATGGTGTAAAATTTCATGTTGTTATACAAAAGAAAAAAAAAAAGCAATTGGTACCGGAAAAAAAAAAGAAACCCTTTACTTATTATTAAGTGTTCAGTGAATTAAATCAGAAATAGGCAGCTGAATAAGGCTTTCTTTTCTCTTTTTTTTTTCGTTTAACTGGATAATAAAAATTTTGACAAAGATCTCGCTTATGTCATCATAATATTTATCAAAGTAATTATTTTTAATAATTTATTCCTCATTTTTACCATTGGTCTTGCATGGAGCCCGTGGTAATGGCTCACCATCTTTTCGAAAGGCAAAAGTTCTCATCGCAGAGAGATATTCTTTCTCACTCTTTGAAAAAACTTTCGTAAAATTGGGATCATTTTCTAGAATTTCCCTAAAGGTTAAACAAACTTCAGGCATAACATCAAATCCATAATCTCTAGCAACTGCTACTAAAAAATCAATAGCAACAACATTTATTTTTTTCTTGGGTCCTCCTTGAATTGAAAATGAGAAATGATGTCCAACTCGGGGCAAAAAATCTTCCTCCCATTCAGCTGTAAATAAATCATTGGAATTTTCATTCCTTCCAAATAATGTACTAGCATCAAGAAAACAACCAAAAAAAACGCCACGAGGGACTAAAGCGTTAGCTATACTTCCTATTACATGACGTGCTTTATTTTCTGAATCAAAGGCGTGATGAAGACCAGCAAATACGGTAATTGAATGAAATTGTCGAGGATGAATTTTTGTAATATGCTGAGTCCATAAATCTTTAGAAAATGCATCAGCACAAATAACATCATATGATGAATTTTCTGGTAATTCATCACGTAAAGAATTTATTAATTCTGTTGTAGATTCTACAACACTACTTTTTAAATCAAAACCGACATAACGGGTAGATTTATTTTTAATCCACTTTCTTGTAACAGATCCTCCACAACAAATATCAAGTACATCATTTGTAGGTGCTTTAGGATTTATTGCATCAATAAGTAATGCTACAGAACGAGTTAAAACTTGTGTAGCAAAAGAGGCATTAGGAGGAGGAGGTACTAAATATCCAATTTCAGCATTTGTGTTAGTTGTGTAAAATATTTCCCAACAAATATCACAATAAAAACGTTTACTTACACGATCTATTCTTCCAATAGTACAAGAAAGTCCACAATAAACACATTCTCCATGACCCGTTTCTTCCCAACAATTTTGACACCAATAAACTTGATATCTAGGATTAATTTTACCAATATCACTAACATTATGACAACGTCCACATTTATAAGTAGAAGCTTTAAGTAACCATAACATTTCTTCATGAGTTAATCCTGGAGTATGAACAAGTTTATCAATATTTTCGTAAGTTTCTGCTTTTTTCCCATTATTTTTACCAAGATCTTTAAGCAATTCCCACCAATGTGCACCATCACTACTTCTCTGTAAGATGCATTCAATAATTGATCCAGTTTTTAAAAGATGATAAGAATCAACTAAGTAATCTACGTATTCTTCATTATATGAAATTATTTTTTCTTCTTGATCTTTTACGTAAAGCCATGCACGTTTAACTTCTCCATTTGATTCTTCAATATTATCTACTTTTCCAGCTAAAAATTTAGCCGTTATAGATTCTGGAGGAATCCAACTATAAGATGAAAAAATTCCATTTTCACCTTTAGAAACTTGAGGAATAAATACTAAACCTAAAGTCGGATACTCTAAAGGAGGACTTTTTAGTACTTGTTCGGCTTGTTCAAAAGGTAAATATAAATTTCGAACAATAATAATATGATCCATATTTACGTGAGGTCTATTATTTTGATCATCCAATATCGTTTTTTCTATATTTTGCCATCGTTCAGTAAAACTTTTTTCACTCATATTTATTCCTTCAAATATTAAGACATCCTCTAATAAAATAATATATTCTAAATATCCTCTAAAAGAAGAAGATATTGTAGCCTTAAATATGCTATTTCTTACAGGAGATACAATTCCACCAAAGCAATTAGGTAGTGCAGATATACTTCCACTACGTATATCTACAGTGAATATATCTCCTTGATCATCTGTTAATAATAAAATACTTTCACCTACAGAACGATTTCTAACAAAGTATTTTTCCTTAGCAAAATTATTTGCAACTTCTGCAAATACCATACGTGTTAGAATTGTTGGTTCACGATATTCTAATAAAATTTCTTCAATTTTATTACGAACATATTCATATTGAGAAATTTTAATAGGTCGTTTGATATGATTAGGAATTCCACCGATACAAAGATTAGAATTATCCAAAAAATAACTTTTTTCCAATAATGATTGAAGAGTAGTATTTAAATAGCATGCTTTATCTTCTCTTTCTTCATTACCTAATTTTGTATTTTCAGGAAGAGTTCCATCACTAAAACAAACACCTAACACACCAGTTGCTGTATCATCGCATAAATTACAGATAAATTGTACTACATCCCAAATAGGAATCGGTTGAATTTTTGTTAAAGAAGTTTCTTGTATTTTAATATCAATATGTAAAATATATGTCCTATTCCATAAATATTTTTCTTCTTTTAATAAAGATAAGAAAAATTCTTCATATTCTTTAAAATTTTGTAAAGTTTTCGATACATCAAATGGATGAAAAGGGATACAAAAATATTCATCGGATTTCCCTTCTGAAAGTAATTTTTCTTTCGCAGTTTCTCCTACTGATATTACTACAGCAATGGGAATTCTTGGATTACAAACAAATGGTACAACTGCGTTAACTTCTGTAACACGAAGAATAGAAAATGGTGAATTCGTAAAATGTTTTATACTCAATGTTTCTAATTCCGATTTTAAAGATGCAGATGAAATAAAAAAATAATGACGGTACGTACCTCCATATCGCTTAGATGTTAAAGATCCACAAGAAGAACCAACGTAACCCAAACAAGAAAATCTAGAATCTCCTCGAAAAGTTTCAAAAAAATCATCCCATGCAGATCTAAGTTGAGGAGCTACTTCTGCCCTATATTCTCTTTGAATGTCAATTCGAATTAGAAAACCCGAAGCGTTATTAATATCATTTATAGTAGAAACAAATCCAGAAAGAGAAAGTATAGTTCGTGAGAGAAGGAGACCAGTAAATATATTACTTCCGTTAATAGGATGTGAAACATTTTCCACAGTGTCAAAAAATGCTGTGATAAACATTTGAAGAGGTTCTTCACCTGGTCCTCCTTGAGGGCAAGCACATAACCACCTTCTTGCTAGAAGTGTCATAATACCATTTGAACCTGATGAAGAATCCGAGACATCACATACTCTCTCTCTTGATAACATTAGGTGGTACCTATAAATAGTATTTGCATTGACAACTGGACGATCGCCAATAGACTGGGGAACAAACGCCTTTGCATTAACGTTAAGCATACCTCTCAACTTTTTTTTGTTTCGTTTTTTTTTTCCTCTTTTCTCTTCTTATGTCCCTTGAATTTGCTTCCCTTTGTTTTTTTTCCCCTTGAATATGGTATTTCTCTTGTTTTCTTCTTTTTTTTCTTTTATTATATGCTTCCCTTTATTTATCGCTTTACTCTGTGATTAATTAAGTATTTTTTTTTTTGGATATCATTATCAAGAAATGTAAAGAAAAATAAATAAATAAAGAAAAAAGAATTAATGGTTATTATGGAGGGAAAAATAGGAAGAATATATATTCATCAAAAAAGAAAAAAAATCATAAATGCATATAAAAATTTTAAATTCCAAAAATGAAATAAATAAACACACAGCAGAAATATTAATTTATGTTTCGGTTGTTGTTGTTGTTGTTCGTATTCGTTAAAATAAAAAAGGAAATGTGAAGGAGAATTTGTCTTCCGTTAATAGATGTATAAAAAAAAAAAAATTAAGCCATCCTGAAAAGGAAGAAAAAAAAACCCAAACATGAATTCCACCAAACAAAAACAAAAAAAGAAAGAAGGGATGCCGCCATGCACCAGTTCCAAGTGTTATTCATTTTCTCCTGAACCCTGGAGACGGCGGACACCATTCACCCACCAACGAGGGCCACGAAAAAAACAAGAATGTCAACCACCGCCGTCCCCAGCCAAAGGCGACCACCAACCGAAACAATAAATAAATAAACGGCGGCGAATCCGCCCGGAGAAAAAGAGACGGGAACAACAAGAGAGTAAGAAGAAAAAAACAAATCCGGCCCCGTGTTTGCCAACCCCTTCCTCCCCTATTTTCTATCCGGCTGGCGTCCTTCTCCTGCTCGTTTCCTTGTTTTTTTTTTCGTTTTTTTGAGGCGCGTCCCCTCCAAAAAAAAAAAAAAAGAAAAAAAATGAATTCATTATACTCGCTTCCCCCTGCGCGGATGTATATGGAAATTTATTTTATTTTTTTTTTGGAGGAGTTTCCCCTGAACCCTGATATATATATATATATATATATATTTTTTTTTTTCTTTCTAATTTTATTCAATGGTAATAAAACCCCTCGCGATGTGGCGCCGTTGGTCTAGTGGCATGATGGTACCCTCCCAAGGTATTGACCCGGGTTCGATTCCCGGACGGCGCACTTTTCCCATATTCCATCTTCTTTTCTTGTTATTATCATTATTATTATTAGAATTATTTCCTTTTTTGGTTTGTTTTTTCCCGTGTGGCGAGATGGTCGAGTGGTCTAAGACGTTGGATTAAGGTTCCAATCCTTCCGAGGGCGTGGGTTCAAACCCCACTCTCGTCAAAAGTTTTTTTCTCTCTTTCATTGCCCTCCTCCTTTTTATTTTTTCCGACCCCTAAAGTGTGTATCAGGGGTTTTGGGCGGAAAAAAAGGAGAGAAAAAAAAAAAAGCCACTCGGCCGCACAACCGTTTGCAGAAAACATCTCGACAAGACGAAAGGGAGGGAAGAACAAAAGAAAAAAAAAAAAATAACGAACACCCTACTTTCCTAGCGTGGCGACGCCCTCGCCCTCCGCCAGCGCGGCCGCACGGGCGCGACATGCCTTCACCCGCCCCTCCAGAAGCCCAAGTTCCGCCCCAACCGCGCGAACGAGGCCCCGACAACGGGACGGAAGGGAAACACATTCACCAGAGAGAGCGGAGGAGCGCGAGAGAACCGCCCCGAGTTCCTCCCGCAAAGCCGTGGGCCGGGCAAGAACCTCCGCCTGCGTTGCTTCTATTTTGTTGCGTTCCTCGGCCTCCTGCTCAGGAGGGTTGGGCGCCACACCGCCCTCCATTCGTCCACCGAACAAACCTATTGATAGGAAAAGGAAAAAAAAGTAGAAAATAGAAGAAAAAGTAAAAAAATAATAATAAAGTGAAACAAAGATAACAATAACGGTAACTCCCAATATTATTATTATTATTATTATTATTATTGCCATTATTAATGTGGTAGGTGCTTGACCTCCCAGTATTTATTTGTTAGTTCGTATTATATATATTTTTTTAACAGTTATTATTACTACTGTTGGTGTTATTGTTGCATGTATGGGTGAATGTTATTTTTTTTCTACAAACACTGCGGAGGCACAAGAAAATCAACGACGATGAGCATATTAATAGTAATCGCCACAACCATCGCCACCAATAACGACAAAAAAAAAAACACAAACAAACAAAAGACGGCTTCCACAAAGCGAGTGTTAATCGTTTTTTTTTTCTTTTCCTTTTTTTTACTTTTTTTTGTATTTCTCTTAAATCAGACTTAACATTTTCCTCCTCTTCTTTTTCTTTTTCATGAAGAGGAAGAAGAGGAGGAAGAAGAGAGATAGTTCCTTGAATTCTAAAATTCACTCATTTTTCACTCCCTTCACTTATTTGAACAACAAATTTACCGAAAAAGTTTTGAGCGAGATTATTTCGAAGATGCGGCTTCTTCGATAATTCTTCTTTTACTGCTTGTAACACTGTGGTATCTGTTTGCATCAACTTTTGTAAAACAACAGAGCTGCACTGTTGAGTTGCCAAATTATAAAGTCCAGAAATCACGGAATGGATTACCCGTTGTTTACCACGTTGATCCAAATTAGCCACCAAAGTACAAAGAACGTGTTGCGTTCCCTTTTCACATGCGAGAGCCGTAAACTCGCGAAGAAGAAGATCACATATATCACGGTTTGTATGAATAACTTTTTCAACAACAAAACGACCATTTAAATGTTTTGATAGATTTACAACATGTGGACGAAGAGCATTACAGAGACTCGTATGTGTAGACGCTCCAACATGATCAAAAAGACATCCTATAACATGAGAAGCGTAAGGATGTTGAGCCATACTTAATAATTCATCATTTTTGATAAGTTTACGAGCAAGTTCTTCCGCTCCACAAATCTTAATATATTCTTGAGATGTTAAATTTCCAATAGGTTCATATATTAAAGAAGTTATTTCCCTTTCAAAAGCATTTGTAAGTAACTGACCAATTTTAGAATTTTTTACTTTGCAAAGTGGCAAAAGTTTTCGTACAACCAAACTGCCATTTGTGTCTCTTAACATTTCTGACACATTATATCGTGTAATAAGAGTAGTGGCTATTTCCTCAACCAAAGACTTTGAAGTGAGTGTAAGAGTTTTCATAACAAAGTTTACTACCACATGGACCCCAATATGATGAGTTATTAATGAAGTTAAATGTGGACCTAACAAATGCAAAAGACGTTTAAAACGTTCATTTGCTACCGTTTCTCCAGTATGAGAAATAAGTCCGAAAATAGCTTGAACAACAAAATTAGCATTACTTGAAGTGCACATTTCCACAATTTTTTCTTCACATAGAGGCATAACTACATCTAATACTTCAATTGCTTCAGTTGAAGACCAATTTGAAATTTCAGAAGACAAAGCCTCTTGCAAAAATTTACAACCTCGTTTACTTTCTAAAAGTTTCGAAATATCAATAGATTTCAAAAAAGCAATACGAGAATTTGATCGAAGAAAGAAAGCACGTATAACAGGTGATGCCACAGGATCAAGAATTAATGAAATTAATTCTTCTTGCTCTTCTTCTTCTTTTTCCTTATTACTTTTTTCATCACTTTTTGTGACACACAATGCATCACCTATCCATGCAGCTGTTTCTGTGGGGAAGTGTTCAATAAGGTGTAGTATAGTCACAGAAGGATGACGATTGCGGAGTTGAGCCTGTAATTCTTCTGCTGTTACAGCATGATGTCGTAAAACTTGGAGAATTCTTTTTTGTATTGAACGATCACCATGTTGAACCAATGAGCTCATAACTTTACAAGCCACAAAATGTCCATACAATGTTTCATTCTCTTCAAAGAGTTTAGTTATAGTATCCAATACAGCTAACTTCTTTTCACATTTACAAGTGTCTATAGCAGATATTAAAGCGCAAACCACACGTCCTCCACATTCATTTTGAATAACATCCTCTAAAAGTGAAACAGGTTCCTCTTCATTATTATTGTTATTATTAATATTATTATCATCATCATCACCCTCATCTGCTGTAGTTGCAGCCTGGTTCTCAAGTTGAAGAAATGCATCAATAATAGAAGATAAAACAGATTCATTTTCTACCCCATTATCACGTGATCGTTTATGAGAGACAGTTGTATCGTGTGTTTCCTCACCACCACCTGCTTGACGAAGTAAAGTGCAAAGGTCTTCACATGTGGCAGGAAGACGACAGGCTTGCGCAAACTGCTCTACAAGCATTTTCTTTTTTTCATCCGAAACAAATGCCCTTGTAGGAACCGTACGTTGAATGAGACGTACACTGGAATCCTCACCACGGCGTGTTGCCCTAACAGCCGCAGTCTTACGATCACGCTGTTCTCTCGTATGCCGCAGTTGTCTTTGATGTGCTCGCTCAAATGTGGCTTTCTTTCCCATCTTTTATTATTATTATTACTATTTATTTATTTTAACTTATTTTTCCTTTTCTTTCTTTACGTGCCCTCGTTTAAAATATATTCCCCTCCCTGCTTCTTCTTTTTGAAGATAAATTATTTTAAAAAAAGAAGAAGTGGAGAGAATGAAAAATAATCAAGAAATGATATTAGCAATACAAAAATAGGTACAGAAACCACTTATAAATTATAAGAGCAAATTGATATAGGAAGTTTAGACCAACAGAGATATACTGGTTTCATAAAAGAATAGTAATAATCAAAAACAGCAAAAACAAATAACAATAATAATAACAAAATTGGATAATCGGATTATATGCATATTTTCCTTTTTTGTTTTTTTAAATATATACTTCTACGCATCTGGAAGTACAAATATATATAGATATAAATAAATAAATATCTATGAAAAAAAGTTGGTGAGTATATTAACCGTAACATAATCAATGAAACATCTTCACATAAACCATCCCTTCCCACCACGAATAGCCTTCACTTGACCAAAACGTGGAATTCCATACTCTGTAAGAGTGGGAAACTTCACAGTAGCATACAGACCTGTTAAGGATCGTCGACCCATCTGTTGAATCTCTGATTTCCCTTTCTTTTTAGATCCTCCAGTGACTTCCAAGAGATGATTCAAAAGGGACCGCTGTTTGGCTACATCCATCTTTGGCAATGGAACGTTAAACACGCGACCGGTATCACTAAGGCATTGAAGTCCGTAAAAGACCACAACGTCACTACTCTTATTTTTCTCTGATGCCGCTCTTCCAATAGTTGTTTTGGGAGTTGTAATTGCAGTACGCCCTCCATTAAGAGAAGAAAGAGGAATACTCACGAGTTTACGACTTCGTGGATTACTAGAGGGTATTTTCAAGAGTGGTTTCAGAATCGCATATTCCTTATCACAGAATGGGAGTAACTTTACTACTGTGCTACTTCGCTTGCCATTTTGTTTGGCCCGTTTCAACACTACTTTTGCAATCTCTTCATGATTAGCATCCTCTGCCTTACTTTGTTCTATCTCATTCACATTAGATGTATCACCATTTAATGTAGTAGCAACGTTATCCCTGGTATATGTACAAAGAAGTGAAGTAGATTCTTCATTATGTATATGTTCTCCTCGTCGTCGTGAACCCTTAGCGTTCACCACTAAATTTTCACTACCAGGAAGCATAGGCTCCAATAAACCAAGTAACATACCCTTTTCTTTTTCTTTCACCTCATACATATTTGTTGCACTTCGAATAACAGCCCCCTCATATCCATTTGATACATACTTATCCAAATACACACGCTTCGCATCCTCAAGAGAACGAAGAACCGAGTATTGAATAAGCTGAACATATTCTCCTCCAATACTTTTTGTATCCGCAGTTCCTCTACGTTTAATTCGTTTATTTGATTTAGATGAATGAGAGACTGTAGAAGCGGAACCTGTGACATTAGTATTGGTAGAATTTCTTCCCGGAAATAAAATGGGGGAGGAGTATGCTCTTTGTAAAAGACTCATTAAGAAATGCATCGCTTTAAGTCGTTGAGAAAACACTGAATAATTAGGAATAACTCGAAGCATTTCCATATCCGAAATATGATTAGCTTTCATTACTTCAAGAATAATCATTAATCGTTCCTTTTCAATTTGTGAAAGTCCTCTTCCATTATTTTCATTCTTTAAATTAATATTATCAGAGGGTTGAAATGAAACAATATCAAATATACAGTAACGAGGTAATGAGGCAACGTAGCTAAGAGCTTCTTCCTCTGTTGAACAGGCGGATTTAGGTCCACGCAGGCGATGTACTAATGCTGAAACTGCTAAAAATCCAGTTTTTACACCATTTTCATTATCGGAATCATCAGATGATTTTCTATGAATATACAATTCCCCATCTAATACCAATCGAGGGTCTCCGCAGAGCCAACGTAAGAGTCGTAGTTCTTCTTCAATCCAGAACATACCATGTACAGGTCTTCCAAATCTAGAAAAACATGTAGATTTTTGCGATTCTGCACGTTCACTAACATATGAAACTATACGAACACCATCGTGTTTAGGAGAAATAAAATGTAATGGAGTTTGTGAAGCGCATGCTGTTGATGTTGTTTGAGTCCCTGAAGAGGTAGTGGATGCGCGTTCCATGGTTTCAAAGGCTGACAAAGCCATTGGCTCAAAAGGCAATCTACGTAGAATGCGATGAAGCCGAAACATTTATTATTATTACTATTATTCTTGCTTTTGTTTTGGTTTTTTTATTTTTCTATGGAGTTAGTCTAATTAGGTAGTAGTTTCACCAGCTAAAAATTTTCAATGCACGTTTTTTTTTTTATAAATTACATATATAAATAAAGAAACGGGAACCCATAATGCACATGTGTATGTGTCTTGCACAGTAAAAAAAAAAAAATCATATAATTATCAGTGAGTCACATTATCAATTTTTGTGTAATAAAAAGTACGAGCACAACTTCAAACCAAATAAAGAAAATAAAAAGAAGACTTCAAACAATAGTGCTAACACTGACCCAGAAGTAAAAACAAAAGAATCACACACACACACACACATACACACCAAAAATCAATGGTTTCAGACTATCTCCCATTCCTTAGATGTGGTCTTCCACTACACCACCCCAATCAGCATACCTGAGTCGTAGGAAAGAAAGTTCAGTACGTACTTGGGCCAACTGATGTTCTCGTTCTTGTTCTCGCTTCATTAGATATTGGATAAGATTTTCACGTGCAGCATCACGGAACTCTTGCTGTTTTTTCATTTCTATAAGTTCTGCCCGCATTCGGTCAAGTGCCAGAGTCTTACCATTGAGGCGATCCGCCTCCTCTTGGAGTTCTTGACGTTTCCGTTCCAAATCCATTGGCTGCATTTGTGCCTTGTTCACATCAGTGGAGTTCATCTGTACTGAAGGAAGTATACAATCATTGTAATCCTTTTCTACTTTCCCCTGGATTAAGTTATTTAATGAAGATGACGATGATGACTGTATGGGATAGCGACTTGTCTCAACTACCACAGGAGAAATGGAGAGTTCTTTCTTCTTCTTCTTCTTCTTATTATTATTATTATTATTATTATTATTATTATTTCGATCAAGTAACTGAGTATTGACAGAGTTAGTGAAGATTTCACTATGAAGTTTTATGTAATAAAAAAAGAAATCTAATGTTTCTTGCATATAATTTACAAATCCATTCATCATAACACCTTCATCTATAATTTCGTTAGAATTATCTGGAATATCTGCTTCATTATAGCACAACGATTTTCTAAGACGTGGATGACTTGGCATATATACACACCGTGGACCGTTAATAGTATCCATAATCCAATAGAAACCCTCCATAAAACCAAGACATCGTGCCCCACAAACAACTTCAGTAGTATTAAAAGTTTCCTTAACTTCCGTAATATCATCGTTATTACCAGCAATAGATGGTACTCTCTGTAGTCCTATTCCAAGAGGCACTGAAAAGGCATGGAGAAGCCAGTAACGAACAGGATTCCAAGCCAAAAAAGAACCTGATGTATCACATGAAAAAACCACTCCATGAGCTTCACGTAAAGCAACAACTGGACTCTTGTGTCCAATAAGCATACGAATAGAGTTATCTTGCATAGATTCATCCATTTCTTCTTCATTTTCACTTATTGAATCATCGTTTATTAACATTTTCATATCCATACTATTTGAAGCAATACGACAATTAAGGTGTACAGGGTCATTTAAATCCCAAATGCGAATATAGCAGTCATCTCCACCACTCCAAAGAGTACCAACCCTATTACAAGATCCCTCTAAATAAAGGGAAGAAAGTACACCACCAGTATGACCACGAAGAGCGAATACATTTCGTGTTGGTTCTTCTTTATCTTTTCCCTCTTCTTCTCTTAATGACCAGACGTGAACTGCAGGAGAATCCGGCCCCACTGATAAAAGATACTTATTATCTATTGTAAGAATCTGAGACAATTTACCTGTATGCTGTCCAACCTTTCTAATTAAACTAACTGCTTCCTGCAACTTCCATGAAGTAATTATACCGTCTATAGAACTACTATAGACAAAATTATTACCATCTGTTATAAGACACGTAATACTAGAGGAATGACCTGTTTTACACGATAAAATAGGAGGAGTACAAACTCCAGGATCGTCACTTCTTTGCTCTACAGATAGTCGAAAAACAGTAATACCTCCCTCTTCATCCCCACACCAGACTAATGAATATGATGGTATTACCAACAATGCCGTTACAGATGGTATATCGGTTTCTTGTGTTCTTCTCAGTACTTTTCCATTCCAGCATCCAAATGTCATCACTGTCCCGTTTTCATTCCCCGCTAAAGCAATCAAAGATGGGGGTTTATTGTGTAATTCATCTGATTGATGAGTATCAGCTACACACGTCACTGGTACAGTATCTTGGTTATCAAAGGAGTGTAGTATCAAGCAATTTGTAGGACTATCAATCCCAATACGCCCCTTTCGCTGCTTAAAACCCTCATCATCACCCTTTACAGGCCTTGATTGAGACATTACCCCAACACACACTCTCTCTCTTTTCCGCCTAAAGAAGAAAATTAAATAAAAAACCCCAAAACAAATAAATAACAAGAATAAAGAAAAGTTGTAAAACTTATATTGTAGCGTCCATACGCTTTTTGCTACTCAGAAACATATACATGGATGTTCCACACAACAGATTTAAAAAAAAAACAACTTTAGAGTAAGAGAGTAAAAACACTAACAACAACAACAACAAAAAGAACGACAATAAACACACATACACAAAAACAATTCACAGACATAAGGCAATACTCTGAGAGCACATAAAAACAAAAAAAAACATCAAAAACATATACATACAAATCCAGACGCTTTCTGAAACAAAACAAAAAAAAAAACACCACACCAAAAACAAGAATGATCTGCAAGGTAATGCCAGTATCATATCTACGTTTGCCATGACGGGGGTGAGTAATACGCAAATCCGCCAAATGACACTGTACGTTTCCGTCTTCCAGCTGTTGTATTATTTTCTTGCTCTTGTTGTTCTTGTTCTCGTTCTGAAATGTATGGAGCACGGTTGTTGTGGTTATAATCCGTCCCACTTTCACGGGAAGGAGATGTTTGCATATGGTGATTACCATTATTAGCATCCCCAGCAGATACACTACCTAATTGACTTGAACTATTAGTTGATCCAGGTAAGAGAGACATAAATAATGCTGCTAATGAACGAGCCCCACGACGTAGTTCAGCTTTTTCATCTAGAGAAAGTAATTCTCCTGGTAGTTCTTGTACCTTATGTTGAAGACTATGAGGGTTATTTTGTGAAATCTTCTCTTTGGAATTAAGACCTGTTTCATTTGAAGATTTTCTAACTTTCTCTCCTTTAGGGTTAATTGAAAAATTGCCATGAGCTTGATGATTTCTTTTCCCTTTCAAGGCATCACGAAGAATAGACTTTTTTATGGAAGAGGAATCAGAAGCGCAAGGAAACTGTAGCCAAAGGTTTCCATCTAATATCTCTACTTTAGATTTTGTTTGTTGGTTATTTGCCGATTCCAAATCTTGAATACGTTGACGCAGTTCTGCATTTTCCTTCTTGTAGAAAGCGCATACTCTACGACACTCATCTAGTTCAGACTGAAGCCGTTCCACCATTGACTCTGTGACACCTTTAGTAGGTATTTCAGAGAAGGAAACATCCACTTCCATGATAACTTTTTTGTCTTGCCTTTTTTCCATTCTTTCTTTTCGGGGATGCTGTTGGGTGAGACTCGTATCCTGTGATGTACTTACAGTGCTGGGTGTGCCCATCGGGGAAAGGAGTGGAACCTTTACAGATGGAACGGAAGAATGTGATTCCTCTGTGGATTTCTTAACTCCATCAGAAGAAACTAATTTCTTGTTTACAAAATTTTCCATTTCCTCTTGGTTTGACCCGTTTAATTTTGGTGAAATGTGATGAAAATGCGATGAAACCTGCGATTGACATCCATAGATAGAATTATCATGACTTACCTTCCCAGTGCTAGTGGATGAAAGTACAGAGAGATTAATTGCATCTTTTAAACTAGTATTATTGAGCGATAATGCGGGACTAGATATATCATGTGTAATATTACTTTGGCTAGAAACTTCAGATGATTGCATTGTCCTTGTTAATGATGGTAAGTCTATAACTTCTAGACTATTTGGTAAAAGTGAAAAAACTGTGGAAAGGTGACGACGACTTTTCGTTATAGGATTCTCACCCATCGTTAAGGATTTAAGTGCGTGAAGTGACTTTAAGGATTCCAGACCTTCTGATGTTCGTATCATATTTTGGGAAATATCTAATTGTTCTAATCCCTTGCATTTTTCTACTCCAATAATTGAAGTTATTCGATTACTTGAGGCATCAATCATACGCAATTTCGCCGGTAAACCTCGGAGACTAGTTATTTGATTATGCGATACCACTAGAATCTCTAAATGAAGCAGCGAAAGTAAACCGTGTAGATCACCGAGTACATTAAAAGAGGCATTTAACTTTCGTAATGGTAGTGGAAGTCCTCTAAGGGACGCAATACTATTATGTGACACATCAACTGTTGTTAAGGTGGATAGTCTGTGTAGTCCTTTTAGAGTGGAAAAATTGTTAAAAGATATATCAAGCTCTTTAATGGAACGTAAAACTTCTTGATCATCATCTGTGGTGAAGGCAGAAGAGTCAAACTCGATGAGGTTCCGCCTAGAAAGGTTAATCTGCATGCGTACCACTAATCCCCTCTTTCTCTCTTCCTTTTTGTATTCTTGACTTATGTGATTCTCTTATCGTATTATACAGGGTTCGCTGTTTTTAACAGGCAAGAGGCATCCGATACAGCCTCACTATATTATAATTTTTTTCCTCCCTTCTCCACCTTTCTCTTACTTGACGTGAGATATAAAAGTGGGGCACATAAAACACGCAAAGAAAAAAAAAAGAAAGACAGAAAAAAAATAAAGTAACCCCCTCCCATTTCTCTTTAGTATCAGAAGAGTTACAAGATAAATAAAGATACAGTATATGCTACTTATATATATATATATATATATATATTTAAATTAATATTATTACTTTGTCGATGTTTCCCCTTCAAAGAGAGAAGAACAAGGATAAGAAAGAGTTGTTACCGAATCGAACTATCACAATATTCTTTTCTTCAACGCCTTCCGCCTCCCTCTTTTTATTCCATCTCACCAGCCACCAGATACACATCTCTCACTCTCACTCTCTCCCACACCTGACTTCGCCTCTTTTTTTCCTTTTCTCTTTATGTAGATGTGAATATTTTATATTTTACAGTTCAAACATATGTAGTGCTTTATAAACGCTATGGAAAATCATCATCGGTCTCGTTTTCCTCATCCTCATCTTTCATCTCACTATTATGATATGATTTCCCTCCACTACCTCCACCAAAATCTGCACCAGGAAGCTCTACCAAATGAACCATCGCAGCACTAACAACATTTCCTGTTTCAGCAGGTAATACAACGTTAAAGTATTGTGGAAATGCCTGTACAAGGTAAAATACACCACCAAAACGTTTTCGCACAGCCTCTTGTGCCCCACGAGGGAGATGTAGAATAATATTAGAACACGCTTTAGCCCCACGCTGTTGCAAGTACTCCGCTACGAGACGCACAAGATCCTCATCTGAGAAATCCTGTCTAATTACACCACGTGGAAGTGGTAAACCGGGTCGGCTTACACACCATTGACCAGGTACTTGGTATTCAAAGTGTTGAAAGTATTGTGGATAATTACTAAAAAAGTTCCAGAATTTTCGTGGAAGATAATTAAGTAACTCTTCTGGAATATTCTTCTTCAGAAATGTCTTAAGTGGGACATGACCCTTTTTAGGAAGATAACGGTGAAGCTCACGTGCGAGGTTGTCAGGATCATGAAAAGGATTGGATGGATCATTTCTAAAAGCTATACGTCGTCGTAAAGAACGAATTTTCTTTTTATTTCGTTCTTGAATAGCAATTTCTAATTGTTGTTCAAGTGAGAGTTGTCCTTTTTCTAGTCGATCCTTAAACCGCCGCCGCATTACTACCGCTCCATCCTCACTGAGAGAAAACACAGCCGCGTGAAAATGAAAAAAACGTAAAAGTGTACCATAAAACGTTTCCACCTCACTCTGTATACTAGCAGGTATGGATTCTTGAATTTGACGAATATCTATTTGTCCCTCTTGAGGAACTTGACGCAAAATAAAATTACACGATTTAGGTGTGGGTGTGGTTTCACATTCGAGTCCAGTGTAACCCGGTGGCCGCAGCAACACCGATCCCCCATCGCGATCCACCGCAAAGGCAAACACATGCTGCATTTGTGCAAAGTAAATAATAGCCGCGGGCCCTTGAAACGGTAATGCCGAGACTGCGGTGTGTCCAGCCCGTTCAAGTAAAATACGAAGTGGCATCCAACGCCCAGTAACTCCAGCAAAGGCCGCAACAAATGGCTGCATCGCTACAGGATTTGGTCTATAACGTGCAAATCGCTCTTCCGCCACTTCACAGCCATCGAGGGCAAATTTAGCATAACCACCATAGAGACGGATATACTTTTTTCCAAACACTGTCACAATCTCGGAAGCACGGTGTGTGAAATACATTTCAATATGTTCCTCTGTATAACCTGGCATCTCCTGCAGAACTTCTTCTAACGGTACAAAGAATGGAGGAATGTAAGAGACGAATCTACCAAGCGAAAGAACAGAATCACTTCCTGTTGCCATTGGAGAAGGCAAAGTTGAAGTTGTAACATCAAAATCAGGTGGTGGTGGTGGGTACTCGCGGAGTCCAACATCGTAGTAAAAATCAACTGGAGGCATATCATTTGCTGCATCTACTGTTAATCGAACTCCAGGATGCACAACGGCTCCTTGTGCAAGAGTACTAGTACTACTACTACTGCTACTACCACTATTGGAATTACTGTTGCTATTACTACAAGTATTACCGGTACCTGTATCCTTTGTAACTTCAATCTCTCTTGGTGGGTTACCTTTACAAAACATAAGACCACTATGATTCAATGAAATACCAAGTCCATCTGCCTTTGCAAGTGCGGCAGCAAGTGTTTTATGAGGACGAACATGACGTCGACGACTATCAAGAGAGAGATCATTATAAAGTGACCCAACAGAAATCCATTTATCTGAAGGAACGCGTTCTAAGAGCTCTTTTAGCTCTCCAATTAGCTGAGGGTGTAGAGGAACATATGAATTGGGTCCATTGAGGGAGCTACAACTTCGAGAAACTAAGTGACAAAGTGTTTTTGTTAAGGTTCTAACGCCACAGCGCCTGATAGCGCAAACATTTGTAAAGCGCAACATTAATTATGCCCTGTGTCTGATAGATTGGCGAACAGCAGAAACACTTGCCACGCCTAGTGCCGTACTGCCTTCAAACAAAGAAAAAGAAGAAGAAAATAAAATGATGTAGAGTAATGTAAAAAGGAAAAAACAACATCAACAACGAGAGATAAAAAGCTTGTGTAAGGGAAAGTAGAATTTCTGTCATGGGGGATTCACAACAAAAAAAAAAGCGCACCCTATAAATATAAGCAGTATCTGTAAATTCCACACTGATTCACCCGTTCATTCTTTCTTTATATATATATATATATTTTTCTCTCAAGAGAAAAACAGTATATCTACGTACTTGGGCGTACCTCTACAACAAAGACAGAGTGGCGTAACCCACACGCCACATCACAAATACCCTCTATTGTCCAAAAAGTATCTTCCGAAGTACTATCAGTATTAGTAGTAGTAGTAGTAGTAGTAGTAGTAGTAGTAGTAGTAGTAGTAGTAGTAGTAGTAGTAGTAGAAAGACTAAGAAGAGGAGGACATCTCACTTGATCACCTACTTGAATCACAATAGTAGGACGTAGGACAACATCAATCGTATCATCAAGGGCAAGCTGTCCATGCATGTTGTCACCAAATCCAAGTACCATTTTGTTTTCAAATAGAATAAGATAATGTTCTCTCCCATCAATGATACGTACAGTAAGATCTTTTGCCGGATGGGGAATTGGCAGTGAAACCCATCTTGTTTCAAATGAGTCTTCTTCACCCAAACCGAGTATACCACTTCCCATCACCTCTACTTCAAAATTAGAAGTGGGATTGATGGGATAACGAAAAATCGTTTCATTTCCAGCATGCAAGCGAACACTACCTTTTTCCTCCTCTCTTGGAATAGATGAAGCATCGTCTTCAACAGCGTTACAATAGTAGCATCCCCAATGAAAAGTTCTAATACGTTCTGTATTTACATTGGCACCTAAGTTTTTATTATTACCTTTTCCTGTAGAGGTGTCTCGAAAAACTACGGCGGAGTGCAAATGCATTGCATGAAGACTAACAATGTCAAGAGGATATAGACTTGATGGCATTATAGAGGATTCTACCACTATCGGTAAAGCCACAGGTTGAAAACGTGTAGAAGAAAACGCCGCTCGACGCTGTTTTAAAGGTTTCCATTTCTTTTCAATTAATCCCGGTAAATCTGAAACAGTATTATTCTCATAACCCTTTTGTTGCAGATGCTGCACCTCAACTTGAAGTGCCGACTGCATTCTCTTTGTCTTGGCCTTAAGTATAGACCAGGTATCGCCATCATATCCGAGTTCACCAAAGTCACCTTTTCCTGTTGCTGCTATAAGAAGTGGGAAATGTCGTACCTTTTCCTTCTCATATTCAGTAGTTCCTTTTGTTTCCTCTTTTTCTTTTTCTTCTTCTATTACCTCAACATCACGAAATGCAAGTAATGTATGATGGGTTCCACAACTTAAATGTGTTAGCTGGGCACGTTTAATTAAACGACATTCTCCAACTGATTCCCCAATTGCTGTATTATTAACATTCCCCTCCTTATTTCCGTTGATTTGAGCAGCGTTTAGAGCCATTGTGAATTCCATATAATCACTATCCGTAGAGAGACCAAGTTGACCCTCATCGTTCTTACCACAAGCAAAGAGTCCATCAACTGTCCACGCAAAGGTATGATAAGCACCGCAGGAAATATCTAAAACAGGATGTTTATCAAAGAAAGGAATACGTGTGGGTTGCAGTACACACGCAGGGGAACCCCGACCAAGACCGAGTTGTCCGTTTTCATTTAATCCCCATCCATAAACACCTGTTGAGGTGATAACAAAGTTGTGGTATCCACCTACACGTAATGACTGAATGATTCCAGGGAAATTTCCATCATTACCATTCTTCTTATTTTTCTCGTTATTATTATTATTATTATTATTATTATTATTATTATTATTATTATTATTATTATTATTATTATTATTATTATTATCACTGCTAATGATGTCACTTAGAAAGAAGGGAATGAGTGTAATACGGTTTTGTGAATCGCACGTTCCCAACCCAAGACGACCATCATTACCACACCCACAAACAGCGATGGCTTTGCGTGTGGAGGATTGTGGTATGCCTTGTTGAGTGTTTGCTACATATTCTTCCATTGATTTGTCTTACTAAGAAAATAAAAAGAAGAAAAAGAAGAAGAGGTATAAAGATAACATAAGAAGAACAATCGTACTATCAATTTTTCGGATCAAAGGGAGGAACGAAAATAAATATAAAGAAATAAAATGGCTGTATCATTTGGGTTACCATACTATAAAAGGGGAATAATAATAATAATAATAATAATAATAATAATAATAATAATAATACAACGATAATAAATGCATAAACAAAAGCCATAACTAGTAAAGAGAAGCCTGCATTGCCACATTTTGCGTCAACTCACTCACCCTTAGATTTTCAAAATCCTCCGTTAAAACCAATTCTTCCTGCGAACGATGCTGACTGTTGATCGCCTTTGCAGTGGTAAGAGGAGGAACATCTTTCTTTGATTGGTTCAATTCTTTTGAGAGTAACGCTGTATGAGATTGTAAGGTTCTATGCTTTGCCTGAAAGAATACACGAGAAGCTGCAATAACATCAATAACATCATCCGGGTTCTGTTCCTCCAAATAACACAACCATTCTTCCATTAGCATACTGATACCATGATATTGCACATACTCCACAATAGATGGAGGAAGCATTCGTGATGATCCATACAAATCTGTCAATTCAAATACAGTGTAACCCTCTTGCTGAAGCTGACTCAAATTCATCGCAACAGCACCACATAGATTTATCGGTATTTCTGTTAAGAGAAAAAATACAATGTAATCTGCAAGAACTGTAATCCCCTTAGAAGTACAGTACTCTACAAATCCTTCTTTTAATTGTGAATATTTTTTTAAAATAACATTAGCAAGAGGATGGAGAACCAACTATCACTGAAATATAGATATTTTTTTTCTTCCTTTTTTAATTAATTTCCTTGCTATTCGAATAAATGACCCCTCAAAACAGCAAGAAAAAAAAGCAACATATTACAAGAGAGGGCAAAAATCAATTTAGTTGTAGAAATGTATTCGTTTCAGTTTATATATATATTAAACGAGCAAAAAAGAGAAAATTCAAGAATGTATTCACTTCTTCATACACACACAGACATAAAGGAAGACTTTTCTCTCATCAAAAATAAGTTATGCTCATAATTGCTTATTCGTTTTTAGCAGGTTACTTTCAAAAAGAGGGATTCTCATCATCATCACCATCATCTTTTTTTTTTTTACAAAGAAGAGGAAATCATTCTCCCCTTCCCTATTTTCTTCTCCTCCTCACCCTCACTCTGTCCATGCAGAGACAACACCGTCTTCCGTTGAGGTAAAGACCCATGGAAGGGTAGGATGCCATGCGACAGAGTACACTGCCCGTCTGTGCTTGAGAATCTTCACCGGTACCAATAGTGGATTTTTGTTATAATCATCATACACCATTCCATGGAATACGTGAACCTGTCCATCGGATGCGGCTGTTGCAAAGAGAGGATAGGCGTTGGTGTTTGTGTGGTACGCCACGGCATTCACCACACCCTTGTGTGATCGCATACGTTTATACGGTTTATCAGAGAAATCACAGTCGTACCACTGTGTGTGACTGGTGGTATCACCGACGAGAAAGTTATCCCCGTCTGTGTGTACAGACAAACACGTGGTAACACCTCCTGGGGCTTTGTAGCGACGTTGTAATTTATGTGCCAAAAGGTTATACACTCGTACAGAATTTGTTGTAGATAGAAAAAAGAGTGGTTCACGAGGATGAAATTTGCAATCGGTAACTATCTCGGCAAATTTACGGAAAGGACAGAATACCTTTCGCTTGGATAGTTGTAACATCACAGTTTGACGATACTTCACATGATCCTTCGGGCAAAGAGCACATAAATAGTCACCACGAGCATGAAATGTAAAACGTTTTACCTTTCCATGTAATGCAATCTTAAGAACTATACCAGCACTGCGTTCCTGAGCTGAGGCATCAACAAATTCTGCACGTTTCTCACGTTCTTCCGTATCGTGTAAATCTTGTAAAATACGATGTGCAGATTCATCCTTATCCATGGTAGTTTGTACAATTCCACCTCCTCCCAATGAAACTTCTCCACCGGCAATATGTTCATCATTTGTACCTGGTAATGCATTACCAGGAGCTCGAAGATGACGAATTGTATGCTCATTTACCACATTATGCGCAGCAAACTTTGGTACAATAAAAACAAGACTGTACTCCACTGCGACTGCCAATATATTAAGCGTTTTTACAGGACAGAACTCAACCTGTTGAACTGGTGCTCCCATATCATAACGCTTCATTAAACGACCTGTTAATACTTCATAAACACGTACTAAATGATCATCACAACCTGTCGCGAGAAATTGTCCATTAGGACTGACGGAAATGCTGCGCACAGTCGCTGTGTGTCCCTTATACTGAAATGAGAGACGTTCCGGGTATGGTCGTAGATCACGTGGATCTGGAAGATCAGGAAGAAGTTTAGATGGATCCACAACAAGTCGTGTACGTTGAGCACGTGGAAAGAAGGCGAGATCAAGACAACGTTGATAACGATCTTGAATGGTATGATGGTAAAAAGGCACATGTCGTAAGGCATCAAAAGCCTGTGGGAGGAAGTGTTCTTTTCTGTCAATAGCGCGTAAACGAGCAAAGCGTTGTTTTGCCTTTTCACTTGGAAGATACTCTGGTGGTGGACGGTAACTCTCATATGTACCTGGAGGAGGAACCTTTGGTTTTGGTACACGATTTTGATATTTAAACTTTGTATGTGCGTCCATATCCACATTAGTGTCATCCCAAAGAAGTGAAAGCTCATCCATTGTGTTATCATCATCCTTCTTCTTATGATCTTTATCTTCTGATTTATCTTTATCTGCCTTCATAAGACGACGTACCATCTTTGCGATAACTTTCATGTCATGATCTGCAGGAAGAAATTTCTTCTTAGATGGTCCACTTCCTCGAGCCAGTGGATGATTAAGGGGATCAAACTCAACCGTATCTGTTACCACGTCAGCGTACATGTTATAACTTGCATTGGGTGTTCGATTACGTTGAATATTAAAAATCATTTGCAAATCAGCATTACTCAGTTGTTTCTTCTCATCATGTAAAGCATCATAAATAGTACGCATCGCATTTGGATCATCTGTCGCATCCAAAAGTCGTTCCAACGCCGTTCGTTCACTCTTCATTAATTTCCGTCCCTCAATATCATATCCATAGTGTGACTCATCCTTGTACCACTCAAGCGGAATATCCCCAACACGATTAAGTGTAGCTTCATCTTCACTACTGTCAGACTCTTCCAATTTTTGTGTTGTACCAAGACGAAGAATTTCCGATTCGGGGTTTTCTTCACTTGTTAAATCCTGCGCATCAGGGAACAAAAAAACATCATCCTCATCATCATTTTCATCATCATCACTCCATATAACTTCATCCCGTAATGATAAGGCTGCGGTACTGCCAAGTGGAAAACTTTCATTCGCCGTGTCATCCTCTTCGGTTGGTATTTGGGGTGGAGGTGATAAGATTAAAGTAGACTCCGTAGCTTCTGCTACTGTTTCATTAGTTATTGGTGGTACAATAGCAGATTCTTCGGCTGCTTTACGAGAAGTAACGCTGTCAGATGCTGTCAGAGGCTTCTTACGTGCACTCCTTGGCGTTTCGACACGTCGTGTTCCACGAGTGGCTGGACCACGCTTGGGGGGCATTTCCTATATTACTAAAAAAGAAAAGAAAAGAAAAGAAGAAGAAAAAAAATTATTTATACTCATTATTAATTAGTACGGTAATGTGAATAATACAGTTGCAGATACTACACCTACATTTACATATAGAAGAAGGTGGTGGTGGTGGTATATGTTTTTCTTTCCATGTATAAATATCTATCTATATCCATATTCTCCGCTTCAATAAAGTAAAGAGATAAATAATAATAATAATAATAATAATAATAATAATAATAATAATAATAATAATAATAATAATAATAATTAGTTATTCTCAAGAATGTACATTGTTACAGCGTGTACCAAACATCTTTACTCTTTCTTGTACCTCAGCTGATTCCATAAGAAATTCTTGTAATGGTCCTTGAATAAAGTTCATTGCGTATATATGAGTTTCATTATTACAACAATAGTGAAATTCCCCATGGTGTTTTTTACCTTCTGCTTGACGTGCCAAATTAATTTGATGATGAAGTTCATCATTTTCTTTTTCTAGAGCACGTCGTCGGCGTTTCTCTGTCTCATACTGAGCTTCAACACGATGCAATGCCTCTGTTGCAGAATGAACAACCTTCTTAATATCAGAAATCGAAAGTCCCTCTAAAGATGTAATGTTATTTGATTCTGCACCTCCGCCACTAATACTATTACTACTACGACTACGACTATGAGAATTACTGTTCTTACCTAATGTGAGAGGTTTCATCTGAGCAATATTCCTCGCTAGTTCTTCCATTCGTTGAGTCTGTGACGATAGCAATTCGCGAAGTCGCGCTATTTCTATATTTGCAGCTACAAATTCCCTTTCACGTTCTTCAGAAGCTTTTCTAGACCTTTGAAGCTCTGCCTCTGCTTCCAATAAGCATTGCTGTAAACTTCTTGCCCACTCACGTTGCAAAGTTTGTTGTGCCCTTGATTTTCTTTCATTTTGCTCAAAAGAAGGATTATCCATTGAACTATAATTTTTATTCTCCCTTTTATGAGCTGGAGAAATATCTACTCTTTGACTGCGCGTCTTCGCTGCTACACGACGATTAGGGTCTCTAGAGCGAATTTTAAATAAAAGATTTGGACTCACCGCTACGTTTGAATTAACCGCGTATCTTTCGGCCCCTAGAGGTGTACATGTCTTTTCCCGTAGTGGTGGTGAGGAGGCCGCATCTACAGTTTGTTGCAGTCTCATACCGCCATTACTCTGCATAGACAGAGAAGTGGGAGATGATCGTGTTATCGAAGACTCTCTTTGCTGAAGGTTAATCTCAGAACTACTACCAGTAGTGATACTTCTGCTTTCACTGACATTATTATTATTATTATTATTATTATTACTATTGTTGTTGAATGTGGGAGATAATGAAACTCCACTCTTTACCCCCACAGTCATCACCTGAGTGAGGAGCTTTCTACTCTAATCGTCCTAATTACAAGTGAAAAGAAACAAGAAACGAAAAACAATAATAATAAATGTTATTTTCCATGTTTTTTGACCAAACCCATAGGATATATATATATATATCCTTCCGCCCTCACCTTCTTTTCAGAGGTTTTGCGTTAGGCATTGAAGCTCGCAAAAAGTCAAGAAAAAAAAATTTTTTTCTTTCACTCACAGGGTCAGTGAAAATAAAGAAGAGACGTGGAAACGTAGAGTTTCTCATTACGAAAAACTATCATCACTTATCTTCTCAACACTCATATCCCACACAATTTTTTCTCTTTTTACCTATCCCACTCTCTGATTGACAGAGTCAATTTCTGTACAATCCTTCTCTCTTTACTTTACATCTCTCCAACTACCTTTCAGTGTCACATGATTTAATTTTCTTCCTTTATCTGTCACAGATTCTCTCTTCCTCTTCCTTCTATCTCTCTTTTCGTTTTTTATTCCCCACTTCATAGAGGCACAAGTACTTTGATGCATTGGCGGTAAAAACAGAAATAGAAAAATGAGGGGAAAACAAGGAAAGAGAGAGAGAGAGAGTGTGTGTGTGTGTGTATATGTAATAATAGAAACAAATACAAGGAAGAATAATACAAAAAGCAATGGTAATAGATGTAAATGTGCGTCATTGAATATCTAAGAGATAAACAAAAAAAAAGCAACAGGTCAGATGTAAACAGAAGTAATGTGAAAGGGGGGAAAGGAAAAAAAAGTAAGAGAGCGAGAAGAAGGTCCTATATTCGCTCACTTCTTTTTATTTTTCTATGCGACAAAGAAAGTAAGTAAGTAAATAAGTAAGAAAATGAGTCATTATCTAAGTTTTTTTTTAAGTCTTTCCATCATGCAGCAGTCAACACATATAAGACTTTATTGCTCTTCAACCCCTCTTAGGACACTCCCATTTCTTTTTTCTTTTGTTATACTCCATTCTTTTCTCTACGGTATATATCTCGTTTTTTCTCATTTTTCTTTTGTATTTATTTTCAATTTTTTTTATCGTTTTCTACCAAAAGGAAGTAATAAATCTCGGACTATTTGCTTAAATTAGATGGGACTCTTACTCTTCATCCAGAGCAAATGACTCATCTTCTCGGCTATCTTGCGATGGTGACCGTTCACACTCCGCATCATAATCAAGCTGCTGCTGCAGATTTCGCAAGGCCTCAAGTCGGTCCGTTGTGCTATCATTAGTCGTTGTTGTGATTGTAGTAGCAGTTGAACGATCAGTAGTTGTTTTTGGTTGACCAGAACGCATTAGTGTCGCTTTTATAACGTGCATTTTACGTGGCATATCATCTGTGTCTACCACTACAGACAGATGGTTGCTTACCTGTGGTTTCCGTTGTTTCATCCCCTGATTAATTTGATGTTGATGTTGTTGCTCTTCTTCTTTCCGTTTCTGAGTTAATGTTTCTAATGGCATCGTGGATGGTTTTACAGATGTTTGGGCCGGATCCCGATTAAGATGTGTGCCTCCACCTAATTGTTCTCCGGATGTTGTCGTATTCCCACTTCTACTGGGAGCGACAGGACTCGCACGCGGCGTTGGTTTAGTACTACGTCTCCCATTCTTCATTTCTGCGTAAAGCTTCTGCATTTGCAGAGCTCTGGAGAGACCAGCGGAGGAACTGTGCGGTGAGGGCTCAACGCCAGTATCGACCGATGTCCCTTGCGCACTTCGCTCGCTTGCGGTTGTTGTGGTTCCTGTTGCAGCAGCGCCGGTGATGCGCTGCGACGGAATGGGTCCGGTATTATTATTATTATTATTATTATTATTATTATTGTTAGTATTAGTATTATTGTAACCTTCCAAACGCCGGCCCCGTTCTTCTGTTGCCTGGGGTGAGAGCGGGGCGGGGGAACTCACCCAACTGGGTCGGGGTGAGACACCGAGAGCACGGGCCCGTGCGAGAACGGCCTCATATACGAGTTGATGTTCCACATTTTGGGATGGATAAATACGGCGGAAATTGTGTAATTTAGAGTCCTCACGAGCACGGCGTTCTTCTATGAATTGCATCCACTCCGCCCCTTGCTGTTGAGCTCCTGTACCATTTAACTGATTCTGACTATGACTCTGATTTTGCTGTTGTAATAAGGAGGACGTACTAGGAGATGATGAGCTCATGGTCATTTCATTAGGATTGATGGTTTTGCCTCCAGATACATTAGACGCAGATCCCGGATGTCGCATAATACGCTGAACAAATTCTTCTCGAACTTTTTTTTCATCTCGTTTACGGTCTGTTGTCTTGATGTCAAGTATGTTCCATACTTCAGTGACAAGAGCATGCTTGATATTATAATCTAGCGGAGTATCTGTGGCAAGTGATGGGGTATGGTTAACTTCCATTAACCACGGTTTCATTTTACTATCAATAAGAATGTCGAAACCCAGTAATTCAAAACAGTTATATCCGTCATTATTTCTAGGAAAACATGAATTGTAAACATTTGCAATCTGGGGCTGTGCGACAAGAATTGTTTTGCAAATAACATGAGCAACACGCTCCCAGAATTCATCTGGATTTTCCCCTGAAGATTCCAACCATTCATTGAAAAATTTAAAATTACGTTTATTTCCGATACCGCCATTTGTGGCGTCATCATTAAACACATATTCTGGACTTTGTTTATTAACAGCATAATTTGTTAGATGCTTACATGCATTGCGAACATTATCGTCGGTAGGTTTTTCATATGCTTCCGCACACAATCGTACGAGACCATCATTAAAGAGGAAAATAGAGGGTGTACGAATTGATGTCAAAAGGACATAAACGCGAAGGTCAAATTTTCGTCCTTCCAACAATAATGGTTTTCTAATGTATTCTTGTACAATGTAATTGTCAAGGTCATCTACAGCGTTTAGCGGGTCACGCGTAACAACAATGCCTCTACCTTGGCAACCGGAGTTTGGCTTCATGATAAAAAATTTCGTCATTTTTTTGGCACGTAACGCGGTAAGAAATCGCATAAATTGGCTCCGTTCACTCCGAAGTGACCAAGTACGAGGGTAAAAAAGATAGTGTGTAGGTAATAACTTTCGCATTCGACCAAGTGTCGTACCCAAGTGCCCTTTTCTGCATAATAGGTGCATAGAAGGGAAGTGATTGGTTCGCTGCCAATTTGCAAGACGTACCAAACGCGTAAGCGGAAGAACTGTATCAGACCATACAAGATTGAATTGATTTTTCTCTAAATCCTCTTCTGTCTCTTGGATTTTAAATCCCTGCTCCTCAGCAATGCTTCGGAGAAGAGAGTATTTACACAAAGAGAGATTGACCACTTTTTGTTGCACCCTAGATCGTTTGGCACTGGTAGACTTGGAACAAGTACCCAAATATCCACCCTTATTTTTAGGACGCTCAAGATCTGTCAGACGCAGTGACAACACTGGGGAGTATTTGGAAGTAGTATTATTATTATTGTGACTATTAATAATATTATTGCTAATAATAGTAGTAGAAGAAGAATGATTATTTTTCCCTTCCATAGTTGTATCTAAGTTGACATTTGGATTGCGTCGCCGTGCTGTACCCCTAGAGGTACTTCTAACACTCTTCTCTGCGTGCGTTAGAGTCTCTCCGCCCAATTCTTTTGATTCATGACCGATTTGATGAAAATTAGAGAACCTTTGTCGTTGAGATGCACTACCGATGCCACCTGTAAGCGGTGTACTTCCAGGCGATCTTGAAGCCTCTCGCCCCGCTGATTTAGCAGCTGAAAGATGCGGAACAATAGGTTTGGATACACTTACATGACCGTCGTGGCTACGATTACAAGAGGTCTCTTTATTAATAGGTGTCGGCTGTAACACAATCGTGCGTTGCCGCCCTTCCGGACTCACTTCCTCAGTATGTGAGTCTGTGTCTGAGCTCATCTGACGTTGATATTGATATCGATGATGATGATGATGATGTTGTTGTTGTTGTTCTTGTTCTGTTGGCGTTATTGGTGTAGTGTGTTGCCGCTCCTTCGTGTGTCCACTTCCGCTACGCCAGCGTGAGGGAATTACCGATGCCGGTGGTTCCAATCGATGTATGTGCTGCGCTGCACTAGATATCGACGCACTACCGCTTGCCACTGTTGTTGTTGTTAATGGAGTGGGAGTGGGTGTTTTGTTTTCTGAACGTGACACCGGCAGAGGATTAGACACCGAAGACCCCGGCGTTGGCTTCACTACAGCTATCCGGGGTTTTGCTATCACGGGCTCCGCCATGTGGTTTGGACCTCTTATGATATATATAAATATTTTAAAAGCAAAACAAAAGAAAAGAAAATGTTTGTAAAAAACGTTTTTGTATAAAATCAGTTCTTTTGAACTCACGTGCTAAACCAATATATATGTATATATTATTCAAACAAGTAATTCAAGAAAGGAAAAACAACAACAACAACAAAATAGATCCAAGGTTAGTACATATACACCCCACACACTCTCACTCACGTATGAGAGTAAATAATCAAAAACTCATTCTTTACATTCGGTCACTGCAGCAGACGTCTCCACATTCTTCTCTGTTACTTCTGCCGCAAGTGTTTGTGAAACTGTCCTCGATATATTGAAATGTGGATTTGTCTCAAGAGATGGCACAACCAGAATGTGCTGCTTTGACATGGCAAGTAAAGCCAAATGAAGCTCCTCTGGAAGAGTAGAAGGGGAAACAATAATATCCGTCTTGTAGCGCTGTAAAAACTTCACAACCTGTCCAGAAACATTAATCAATGTTGGCTCCGCCACTTGTTTTGTGGGTTTAAGTTGACACACTGAAACCGCTGGCCACTGCTGCTGATCTTGTACCTCTGCAGCATCCTCATTTCCGTCAGCAGTGGGTGGAGCTTTCTCTTCTAACGTTATCGCAGATTCTGTACTTGGCATAGCAGCTGCCGTATCATTTTCCACTACTATTCCCTGGGACGAGGGAGGAGGAACTGTAGGATCAGTAGCAGTAGCAGTTTCTTCATTTTCCTGATTACACGTTTCTGACTCTATGGCTCTTGTAGATTCATTCAACAGTGTTTCTATCGCTTGCGAGTACCGTTCCACTTCCTCTGGGTGTGTGTTGTACTCAGCAACTACCACGACACTAACAGTATCACTACTGTTTTTCCTACGCCGTTCAAGGGCGTACTGCACCAGAAGTAAATCCTTCGCGAAAGACTCATCATCATTCCCGGAACGGGGCACAAGCAAAACAACATAACGTAATATTGCGGTATTTACACGCATTGTGCAACCATTGGTTTTAATAAACCATAGAGGGTGCGTGTGACGCAGCGTCCTGAGCACAGCCTTGCTTACGTGACCCACCATGACACCTTTACTGACCATACTATTCCCAGAACCTAACACCAAAGCCTCCGCATGATGATGATTTAACCGATCAAGGGCATACTCCGCAACAGCGTTTGCATGTTTCATTGCCGCTTCTTCTGCTTCATGCTGCGAGGCAGCTTCTTGTTCCATTTCATTTGGCAGTGGTACTGGCAGTGGTGATGAAACATCTGTTTCTTTCTTCGTATGTAGTGATAAACTGGGAGGGCTATTATGTTGTTGCGTCGTTGCTGGTGGTATTGATGGTGTTGGTGTTCCCTCCGTTGAAATATCTAGAACCATTGTCTCTATTTTATAATTAAGTGTATCACGTGTAACTTTACTCTCCATGATTGCCTCAAGTGATCTTTGCACAACTATGGTAGGTGACAGGGAATGCAATGCGGTCTGTTCATCTACCACAATTGATGGCTTCGAAGTATTATCTCTCGATTTTGCAACTCGCAGTACACTTTCCTTATCCCATGCATGCAATAGAATCAACTGCGATCCATCATGCTGCTGCATCAAATGACCCGGAACAGAAGCCCATCCAATCGCCTTCAGAGAGGCTGGTGCCCCATCACACATGACCGCTACTGCCATAAATGTTCTCTTTCTTTACGATTTTCTGTTTTCTTTTTCTTTTTTGTCTTTTCTTTTACGTTTTCTCTCCCCTTTTTGTTTCCTTTACTAGGTGAGCTCAATCAGTAATGATGTAAAATCAAATAATGAAAGAATTTTATCGAAGAAAAAAAAAAAAAAATACATACAGAGAGCATACAACCTAATCGTATGAGCAAGAAGAATCTCCATGAATATTTTCAACCAAAATAATAATGGACAAAAAAAATCATAAAAAAATAAAAGTGATCTCTGTGAGTTACTTTCGTTTTTTTTTTTTATTATTATTCATTCCTGTTTCTCTGAGAGCTACAGAATCAACTACAATACAGTAGAAAGGTCATCGAAAAAAAACAAAAACAAAGAACAACAACAAAAAAAAGAACTCGCTTCTCTCCCTTTTCTTATTCTCCATTTTTCTCGTTTCCGATGACCCCATTAGGTGACAATGGCTAGTGGTTTTGTTTTTCATTATCTTGCTTCTTTTTTCTTTCTTTTCTTTTCTTTTTCTTTTCTCCACTTTATCCAATGTTTATTCCTTCACCAAAACACTCCCACGATCGCCTTTTTCTCCCGCTTTTAATCCACCTCCTCCTTTACATTTAGTTCCTTGTTGAACTCAATGTGTGTGTGTTTAAGTTAGAAACTATGTTCTCGTGGGAGCGGCTCTGCCATAACCCAACCGCCCTTGTCTGGCTTCATACCTTTCACCGCCTCCTTCTCACGCCAAACTTGCCGCATTATTTCATACAATGCCTTTGTGTCTAATGAACAGTATTCCAACAATTGTATCCGCAGCATCGCCCATGCTTTATCACGAATATCCTTTCGTGCTGGAGGCACTGTTGTTAAATGTGGCATTTGTTCCTGTTGTTTATCTCCCGTACTATTTGCACTCTGCTTTCGTTGATAATCTCTGGAAGCGAGTTGCTGCAAATCCTTCAGTGATTCACCGCCTTCATGATGATACCAAAGTCGATAAACTCCCATAGCATTTTCACCCTTTTGTTCATCCTGTCTACCACCACTACCACCATCTGCATCTGATGTACTAGAATCACTATCATCTCCACATGCTTCTTCACCAAATACACCATACTGAAAGTCTGGGCAAAGTGCAGGGAGAACTTTTTTTAAAGAATTTGAACCATGGGCATTTGGATGAACAAAACCACGTTTAAAGAGATCTAAGGTATCAAGAAAGTAGAACTGTTTAATATCTTCTTTGTGTTCATCCATTAATTGTCCTAACTTCTCCAAGCATGATTTTTCAAAACTAGCAAAATGAGCAATAAAACAACCATCATATGGATTTACTGGTTCTTGTAAAGGATTATTCTTCGTAATATGGAGATTTTTTGGTTTGGAAGTTTGTCGTCCGCGTCTTTTTTTTCCTTTAGCTTCTTCTTCTTCTTGTTGCTGCCTCTGTTTTTCTATACGATCGAGTTCTCCTGACGACATCATTGATATTTTCTTCTTTTCACGTTCAAGTCGTACAATACGCATTAATTCCTCAACGCATCCACGACGTGGATCAACATTTGGAGAATATCCTTTTCCAAAATGTAAAAAATCGTAATGTGTCGGTGTTTCATTTAATATATCCTCCTGAAAAACATCAAGAGAAAATTGGAATGGAGTTGGTTGATAGGCTACAATCTTCTCAAATGGGGGTAAGGCAAATTGTGTTGCTTCAAAATCTATAAAAAATGCTGGATAGCGAATTTTAGAAAAAAATCCTTCTATTTCTTTCGGATTTACACACAATTTACCTTCAGCAACTGCCTTTACATGTCGAAGTTGCGGTGCAGTTAATTTTAATGTTCCCTTCTTGTAATGATATAGAACATCACGCACAGTTCGGAGACCTTGTGACCACCATAATGTTTTACGTGATACCGCGGTAGAGGGAACTGTAAAAAGATGATTATCACGTATCCGAAGTGGATCTTCAAATTTATTTGGTAAACACATACCTTCAGTAAAGAATGGACACGTTTCACCACGGGAGCAATGAGCACCTATAAATTCCGAGTATACTGGTACACTTACACATTTTTCAGAACTAGTAGTGCTACTCGATTTTTCTTTTTCTTCCTCTTCTGTTTCTTTTTCTTTCTTTTTACGAATTGTAGATTTTTTTCGTGAGGCTTTTTCTTTTTCTCCTATTGGAACTAATTCCTCAACATCAAAGGTAGGTTTTATATTTTCATCATCAAGATTTGCAAAATTAACCCAATTCTGAACGTGATTAGAATGATGACTCTTCTCAACAAGAGGAAGAGTATGGGTAAGAATCAATGCTTCCATAAGTTTCTGTTGTGATGTAAACAGTTCCTTTAATTCACTATCTTTCTTTTTGGCAGCTCGACTAGATATATTATTCCCTGGATGACGATGTTCTTGCCCTGTTTTTCGTAAGGTTTCTATTTTTGTTTGTAATTCCTTCACAAGGGAATTTCCAGTACCACTAACTCCACTTAAATCAAATGCCCCACCTGAACGGTAAGAGGAGCACATATCTGCTTCTAGTAAATCTTCTAAAGAGAGTCGTTGTACGTACTTTACAAGACGTGATGGGTCACAATCTAGCAACGTCACAGGTCCTGGAAAGAACTGTCGGATATGGAGAAAACCACTACGTTTTAAATCAAGTGGAACCGCTACTTCTGCAGTGGATTCAAGACGATGACCTTTAAGATTTTCTTCTGTAACCGTATCAAGGTCAATATTAAGAAAACGTTTACGTACTTGTATGGGTATATGGGGTTGAGTTACCCAGTAGCGGAAGGCAAGTGTTGTAAAGTGTAATCGCTGTAAACACTTTGCAAGACTTGCGGCACTACTAAAAGGGTCTAAAATAGCGGCTGTTTCAAGAATTACCCATTGATTATCTTTTGGGCGAAAACGTAGTACCGCTGGTCGAGCACGTAATAGAGAGGGGTGCGTTTTAACCAGATCGAATGATGCATCCCCACCAAAAGGTGCAGAAAATGCTGGACGGTGAATCGTCAATGTTGGAGCCTGTTCTCCAAGTTGTGCATACACAGTCTGGAAGTACTTCACAAGTACACTTTCTGTCCGCTGCACAGCTTGATCAAAATCCCGCTCATGCACAACAACAGCTCGACTTCCAAACTGTAATCGATCCCACCGCCGTGCGAGTTCGTTAAATGCCGCTCCATCGTCTAGATGCACGGCATCACCAATGGAAATGTGTGGAACTAAATCCGGACGGTTTCGCAGAAGATAAAATTTCTTCGGGCAGACCAGCGAGGCAGCGAAGGCTTTGCAGGTGAGAACAGCCGGTCTTTTCACGGCTGCCACTGCCGCTGCCGCCCGATCTTCGATGGTCTCGTCCACATCGGAGAAGGGCACCGCTCTCTCGCGAAATACGTGCAGGATCTGCGAGAGGGTCTCGTCCGTGTCGCCGGTGTTATTTATCGTCTTCACCACAGAGCGCCGGGCCACCGCAGAGGCTTTCCTGCGGAACATGAAACAGCGTCGAAGCCTGCGCTGCTGGGTGGATAGTGAAAGTAATTCGAAAATGAAAGAAAGAAATAGAGAGTAAGAAAGGGAGTGATACAGAGGTGACACATGATGGGGGGTACAGATATCTTATAGAGAGCGCTTTTCCAGATAGTGGAAGTACTGAAGTGCGAAGAAAAAAAAAAGAAAAGTAACAAAGACTGGGTTAGAGACTCAGAGATAGAAATAGCACAAAACCACATATATATATATATATATATATATATTTGACAAGCTCTTCGTGGTTGCTCTTTTTTTTAATTATTTTATGGTTTTTATTCGACATATACTCTTTGTTCTCACCTTCCCTCTATTTTGAGCCTTAAAGAAGGCATAATCAAGTGCTGTGTGAAACAAAAGTAATAGCAATTGTAGAAACAAGAGAAAGGCGAATGAAAAAGCAAAATACAATACGGAGAGCAACATTCCAAAAGCAGCGAGACACATGCATGTATGTGTTTATACACGTACATGAAAAGGGACATAGTGTACGTTGGAGAAAATTGAATCACAGAAAGGGAAGTAAACCGTATTGTTACATGAAACCCTCTTTTTTTCCCCATTTTGTTTCTCCTTTCTCCCCTTCTTTTTCTGATTGTTTTTTTTTTTATTTTCGTTGCTTCTACAAGTTCATTTCTCATCAGAGAGGGGATAAGTAAGAGCATACAGGGTGAAAAAAAAAGAATTCAATGCAGATAGAGGAGGATAAACTCAGTTTCCCTTAAATCACCAACTTTCACTTCTTCATTCTCTTTTTTGTTTCTTCTTTATTTCCTCTCTAGAACACTCGCAGACACTCGATTACCTCACAGTTTGTCCTGTTAATGGTGTCTCACGGGGTAACGCTGCTCGTCGACTCGCAAGAAATATAAGAAAGAGAGAAACTACTAACAGAAATATCGGTAAAGCCGTACGTAATCGTATAAAAAGAAAATAAGAGGCAATTCGTCTTAGTGAGAATATGCTTTCATCTCCCTGTTGCTCCCGCATCATTTGCATATACCTTCGTGGAGCGTTAAATAGTGTACCTCCACGTCGTTCTTTTCCTGATCCATCACTATCTTTTTTGCGCCCAGCTTCGTCACTGCCATGTTGTTGCAAGATAAGACTCGCTTGTGCAGCCATAGAACGTTGAAGTTCCTCAAGTCGCTGTTCTGTTGCTTTCAACAGTTTTTCTTTAGATTTTAATCTTAAAGCTTCTGCTGCTAATGCTTCTCTGTGTTGGACCAATTCAAGCGAGGCATTTCCATTCATCTCACTTTCATCATCCCCATGTATCAATACAGCTGTAACACGTCCCTCTCTTTGTCTCTGTTCTTCATATCTACAACGCCACAATTCTGCTTCCTCACGACTTTCCTGTAATGATGTTTGAAGTCCTTGTACAAGGGCACGACTATCTTCTGATAGCATCAATGATGTAAAAGCTTCCTCACGCATGTTTGCTTCCTCCTCTAGACTTCGTACAAGTGACTCTTGACGATTTACTTCACGATTTAAACGTCCTACTTCAACAGTAAGTTTCTGAGATTCCTCCATTCGGTTTGCTAATTCCTTACTAAGGGCTGCCACCTTCTCAGCAAGACGCTGTTCTGATCTTTCCTTCTCTGCTCGTGCACCAGCAATGCGTTGTTGCGCCGTTGAGGCCTCATTCTGTGCCTGTCGTAAGAGTGTATGCAGTGTTGCAAGTTGTTCTTCTCGTTGATACAAATCATCCATTAAACGTCGTCGTTCGGCCTCAAATCCCCGTTGAGCATCTCGTAATTTATTAGCATTTTTCTCCTCCAGACTTCGCATCTCCGATCGTGCTGCTTCTAATTGCTGTTGATGCGCTACATCACTCATTTTGAGAGCATTTTGGTAGGCATTATCACCACCGCTATTATTATTATTATTATTATTATTATTATTATTATTATTATTATTATTATTATTATTATTATTATCCTTCTCATCAGCATTCATGGCTGTGTTGTTTGTCATGAGAGTTGAGAGTTCCTTATACTGGGTCCCAAGACGTTCAAGACGTGCGGTTAAAACAGCCACCTCATGTTCCGCATGTAATAATTCCTTTTCTTTATTTTCTATCATATCTCGAAGTTGACGCGTCTCTGCTTCACGTTGGGCTATCTCCGCCTCATTACGTGAGGCACTTTCCATCTGACAACTCTCACGCACACGGGCGGTTGTGGCTTCTATTTCTTTTTCATGCCGTTCCGCCATAACCCGCTTTTCCTCACGCAGTTTCCCTAGTTGTATTTGTAGTTGAGTAATTTCCTCATCCTTAAGTACTGTACGTTCACGGAACTCCTTGTCAAGTTCTACACGCAAAGAAGCCATTTCCGCCTCATGATGGGCGTTAGACTCTTTCAATTCATCACGTAGCTGTTTATTCTTCTTTGCTGCCTCATTTAACTGAATAGCAACAGACTTCTTCCACGCATTCATTTTTTCCTGAAGTTGTTGAAGCTCCTCTTGTGCGGAGAGAGCCGTACTTCTGTTAGAGGTTGGTGTCTTTTCCTCTTCTTCCGCACTCATCCTGCTGCTACTCAGAAACTATATGCAACTGGATCCAAAGAACAAATAACAACAACAACAACAACAATTAAACAAATAATAATAATAATAATAATAATAATAATAATAATAATAATAATAATAATAATAATAATAATAATAATAATAATAATAATAATAATAATAATAATAATAATAATAACAGTAACAACACCATATATTTAAAAATATTTGAGGGAGGGGGAAAAAAGAATTCAGAGCATATCTAGAAACCCCCATTTTTTTTTTTTTTGCAAGACCATAAATGTGGACAACGCAAATTTGAACATGCACACACATTTCTTTTTCGGAAATATCATTTCATTCCTTTCGTGTGTGTGTGTTTGCAAAAAAAAAAAAAATAAGCACAGCTAATATATATTTTTCTTTTGTTTTTTTTTCCGTTTTGTTTCACTCAGTTGCCCTCTTCATCGATATACGAACATCACAACTCAAATAATCACTCATCATATTCATCATTTACTCTATTGTGATAACGAGATCTTATTAAGGACAGATGTAAAACCTTTCTTAATTCGATCAAGACGAGTTACACGGACATGCTCCGGTACTTCTATAGTATCCACTTCATCTCTGTGGTGTTCTTCAATGAGTTCATTTACTTTTCGCTCTAATGCCTCAATTCGGCCAAGAAGATACTTCTCCTTTGCTTCCGCTGATATGGCTGATGTGCGAAGTTCAAAATACACGACAACTACAAGGATGGAGTAAACAATTAATTCAATAAGAAGCTCTGCCCCAGTATTTACAAGCACGTTTTCATCACAAGGCGCGAAGAAGGCTGTGCGGAATGCCTGCCATGCACTTTCCACTGGACGACGTACAAAAAACAAGCGAGAACTACGCATCGTATCTTCTGATGTGGCACGAAGCAGCGAACGTGAGCGTGGGGCAACGACGAGATTCTCAGTAGTTATGTCTTTTCCATTCGCCGTGGTTTCTCCACTTTCCGTACTACTCCCAGTATTGGTGGTATCACTATTGCCGTAACTATTTGTGCCTACTCGTCGGTTAACGCGTTCCTCCGCCGCCCACTTTCCAACGACACGACTAATACCGAGTGAAAAACGTCCGAGGCCAATACAGAGTGCACGTGTGAGTGTGGCCTTGTTCTGTGCACGGGTTACAGTTGCCTTCACCACCGGTTTTGATATTTGCCGTACGGCGAGGAGAAATAATCGAATGGCGGGTAATGGAGCCATTTTCTTTCTACTGAGGGAGAAGCACAGTAAAGGAAGTGTAAATTGGTTATTTTTATTTTTTGTTTTGGCTTTTTTTGTTCTCCTTGATACCCGCCTATTTCTATTAGATAGGAAGTTGATTAGAGATTCGCTCTTCTTGTGTGTGGATGCGTGTTTGTGCTCGTATTGTCCACCTCCTCTCTCACGTGCACTGTTGAGAATAATAATTAATAAATAATAATAACAATAATAAGAACAAAGAGGCAAATAGACAAAAAAAGGGGAAGAAAGGAAATAAATAAATAAATAATACGAAAAGAATATACACACATGAAGGCAAAGTAAAGAAAACAACAACAACAACAATGATAGTATGCTTCAATATCATTTTGTCGAACATCGCACAATATGCAGTAGTAGTAGTAGTAGTAGTAGTAGTAGTAATAATAGAAGAAGTGAAAAGTGTCGTGCAGTGGTGTGTGCATCCCATGCAAACAGACGCACACTGTTAGTCTCTCTTTCTTTCTCCTTTTTCTTTTCCCTTTTCTGTTCTTCACATACAGACACAAAGACAAATACACACAAATATATCAAAATCCTCTCATGAAGCATTTCAAACACATACGTATAGGGGATTTTCTGCTATATAAATAATTGGGTTCTAAGAGAAGACAAAAAATAAAAGAAAAAACAAAACATATCTGCGTAAAGTGTATGCACTTGTACAGGTGAGTGCGATTGTATCTGCACGAAAAGAAAAGAAAAGAAAAAGAGACACAACAGCAGCAACAGAGAAGAGGAATGGGTGGGAGGAGGCACGAAGAATAGAATGGAGGAATACACACCAACACTAACACAATAGACAGAAATACAGACACCGTACCAGAGAGAAAATAAAAAAAAAAACGTCGTAATAAAAAAGGGATCTAGTAAAGAAGAGGTGATGAACGAAAAGCAAAAAAAACGAAACAGAAGAAGAAGGAAAAAAAAAGAGCGTCTTTGTTATGCTCTCTCGCTCACTCAAAAAATTGCAATAATACACAGAAACGCTGAATAAAAACGCGTGATAGCGTGGAGAGGACACAATACGAAAAGAAAAGAAAGAAAAATAAATAAATAAATAACAAAGAAAGAGAACACACGCAAGAAAGCAGAGATGAAATCCCCTAAAAAATTATAAACTGAGCTCTCTAAATGATCTACCGATTTATCCATCTCTTTTTTGTTTTGGTATTTTCTGCACAAAGTCTGTATTACAGCAATAAAAAGCGCAGAGAAATAGGAGAAAAAAGAAAGCAAATAATAAAAAAAAAGAAGCAATCAATCATGGGGCAAACCCAAGTAAAAAGAGAAAAGAAAAACAAGGGATCCAAAGGTCTTTTTTTTTCTCTTTCCTCTACTGAAATCTCATTTTCTTTACCCGTCATTCAACATAACATGAATCGACTGATAAGAAAGATGATAACACAAACACATACCCTCTTTTTTCCCCAACTTTCTCTTGTACTCTTTCCCTCTCTCTCTCTCTTTTTTTTTTCTTGCTTCTTATCCATTCATTTCCAGACCCTCTTGTGAAATCCTTCTATCCTCATTCATTTTTTTAACCCTTCATTTCCACCCTCTCTACACGCAAATAATATCCCTCTCATTTTTTACTTCTCTCCCTTTCCTAGTAAATTCTTTCTCTGAGCCTGGTATTCTTCTCACTGCCGTTCGATCTTCGAACACCTCGCAAAGTATCAATATCAAAAGGTTTCTTTTCTTTTTGTTTTCTGTTTTCTTATGAGAAAATCAAAAACAAACAGTAAAAAAAAAACGTCTCAAAAGAAAAAAGAAGGGGAATGTCTGGATGTATAACACAATGGGGGAGGAGGTATCAAGAACAATAATAGTAAAAATAAACAAAGAAGAAGAAAAAGGGGATGAGTGATATAACCCCAGTCCCCCCACCCCTCTCACTCCCATTTTCAATGCTACCGGTGCCACTGATGCTGCTCTTGTTAGTGCTAGTGTTGTTGTCGTTTTCCTTTCCACATTGTGAACATATTTTGTTTTTGCTTTATTTTCATTGCCATTTTCATTTCATTTTTTTTTTGTTTTCTTTGATCTTCCTTTTCCTTTTCCTCCTCCTCCTCCTCCTCCTCGAGTCACACCATAAACACCACATATTGATGACTAATCACATTTTTCTTTTGGAGCGTCTGTCCCACTCTTCCTCTTCTCTACACTTCACTCATTTCTCTTTTTTTCTTTTTGTTCTTCTTCCTCTATAAGGGTATATCCCTCTTTCTTTCTTTTCTGTTGTTTAAAAATGTATCATTTCTTTTTTGTTTTGTTTTCCTTTTCATATTGCTTCCCTTCACTTTGTTGATTTTCTTTCGTTTTTATTTTTCTCTCTCTCCTTCACACAAACACACCCTCGCTGTGTATGTATATTTCCCCCGCACTACTCCAGCTCCTCCATGGCGGTGCCGTCGTCCTGTCCCTCCGGGTGGGCGTCCTCTGTCCAGAGAGCAAGATTGTCCCGGAGCAATTGCATGATGAGGGCGGCCTCCTTGTGCTGCTCCTCGTCCAGCACGTCGGGGTCGCTGAGGGCCTCCTCAAAGGCCTGACGGGCGAGTTGGCAGCCGCGATCGGGGCTTTTTAAGATCTCGTAGTAAAAGACGGAGAAGTTCAGGGCGAGGCCGAGGCGGATGGGGCTTGTGGGCTTCAGGGAGGAGTTGTACTGCAGTGCCTGCGTGTACGCCTCGAATGCCTTGTTCTTCTGCTCCTCCGAGTTTGTCTCAATCTCGGCATAGTAGCGGTGGTAGTCGCCCTTCATCTTGAGATAGTACACCTTTGTCTCATCTGTGTCGGCATGTGGGAGGAGGTGCTTCTCAATCAACTCAAGAATGTCAGTGCAGATATCGCTCAGTTCCTTCTCAATCTGCTTCTTAAATCCCTTGATGAGAGTGACGTTCTTGTCCTTCTTGAGATCTTCCTTCTGCTCGAGTGCAGTGATGCTGCGCCAGCACGCACGGCGGGCCCCAATCACGTTTTTGTACGCCACTGAAAGGAGATTGCGTTCTTCAGATGAGAGAACGGGGTTCAGCTTCACCACACGTTTCATGCAAACAAGGATCTCATCATACCGCTCACACTGCTCAGCCAGCTTGGCCATAATGATGAGCTGCTCGCGCTTCTCAGGAATCTGGAATCCACTCATGATTGTTTTCGATCAAAAAAATTTTTTTTTCTGAGAATTACACAGGATCACTGATAAAGTTTGCTTTTTTTTGGGGTTTTTCGTTTGTTGGTTCGCTTGATTTTTATTGTTGTTTTTGTTTGTTGGCTTTGGTTTGTTTTGTTACTTTTGTTTTTACCCTTTTTTTCCCTTTATTCACTTCTTCCAAACCCCCCACCAACACCAACACCACCGTTGCAGGGGGAAAAGAAAAAAGGAACATAATGAAGAAAAGAAAAGGGGAAAAACAGAAGGAATATATTTCACTGAAGGAAAACGCAGTCAAATAATCGTGATAGATAGAAATCACAAAGACACAATGTACAATAAACAGAAAAACGAAAAAAAAAAACAAATTAGAAAAATAAACATCAAAAATAAATGAATTATTTGAGTTGCGATACACACGTGGGGTCTAAAAACCCATCGAAGTGCCAAAAGTGAAAATTAAAAAAAACACAACACACCACAATGAAACGAGTCTATGGGGGACAACACTGTTTTGAACCGGTAAGGAAAACCCATGCACATAAGAAAGTGATAGAAAAAAATTAATAAAAAACAAACGGGAGTTCGTGCGGGGTAAATACTTTTTTGAATGATAATAGTCCGCTAACACGTGTTGAATAAAGAAAAAAAAAAACAATAAAGATAGAACAGAATATACGTACATAGAGAAGCTAAATACGTACGCGATTCAATTCGTTAAAAATCTCATCAAACCCCTCTTTCACAGCACACCACTCAACCATCAATATCATCTACATTCTCAAAAGAATCCAATGTTTCAACCAAGAGAGCAGATGTATGAGTATAAAAGTCTGTGTGCATCAGAGAGAGAGAGAGAGAGAGAGATTACTTTTCGGGTGAAGGATAGATGGAGTACAGAGAATTCTATTTTTTTTTTTTCAACTTCAATTGCTTTCGCAGATGCTTCTTTTTTTTTTTTAATATTTTTGCTCTTCGTTATTTATTTTTATTTTCTACAGTTGGTTTCTTTTTTATTATTATTTTTTTTATTTTTTGATTCGACTGGCTCTCCGCTTTTGTTTCTAATACTCTAAGTGGGGAACAAGAAAAAAAATGAGGATTTACAAATCTTCAATAATACTCTATGTTGGGGGAAGTTTGTTCTAGTACATCCTTGCCCCCTAACACATGCGAATAAACACATGTATGAATATATATGTATATATAAGTGTGTGTTTGAGTTCGTGCTGGGTAAGCGCATACATACATGTGTGTGTGTAAAGGCAGAGTGTTGCATAACGTCTCCTCAACACTAATGCCAATACCACCCCTTAACTCACATTAACAGCACGCATGTTTACACACAATAGAAAAAGAAAAGGTGTTGAAAAAGGAAAAAAACAAAAAGACAAACAAACAGTGAAAAAAAAAGCCAGATAGAAAGAAGAATGTATCTATAGGATGTGCTCCACTTCCGTGGTGTCACTATCATTAACATCATCATCGTCATCGTCATTGCTGCTATTGTTGTCGTTGTTGTTGCTCTTGTCATTGATAGCAATTGCAATGATTTTCGACTTTCGACGAGATTCCTGCATCTTTGCTACACGTTCCGTTTGTTTAATAAGTTTCCGCATTCGTCTAGCCACCAACACAGAATGTTCTATACTTCCCTTTACCGGCCCTGTCAGTTGTGCACTTCCCCCCATTCTCCCAGCAGTTATACTGTTATTCTCACTATCCTTTAGTGTGACTCCACGAAGTAAATGACTCAACGACGCCCCTCGTCTCCGCAAATGATAAATGGTATCATTGCAGCGTTTCCACGATGAGACGGGGTGATTGTCTGTTGGCTCTACTGAATCCACTGTGGGAAGTTGGGAATCAAACGCCACACACTCCGCGTTTGCCACTACCATGTTTGGTGTAAAGGAGGAGATGCTGAGCTGTTCTGGATTACATACACGACTCATCGCCACATAAAGAAGATGTTCACAAGGCCACATTCGGGATAATTCAAGATGTACACGACCTACTAAAGTGAGTCCCTGTACTTTATGCACCGTAAAGGCATACGCCAGACTGAGTGGGAGGGCCACACTACTGAGAGTGTAGTAGTTTGTCATGGGACCACCACCCACTGTAAACTCCCATGGAGGAACAGCAATAGTTTCACCACTGTGGAACTTCACTACAGGTAATAAAGGTACTTGCATTCCACATTCAGTCATACAATAAATGCGGTATCGTTCTACACAGTTATCGACGCGTTCACTACGAAGAAAACCAGGAATATTATCAAGTGAACACTCCACAAAATCTACTACGGTACCAATACTTCCATTTACTAGATGTGAGCTTAAATTTGCCCGTAATAGTACACGACATCCTTTTTTAAATGTTACTGGTTGTGCAATAGGATGTTTTGACATAAGTTTCTGCAAGTATTCTTCACTCTCAGGAGTATGTAGTCCATCAGCGTTGGGTAAAATTTCAGTTACTACTGCCCCAAGTTCCAAATCATTTATTAATCCTGCAACTTCTATAAATCGTTCACGCATCGCATCACGCCACGCTGCACTTTCACCTGGTGGAAGACAAACTCGCATTGCATGACCATCTTCATATACACGATAGAGGCTAAGCAATGAGGCTCTGGGTAAATCAAGTGTTGCTTGTAATAATGAACGTACATGTCGTGAAAACTCTTCTTCATTAAATCCAGGTTCTGTACGAAGGAGAACTGTAACAGTGGAATCACACCTTAAAGCTGTTATACCCGTTTCTGGTGTTAACATAATAGCATCTCCAGGAAGTCTTTCTAATTCCTTATCATTTGCAATTTGTACTTCTTTATTTGTGGGAAGTAGATTTACCGCTGATTCTACCATTGTTCCTGGTGGAAGTTGTTGTACACTTTCCATAAGAGCTTCTGGAACTTCACCCACTCGCATTTTCTGAAGTGCTTCAGCAAATAATTTATTTGAAGCTTGTCGGACTTGTAGACCAAGACGAACTTTAACAAAGGAATCTTGAAACAACTTTGAGGATAAAATAGATGCCTCATTAATAACACCAAGTTGAAGGAAATCACCACAAAGAATAATTTGAACTCCACCAAAAGGAAGATCAGGAGTTCCTGCTTCTTCCCTTAAAACACGATCAAATTCTTCAAATAATTTCTTAGAAAGCATAGATACTTCATCAATAATAATAACGTCATAATCAAGTAAATTACTCTTGCGTAGAAAATCTCCTTGTGAAGTTACACCCAAACTATGATGAAATGTTGAACCTCCAATATGACATCCAGCTACTCCTGTTGTAGCAGTCATAGCTACACGCAGGCGTTCTGCCTGCATACGTTGATTTAAAACCCGTAACAGAACAGTTTTTCCTGTTCCAGCGCTTCCACCAATATAAAGTAGATTTCCTTTAAGGGCGAGATCAATTACTTTTTCTTGTTCATCATTAAGTTCAACAGTTTCTACTGCTTCTATTGCATTTTGAATATCATTCATTTCCTGAGTTTCACCAACAGTGTTAATAATAGTAGAATAACGTCCTTTTGTCAAGTTATTAATTTTAACTTGAATCATCTGTTGAATAGCATCTGCAGGATCTGGAATATTTCGACTGCGTAAAATTACACCGAGGGCTCGAATAATAGAAATAGGCCAATTTGCCGGAAGATTAGCTGTTCCTTCTCGCATCTTTTGTGCAAGTTGACGAAGTACATCAGGTTTCTCAACATAAACTTGACGTTTTTCATTAATACCAAATCCAATACTTTTCAAGCACAAAACTGATGGAGATGTTTCAGATGTCATACGACCTATTAGTGCATTATAAACCAAAGTAGAGTTTGTAGGTTCATCCAATTTATTTCTTCGTGGTGGAAGTTTCTCAAGATTCCGTTTCATTGCCTTCTTGGGCTCCACTTGTTGTTCAATACCCCCATTCTTTACTACAGGTGGCGTCACTCCTTTCTGCATAGCTGCCAGTGATTGTTGTGGTGGTGGTAGTTTTTCCTTTGATCCCGTTATCATCTCAGAGGAAATATTACTTGCTTTAGTAATAGAAAATTTTCCAGATTTCTTCTTCACATTTTTCACGTTACTTCTTGCCGATTTTGGTTGTTTTTCACTTATGAAACGTCGAGAACAAAGAAGAGGTCCAGCACCACCCATAAGAGTGGTTGGTCGTATTACTGCTGATAGACGAGAAAATCCTATGGGCCGCCCGCAAGATCCAGGAACTGAAGTGGGAAAGGTCCCACCAACATTCGCTACTGGTAAAAGAAGGCGACGAAGCATTTGAAATGCTAGGGCCCTTCCAAGTAAGCGTTTGTTTGTATTTAAATTTATATTTTAAAAAAGGGGAGAATAAAGTTAGTGCTCTATAAGAAAAGGTAGGCGATTTCTACTTTGTATTATCACCTCCTTTTTTTTTATTTTTAATGCCTTCTTTCCCACTTTACGTACTCCTCTACTAATCACGCAGTGGGGAGGCCTCTATGTCCTACAGAGGAAGAATAGAAGAAGTAAAAAAAAATTTGAAAACAATAACAATAATGAAAAAAAAAAAATGAGAGAGTGTAATAGAGTAGGGTTTCCTCTTTCTTTTTTTTAATATGATATATTTATACTACGCAATATTAGATAGTGCGATCCAAACTAGAGTAACATTCATGCATTACTTCCTACCCTCCTCTTCCTTTTTTTGTTTCACATCCATGTTTCACAAAAACACAAACAAACAATGAGAAAGAAAAGCAAATACATAGTTGAATATCTCTTTTATGCCTTGCCATGACAGAGAGGAATGCATATTTCTATGATTACTTCGACACATAAAATGCAAGGATGGTAAAAGAAATATACCAAGAAAAAAACTAATTAACTGAGTTACGCGGAAAAACAATGTAAAGAACATTAACAACAAGAAATATCCAAAATACACAGAGAAGCATAGAAATCCATGGTTACATCATATATATATATATATACCCCCTAAAGTCATCCTTGTATCATGTCTGATTTTTTCTTTAGCGCTGTATTTTCTCCATTTACAGTATCCCCATTATTCTCTTTCATCTCTTTTTCCTTCTCCTGTTGCCGTTGTCGCTGTTTTGCCTCAGCTCTAAGTTTCTCCCGAAGGGAAGCTTTACGTCTACCAGGTGTACGGCGCCATGTAGCCTGGAAAAAATGAGGCAGAACCTTCACTTTCTCAACAGTAGGTAAAGAGTCATCAAAGAGTAAACAATCTGTTGCACAACGCACTAAATCATTTTGAAATGATGACACAGTTAACTGTTCTGGATTACATACACGACTCATCGCCACATAAAGAAGATGTTCACAAGGCCACATTCGGGATAATTCAAGATGTACACGACCTACTAAAGTGAGTCCCTGTACTTTATGCACCGTAAAGGCATACGCCAGACTGAGCGGAAGCGCTACGATGCCCATATGATAATGATTTGTATTGGATAACCCTCCCACACAGAATGTTGTGGGAGGCACGACAACAACTTTTCCTCCACCAAAATCCACTTCTGGCGCCAGTGCAACATCAAATCCATGTTCATACAATTGACATTCAATATATGCTTCCATAGCATCAAGTCTTGCGGGTGTGGCGAGGTGGCGTGGTAGTCTCCCGGGCCGCAGTTCTGCGAACCCCACAACGACGCCAAGACTCCCATTAACGAGATCCGACGTTAAATTCGTGCGAAGCATCACGCGGGCGCCTTTCTTCAGTCGCAGTGGGGCCGCCATCGGGGCGTGGGCGGCTTGACGTGTGAGTGTGTGTTCATCGGCGTCCGTGTGGAGGCCGTTGGGGGATGTGATGATCTCCCGCAGTGAGACGCCGAGACCGCGGGCCGGCAGCCACGACTCGAGAGCCCGCAGATGGGCGGCAAGTCCCGCCTCGTCCTTCTCATCCATTTCAGCTGGAATACGAACGCGAAAGGCAAATGCGTCTATGAATAGTTTGTACAGAACAATGTGGCGTTGTCCAAGCAGGGAAAGGGTTAAGGTGGAGGCATGCGGTACTTTACTAACGAATTCAAGAACGTACTGCTCCAAGGCAAGGGTTAGTGTATTAATATTGGATGGTGAATTCATGCTCTCATCCAGAATCTGTAACATATAAGTAGCAGACCAACGACCTGCCAAGGTTGGAGTGGAAATGTGAGCCGGAAATACAGCTAAATCTCCATGAAGTTTATCTAATTCTTTCTGATTAATAGCATCAACTTCTTTATTTGTGGGAAGTAACTTTACAGCACCTTCATCTACATCTTTCATAGTCTTTGCATTATCACTAGGTGATAAAAATGTAACGGTATCTTGTAAATCATGTGGAACAGTACCACGACGTAGTTCTTGTAATTGTTGTACAAATACACTATTTCCTAATTGACGTACCACATGTTGTAACTTAAGCATTGCAAAGTGCCTTCGAAATATCGATGAATGAACTAGTGGTGTTGAAGCAATTGCCCCTAATTGAAGAAAGTCTCCACAGAGTATAATTTGTACCCCACCAAATGGTAAATCCACACCATTAGCCCGTCGTAATTGATATTCAAGGGATTCAAGTAACTCTTTTGATAACATTGAAACTTCATCCACCATAATTACATCATATGCTCGTAATTCTGCACGTCGCATAAATTCTCCATAAATATTTACTCCAAAATTATGATGAAGTGTCGTACCACCAACTCGTGTTGCTGCAATACCTGTTGTTGCTGTTACAGCTACAGACAAACCTCGATTCATAAGTTCTTGTTTAATAACACGAATCAAAAGTGATTTACCTGTACCTGCACCTCCACCAATATATGTATTATATCCCTCCAATACAAAATCTACCACTCGTTGTTGCTCTTTATTTAAATCCGAATATGTTAATAAGCGCTCCTGGAATGTCATATTAATATTATACCTACCGCTATCAACAGAAGTACCATCACCACCAGACGTATTATTTATGTTATCTTCTACAACACCAACACTAGGACGACTCTTAACACGTTCATACTGCGTTTTCAACAACTCTTGAACCTTAAAAACAGCTTCTTTTTTGTCTTTTGAACGTAACAAAATATAATAGAGTTGCTGAAAAACAGCACTACGCCATGCTTGTGGCCAACTCACTTCCTTTGCGATAAGTTTTACGCGTAATTCATCAAGGGCATCAGGAGACATCAGATCAAGTTCCTGGGTATCACGACGCATACCAATACCCAGAATTCCAAGAGCACGCACACTTGAAGCAGAATGCTTCACAACACGATGTGTGAAAATGTTATAAACAAGGATATTTTCATCTCTTTTACTAGTCTTTCTGCTTACATTATGAAGAAATAAAGGATTATTTATAAATAATGGTGATTTATTTTCCTCCTTTACTCTGCTTAAAGAACTATTAGGATCCTTTTCTTTTATCTCTGTGTCACTAATGGTTTTTTCTTGCTCAGATTTCTGGTACCGCTCCAAATTATCTGTATTTATTCCCTTTTCACGAAATTCCAAAGGTTCTATAAGAAAAGACAAATGGTTTCCATTTGAAGTTTGATCAACCATTGTAGTTTCGTTGTTCATCATTGTCTTCCTTTTTAACTGTGTACTGATTTTAGCGGTACCACTAACAGAAGAACGATCAGCACGTCGGGCCAAACAAATTAACCTCGGTCTATCATTTTTCCCTTGTTGCTGTTTTAGCTTCTCCTTATCCTCCTCTTCCGGTTGTTCTTCGCCTTGAGAATTCTGCAGCGATAGTACTGAAGATGGGGTTGTACATCTCACGCTGTCAGCCTTACTTGTTCCGCTTGTCATGAAACCACGACATTGATGCCAGAGTGGTAAGGCACCACACGCCATAGACAATGCAACTTGTTGTCGTTGTTGTTCTTGTTTTAGCTTCTTCTTATAATGATGATGATACCAATAATAAGCGAAGCGCACAGCACCTCTCCCAAGCCCTCTTGGTGACCTACTCGCCAGAGGAGGGGTATGGGAAGGGAAAACAACAGGAACAAGAGACCTTGACACATGTGGTAATAACGACAGCGGCGGCGGCGTCAACAACAACAAAGAAGATGTTAACAGGGGACAGTTAAAGAGATCGTGCAACTTTTTATCCTGAAAAGACGATAGGTTTACAAAACGCACTAGCGAGCTCGCGTACTTCGAAGCTATTGCCCCAACTGACGGAAAACCGAACATTACAGATACTGTCCTTTTACTTTTTTTTTCTTTTTCGCTTTTTTTTTCTTTCTTTCTTTCGTTTAACGCCGTTTATTTCTTCTTTGCTAAATAAATAAATATATATATCGCAATTTATTCTCCTGTGTAATCCACCTTCCAATACCCCTCCTCTATGGTGATGCCTCACAGAATTGAGGCGATCGTTTTCTGTTTACTTTTTTTTCCCTTCTTTAAGGTACGGTACAATCCACCACTCTCGCTCGTTCGTATGGTAGAGAGTGTGTGTTTGTGTACCAACTTCTATTTGATCTATTCTTAGCTGACTCTATCTAAGTAAAAACTCTATGTATGGATTCTTTCCCTTAATAACAAATCTGACTGTTAGTACCACTTATATACTATTTACCGCAGCCGCCGTAACGATAAAAAAAAGGGGGACTCACCCCCTCCAGCCTCCTTCCTGCACCCGAGCGAGTGACCGTGAAGAGGGGGCCGGAGGAGGACTCGCGGGTGCCCCCTTTCGTGGCACGTACGCCCACCCTTTTTTCTCTTTTCCTTTTCTCTGTTTTCGTGATGTATGTTATTTGTATATCTCTTCTGTGTGAAGAGCTCCCACAGGATGAGGCCTCTTGTGGTCCTCTCTCCACTCCGCCACTTCGGCTGCCCCGCAAAGACACCGGTACGACGGAACGCAAACGGTAAAAGGGGATTCTTCTCGTCACTTTGGTGCGGCGGCCCTTCCGCACGCGTCTCATTATTATTATTATTAATCGCCAATTGGTATAATTGTTGTTTTTTTTTTTTTTACAAACAACAATAATAGGGAAAACAAGAGAAATAAGGAAAGAAAAAAATCAATGGGAAATATACGATACGGCAAATAAGTATCTAAATGACATGAGAATAAAGGTGACAATATCTCCCGGTCAGAAATTCCTATTCGATTTTAAACATCAGACACAGAAAGAAATGATGATGAGGAATAAAAAAAAAACACTACTAAACACTAGGATAAATTGACACCCAGGAAAAAAAAACAAGATATATCGGGTGAAGAACAGCAAAACAACAAAAAACAAAACGAAAACAACGACACCCGGTAAGAAAAAAAAAAAATGACTCCCACCTCCCTCTAAAATATAAAAAGAGAGATGTAAGTACCAACAGAAGAAAAACCCCATGAAAACTACACTCTCGGCTTAAACTTCTTCTACGATATTGTCACACTAAGGATTGATATCGAACAAGATAAGCTACGAAGTGACAGCGCGATGCTTGGTGGCCGTTTTCGCAATATTCACAGTGTTTTCAATTTGCAGAACTGCAGCGGCATCAACAATAGCAATGGGTATTGAGCCACCAGGGTCAGCAGCTGCACATCGCGTGAGACGAACACCCTCAACACCATCCTCATCCACGGTTTCCTCTACCAACACACCGTAGAGAAAGACATTCCCACGTGTGTAGCCAGCAGAGATCGGCAACTCCTCTGCTGCGTCCTCAGCAACGTGCAGGAACACAGACCCCTGCGATGCCCTGATGTCGTTGGTAAGGCCAATTGCTACACACTCATCTGCGCTTGGGTAATAAGACATGACCGTACGAGTTACCATATCGCGTGCAGCGATGCCCCACATGGGCGAGCGAAATTTCGTTTGGAATATTTGGATCTCCCTAGAAATAGTCTTGACAACACGCTTTTCCTTTACGGTCTTGTCTAGCGTTGTTGCAAGACTAAGATTGTTTAAAACTGCATCCAAATCTTTTACTGTCACATAAGGAATGAAGGTAACTGTCTTTACTGCCTTCTTATCGGTCCACGGTGTTGTCGTCTTCCAGAGTGAGACACCATTCTTTGTGGAGTGTAATTTCCAATCACGCAGGAGGAGCTCCTCAACAAACCGTTTGGAAATCCTGATAACCTCTGGGTTAGTAGTAGAGTCCGTCAATGACTGAGATTCAACATTCGAAATTTCCTTTTTACTCGCAGGTGTTGAACTTTCTGCAGAAGGTAAACGCTCTAAGAGTGGGAAAAAATCTCTTGAATTGACGTAGGTACGCAACATATTTGGTTTTGGACCCATTCCACGAAGTAGTTTTGCAATCTTTTCAGCTTTTGCTATTTGCTGTTTATTTGCGTGATATTGTAGGCTTCCAGGAATATTTCCTTTAGGATCCACATCAAAGCAAAGACGAAGTGTGAGCGAACCATCAGCTTCCTCAAGGCCCATAATAAGATAGATATATGCTGCTGCACGTTGATGTTCACGTGAAGCTAGTGATGGAGGAAGAGGGATTGCGTCTTCTGGGCAATCAATACCACATTGTGCAAAAGCCATTAATTCTTTCCCATTTTCTTCTTCAGAATTAAAACTTCGTATACCGAGTTCTTCCTGTTGACTTGGTGTAAAGAGGTTTGCACAACTAATGCAACTCAGTACTTCCCGTGGTGCAGTACCCCACCCAGGTGATTTATAACGAGTGAGAACAATAAATTCATTCCTACCAAGTTGTTTTACAAGCGCTCTCTTTGATAAAAGAGCATCATACTTATAGGCATAAGTCGTTTTTTTATCCTCAAATTCAGGATCGTCAAGAAATAACTCTTGTAAACTACCTACATTCGCAGAAGGAATGTTTGCGGTAATTAATACTGCAGTTTTATTAGAGTAATTACTTAGTTTCTCCCAAATTACGAGACCATCTGACCGTTTTTCTCGTTTTATCCATCCGTTAGACTCTGAAGCAAATCCAATAGTACGACGAACAATATTAGAAAAAGGACCTTCGGGTGCTATTTCATCACGAAGAGCTTTTTCACGTTCGTTCAGAGGAGGCAATACCGGTTTTGAGTTAGTTTCATCTATTCTTTCCATTGTTTTCATAGGGGGCTTCAAAATTGATTGAAGCGGAGAAACGACATTTTCTTTACTAAGAGGAATATCAACAGTATCAATATCTGAGAAAGATGTCAACTTGTTTGGGAAACGATGTATTCCAGTATATAATAATGATAAACTCAGTACGGGAGGTACGATCCATTCCATAATATCTCTCAATATACACCTATGTAAACACAAGTTTATAACATACTCAAGTAATACTACCATAATTAAGGTTAATACAACACGTTGGGGGTTTCGCCATCCAAGTAATTTTTCTAAATTACAGAGTGTTTGCATACACTGTTTATTTTCATTGCTATCCATTTCTTCATGGCGCCACTGAAATCCTACACATAAAGTAAGAATACAGAGAAGAGGCCAGTGCAATAAACCAGAGAACCATCCAATAGTTAACATGAGCAAGTATACAAATGCTTCAATAGGTCGATACCCATACCATAGACCTATAATTCGAATAAAAAACATATCATAGACATCTTGAGTTTGTAACGTCCGCTCTAACTGAGACTCTAAATTTTCAGTTTTATTCTGTATACCATTAGAGTGTAAATTAAGATTTGCTTCTGTAGTTTCATTTTTCTCTTCATTCGTTATATTAGGTGATATAGTATCTGCAGTAGCAATACACTGAAGAAGTTCATTCCATATATTTCCTGTCAATGAAGTTTTAGTAGCAGATATTTCCTTATCATCAAGAGTACCGTTCATATGACTACGCTCTTCCCAAACAGTAATTATTTTTTCCCATTCTTGCATGATATTTGAAAGACTATCGGCGACTGCTAAAACCATTCGACCAGTTTTGTTTGAGTCTTTTCGACGCCCTACCTTTCCTTTCGTTTCTTCAGACTCATAGTCGAGAGGATTAGAAGAATATATAATACGATAGCGAGCAAGATCCGTTACCCGATACATTAGACGATGTCTAAAACGTTTGTTCTTCTCTAATCCATCTAAAGTACGTTCCTGAACACACAACTGTCTCTCTAAGCCACCAGCGATAACTTTCCACGAACGAAAGGAAGTGGAGGAAATTGGTTTTGGGAGAATTGTCATTTTTTTTTTGTTTTTCTTTTTAATTCTTTAATTGTATTTTTTCTTCTTCTTCTGTTCTGTTTTTCTTTTTTTACCCCCTTTTCCTTATCACCTAGATTAAAAAAAAGAAACAATGCCAATATGGGGGAAAAATAGAAAATAAATCAATAAATAATCTTTAACATAGAATCACAAAGGCCCAATAAATCATAAAAGAATACCTCAAACACGTCAAAGAAAAACAAAAAAAATATTTCTATAAATGAGTAAATAAATACAGACAACATTAACAGAGAGAAAGAGAGAGAGCCAAAAAGAGGCTTTACCCAGAATCTTCTGTAATTGAGCAGTATACATCATTTCCATTCATCATCACATAATTCCAGAGCGTTTGAAACAAAAAACGCACACACACACATAGGAATAAAAAAGAAAAGAAAATAGTTCATAAAAAAAAAAAGCCTGATATATTTTCAGAGATTTTGGGACATTCAATTAAGAGAAACAAAAAGGCAAAAAAAAAAAGATCAAAAGGAAAAGAAAAAACAACAACGGTATTAAATCCCATTATTAGCTTGAATGCTCTTGTTTCATTTGCCTCTTTTCATTTGACATAATACTTGCCAATACCTCATTTCGGTGGGATAATGGACGTAGTAAACCACGTCGCAGAAATGTTTCCATTCTCTGATCAAACGGAATAAGTGGATTTGGTTGTTTAAAGTGGCATAACACACAAAGGAAATCAACAAATCCATCGTACAATAATACATTAAATTCCTTATTCCTCCCTGTAAGCAGTGGTTGATCAGAGTTAGGATCAAGTATACTTACATTCGCACGACGACGTTGCAGTGGTACATCACGCGGTTTAGCATCTTGCTCACGGCGTTTTTCCTCTCGAAGAGCCTCTTCTCTCTTTTTAGTAACACTAAAAGGTTGAAAAAGTTCAAATATTAAATTTTGAGATATTTCTGTACTTGTTAACAGAGCATCACGTAACATCTGAAGTAGTTGTTCTCGCTCCATTCCAGAAACTCCACATACTTCTTTACAGTAGGAATTAAATATTGTCATTAATACCTTGTTATGACGTACCAATACTTCTTCTGTCTTAACATTAGATCGTATACTTTTCACAATTACTATGGGATCTTCCATAGCACCAAGTAACAATTTAGGGGCTACATGTTTAAAAATGAGTTGAGAGAGACCATCTCCAAGCCATGTAATACTTTCCGTACTTCCATCGGTATTTGAATTCAATGCTGGAAACATTTCATGCGTTAATAATACGACTGCTGCAAGGAAATCTGGATAATAAAGTTCACTAACAAATAATGGTAATTGTTGAAAATTCCACTCATCCGTAGGTAATTCCGTTACTCTGGATTCCCTTCGTGTTTCCATTAATGTAGTTGAGACAAGATAGAAAATACGTGTTAATTGTTCTAAATCGACCCGAGATCCTTCAGGATCATCAGGAACAATAAGACCCGTATCAATCCATAACATACGCCAACCACCAAGATCAAGTGATGGCATCGCAGAAGAACTTGAAAGCGAACTACGTCTAAGAAATAACTGTAGAAGATCATTTCCACAATTACCAAAAGATTTCATCAAGTATGATTTATCCAATTCAGTAAAGTAACCTGCATGACGCCACTCCTCATCATGCCAAGCACTATCACGTTTCATAGTTCCATTCTCAATTGCTTTACGAATAACTTCTTCACGTTGAAGGAAAACGTTCTTTACACATGGCATATCAAGTGCAAATACCCAATCACCTTCACGATCTAATCCAACTTGCAAGGCAGAAGGAGATGCACGTCGTCCAGTAAATATACCACGACTTAAACTACTATACGTATTTACAGGAACCAAACAAGAAACTATAATATGCCAACGATGTACTTCTAGTGAACGATGTAATGCTACACCTAATGCTCCAAGCATTTGTGCCAACTCTGGAGAATCAAATGCAACACTTGGCCAAAAATTACCACGTAAAATAAAAGGATGAGCCATAGCACCAATTAATGGTTGACAATATTTTAAAAATAATTGCCATGGACTGCGTTCTTCTTCTTCCAATTGTACTAAAAATTCTCGAGTTATAGGAGTATCCGTAGATTCTGTTAACTTTTTTTCAGTTCCTTCTTCTTTTCCACTTTCTTCTGATAGACTTGCTCTACTACTGTGTTCTCGCAACAAGTAGGTACCATTACTAAGAAGGTATAACATAGCTTCACGTTCAATCATTGCACTTTGTCTTGCTTTATGATTAAAAGGATGTGCAAATCGTACATAAAGGAGAGCAACAAAAGTAAGTACGGCCGCACGATCTCCTCTTGCTAAACCATAAGGATCAACAATTTCTATCATCTCTACACGATCAGCAGGTTGTGGAGGCGTCATCTCAGTTGCCTTTAACGCTGCTTCTCGAATACGGTTCATACGCTTCTGTATATATTCATCTCCTAATTGTTCTGGTCCTTCCATTAATTCTGTCGCAAACTGTAACAAAAGAGACATTCGACCTGATGGTTTTAGATTAAGTAAATCACCAAAACATTCAGAATAAGTTGGAAAAGGTGCTTCCAATTGAACATTATGTTGCATTAACAATTGTCGTCGTTGTTCCGTAAAATCCAGATTTTCAGAAAGTCTCTTACTCTTACCTTCAACTGTTGTATGTGCTACCGCCGTCTTATTTTGATAACGTGGTAAGGCGAGATAAAAGAGCAAACGACTTAAAAGTACACCACTACGTACTTCCTCTGAAAAGTTATGAAAACGACTTGAGAGTACACCACCTTTCAAATCATCAAGGGATTCCAAATCATCCAGACAATTATTTGCCCAATCACGTAATATTGTCTGGGCATCTGGCATATAACGTGTACTTGAAATAACAAGTGGGGCAATCTTTCCAAACAACCGCTCCTCCTCCGCACCAGGCGTTAACTCCGGTATCTCCTCCCCATTATTTTGCTCTGATCTCTCACTATCAACCGTAATAGTTGGTACTTTTGCTGTTGCTGCTAACGGTTGTTGTTGTTGTACTGCTGACATTGATGTTGTGTCTTCAATACGCATTGCAGTTCCATCAACAGAGACACCCCGCCGACCTCCATGAGCAGAACATGAAGATGAAGAAGCAGAAGGAAATGGTACAGCAATGCCATTCCCCTTACTGTTATTAATGTTCATACCACCGACTTCCGCAGTGTTGGTTTTCATGTTTCGGGTAACACGACGATCGTCTGTGTACTCTGAGACAGTTGTGGAGGCACCGCACATTTCACCCACAACTCGCATGACAGTACGTTGCCATGGTCGTTGCTGTTGACAACGCACACGAGATTTTAACTGTGCAATGCGGCGTTCAAGTTCTCGTACATCAAGTTCTCTTTCCTGAAGAAGATTACAAAAGTATAATCGTTTTTCTTCAGAGTTAAATAAAGCTTCCTCTAGTTCTCTCGCTCTACCTTTTAGGCTATTATTTTCACGTTCTAGTTTTTGAATAAGACGGTTTCGAATAGCAATTGCTTGACGAAGATATCCGCTAATAGTTTCCATTTCTTCTAGTTTTTTTAACATACCTTCAAAAGTTTCTACAGCACGTTTCTGTAGAGCAGTGCCTTCTCTAGAGTGAATATTCTCTCGTGTCACAGAAGTAAGAAATGTTTGTGATGTGGATCTCTTCTCACTTGGTCGCATTCCTTCATTATTAGAATTATCCACATATCCTCCCCGTGGCTGTTGTAATTTATCCTGTTCCATCCCTGTAGCACTCGCCTGCATTGATTTTTCCGTAGATTGTGAAGCGTTTTCACTCATTTTTGCCTCTTCACTTAATTCCTGCTCATTCTTCTTGGATTTACTTACAGAATCTGGTACCTTTCTCTCTTTTGTATGCTGTGCCGTTTCTGCTAGTTTCATAGCAACAAATTTCGGTTTATCAGGCAATGTAGATGAGAAACCTTCCAAACCTTCAGCAAACTCTGGAAAGAATTGCACATTACGGGCCGCATGTTGTGCACCTGTTAGGAATGAACTATACTTTCTTTCGATTTCATCAAGTTGAGACTTAAAACGACCTTCTTTTGCAGTAAGTCGCCATTCTCTAAAAGTCTTTTGTAGACGTATTGCATTATGAAGACGTTTAAATATTTTTTCCAATAATACTAACGCCGCATCATGTCTTTTTTGTCCCACAGCACCTTGTCTCCATGTACGCCAGGCCCAACTCTTCATAAATGTTTCCAAATAACGAACATCTTCCTTTGCTTGTACAGTAGCGGTTTTCATACTACGTTGTCGTATAAGATTAAGTTGGAGTGTGTATAACTGTTCTACTTGTTCTCCAATAGCTCCTGCTCTTGGAAGTAGTTGTTCACACGGTGTAAAATTTTCGTATACATGTGGTAAAAGATATCTAGTAAATAATTGCAGAGCCCAGGCCATACCTGGAACCATAGACTTTGTTTGATCCAATATACGCCAAAGTAGGGCAACACTAAATGCGGTTTCAGCAGCAAGTAATGGACGAAAACAACGTTCCTCTGGCAGGGTAACAAGAGGTAAATATGTTGGGGCTACATCATTATGATCAGAGAGTCTTTCTCCTGCCTCAATCATCTCTATTTCAGAGTTTAAAAGGAATTGAACATATTTATTACCGGGTAAAGAGGATTTACTTGAAGCATCGGCTTCACATATAGTACCAGAGCCTTGACATCGTAACAACATTAAGAAACGTCTATGAATACGATGCATTACAGTCAAAAAGAGACGTTCGTAGAGTTCTAATGGCATTGAAATTCCACGATCTGATGTTGGGAGATTTTTAACTATTGAATCTGATAGTGATGACATGATTCCTTTAACATTTACACTTTTTGCTCCTCCTACTCCTGTTGTTATGTCTCCATCCACGTCTCCTAATTTACCGGATAATGGTGTCTGTTGATTTCGCTTTAATTCATGCATAGCACGTTCTTCCTCCTCTGTGAGAAACTGTTTAAAACAATCCCACAATTGACCACGTAATTCTTCCTCTACATTAGCAATAACATCTTCGCTTTGACGACATGCATTACGGTTTTCCCACCAAGAGAAGAGTACCCGATTTAAAGATCTTTCTTTTTCTAGTCGACGTGCCGCTTCATCTGGTAAAATAGGAAAGCAGGAAGATTTTACAGTAATAGCATTTGCACAAGCCGCAAGTCCTAGACATGGTGTTATTAGCAATTTTTTCTCAGGACGCAGGAGTGCCTCATCCTTTGGTAACATATATGGAACCTGCTTCTCTGGATCATTAGAAAAGATAGGCAAAACATTTGGCTGTCTATCAAGTGCAGCTTTTAAAAGATGTGCCGCTACTGTTTGTGCGAGTTGTGTACGACTATCTGCTTGCTTCTCTGTTGTATTAATTTGAGTTCCACTTTCACCAAATGTTTTTGAGAAGTTTGGAGGTACAAACCGTAGGGATTTCGTGTTACCCGTGGCTGTAATATCTGGAAGTACATCAGAACTCTTTTTTTTCCCACTTTCATTCTGTGTAAAATATTGCTGTCTCCCTGTCTTGTTGTTTTTGTTTTTGTTGTTGTTGTTTGTTACTGAGTCCTTAATAGTAGCATTAGTATTAGTACTAGTTGTTGCTGTTGGGATACTGGGGGAGACCTTTGTATGAGATGAGGCACTTGAATCAACAGACTTCCAATATTGTTGCCGATGTGTTACACGGCTCATTGCTTACGTTTTACAATGGATGTAAAACAGAGAGAAGTGAAACAAAAAAAAAGAATAGAAAGTGAAATAGAAAGAAGATAGAATAGAGAGAAAAAAAACAGAGAGAGAGAGAGAGAGAAAAAACAACGTCAAGTATATTTATATCTTTATTATTATTATTATTATTATTATTATTATTATTATTATAACTATTTCGAAGTTTACAAGCCAGCAATCATAAAAAAAAACATCCACAAGTATATATACACCTTATCAAGCAATACATATTGGAAAAAAACCAAATATACGTTGCGCAATGATGTATGCAACTACCAGTAGAAACACAACTACAGATATACGCAATATAAGATCATCTTTACACTTCACAGATAAAAGTTTTCGTACAAGTAACTGTGCCATCTCTACTGTCGCATTAACATCTTGCAAAGAACTCTGTAATAACTGCAGTGACTCTGAACTTCCCGCCAATTCATCAAGCGCCCCTTGTACTTTTCCAAGCTCTACGTTTAATAACGATCGTGTGTGGAGGAGTGAGCGGAGCGCATTGGCGGTATCGGCGGCCCCGTCTGAGCCGCTTGTCTCGGCGGCGGCAACGGCGACGGGAAGGGCACGACGAATAGCCGCCCTGTGGCTCTCCAACTGCAAAAATACAGCCGTAGGCACCACACCAGTTAATGAGGATTTCACATATAATCCTCCAACTCCCCCTTCTTTTTCTTTTTCTCGTTCTTTTTCATTTACGGTTGCGAGTAATTTGGCCACACGTTGGGCGGTGGCGATGGCGAGAACGAGGGCGCCGTGTGTGCGTTGATTGCGACTCTCCTGATGTGATTTAAGTGCACGATTGAGATCGGTGATCACAACAGCCGCTCGCTTCTCAAGTGCCGTGAGGAACTCAAGGGATAAAACATCGTCTTCCGCACTAGTAATATAATTACTAATATTATTAGTGTTAACAGTACTGCTGCTACTGCGAGAGACGGTGCGGTGCCGCATCTCTTCCAATATCTCTCTTTCTCTCTTTATTAATGTATATTGTAAGAAAGGAAAAGAGAAAACACATCAACATAGACAGTAAGGGTACAGATACAGGTAAAGGAAATAAGGGGATAAATCATCATGGAGGTTTTTTTCCTTTTTTCTCTCTTCTTCTTCCCCTTTTATTAGTACTTCTGTATCATACAAACAAACAAACAATCATAGGAACAACTTATCCCACTATTCCTCCTCATTCTATGCAAAAAGTAAAAAAAAAAACATACAAATAGAGAAGAAAAAAAAACTCCTTAACGTGCAGGAAAAGGTCATCAGATACCCACTTTACATCAACAAAACGGTAATAAAAAAAGAATAATAACGATAACAAGAAGAAAAAAAGAAAGAAAAATAATAAAACGGTTTGCCATTTATCATCATTAATCACTCATTCCCAATAATATTCTCAGAACCTCTTTTGGTGGTTTTCGCCCTTCAAAGACGTCCACTAGAACTTCTATGTCATCACATACACTGTTGCTACTACTCGAATTTGATAAGGGCCCCGAGGAACAACAGTAGTGAAATCCATTTATGCTGTTAATACTGCTGCTATTGTTACTATTTTTGTTGTTCTTCCTCTCACTGTTATTGGTTTTCCTACCGTCTCCAGCATAATAAGACGTTTTTTCCACAGACGGTGGGGAATTGATTGTACCTTGATCAAACACTGTAGCGGTACACAAGCGTTCCTCAAGCTGTGAAACTTTTTGCTGTAAAAACTCTATTAAATGTTGATCATGTTTACGATGAAATGATGTGAATGAATCGGACGAAGAAGGATCTGCGGATATTGTAGATACATACGGTTCTGTTACACTAGTACTACCTAAAAACAAATTGTTTTGTCCTTCAGAAGTAGAATTCATCGCACATGACGTTACACACTGTATTTTTTCTATGCATGTTGATTGTCCATCACATGAGGTGACTTTTTCTTCCAATAACTTTTCTGATGAAACAGTTATACTTTCCGAAACCGCCGTATCCGTAATATAATTCATACAAGTAGGAATACTAGACTCCCTCGATACACTTTTTAACTTCTCTCCACCTTCTTTTTCTGGAGAGATGCGGAATTCGTGAGGCTGAATACATGTATTACAATTATGTATATACAGTTGTTCTTCTTGTTCTTGTTGTAACAATTGTCTTTCGTGTAGTACTCGACGTACTTCCTTCTCTACGGTGCGCATCACATGTTCCCGTGTAACTCGCCGTAGTCGTTCCACAAGACTACACGCCAAACGCTCATCCACACGTCGCATATATGTTTCCAGTAAGCCTAATGTATATTCCTCCACTGTGCGACACCATGCGGCTGACATTCGCCGTTCCTTCCGTTTTCTACTTGTGCCTCGTCGTCTTTTCTCACTCTTTGTGAGAACAGCCGTGGGCTCTGCGGTGGGAACTGTTGGCGTCTCTTGACTAAAGATTACACACATATTGTCATTTCTCCTTTCACTCACATCCTTAAAGTCATGATTGTTGTTGTTATTAGTATTATTATTGTTATTATCATTGATGTTGTTATTGTGATTATTGCTTATATGCTGCTGCTGCTTCCTCTTTTTATTATTTTTCCTCTCATTGTGGATATAGTGATGATTGCTATTATGTGTGGTGCCCGCCTCCCCGAGGGCCTGCCGCAACTGTGTAATTTCCTCCTGCTGCGATAGTGCTTGTGTGGTGAGCTGCGCAATCATATGTTCATAGCGACTCACTGTGGACTCACTCACATCACGCAGGAGTGGCATATGCGTCCTACACTTGTAAATAATAATAATAATAATAATAATAATAATAATAATATAGAAATAGAAATAGAAAGAAGGAAAGGTGGATGGAAACAGAATATGCTTCTTTATTTAGTCCAGCCTAGAAGAGAAACACATTAGAATAAATCTAATAGAACATATCACCCCCACCGGTACTGGCATTCTTGACAGTGCGATCGTTCTCACAATCAAAACATAAAGAGAAAAATAAGAAATAAAAAAAACCCTATCTAAGAAATGCAGGAAAAATAATAATAAGCAAAACGTTAATCAAAGAAATCAAGACTCATCAAACATAAATACAATATTTGCATATATCTATTCTTTTCAAGGGAGTCTCAGAATATATACATGCATACCCAAGCACATATACACACAGACACACATACGTGCCAAGGAAGAAAAAGAAATATATTTTGTTTAATGTTATACCATACTTATGTAAGGCTATTTAACCACAACCCACCCCCTCTCTCCTTCCCATAGAAATAAGATCAAGAGATGTATTCTATTGATTCACAAGCACAACAACACTATTTTTCGAACACGTAATCAATAAAAAGTCCATCAGAGATACAAATATGAAACAAATCATTTTTCCATAGTTGCCGTTCCGTTATAAAATCTTCCAACGATACTCCAGGTTTACGTCCTTCTGGTATTAAACACTTTTTCTTGTTTGCCATGCATTTTTCGGTAACAAGATTCAAAAACAAAGATCGTGCATAAAACCCTGAGGTGTTACAATAGTTTCTAAATTAATTTCACGTAGTCGCACAAGGAAATCTTCAGTAATCCCCTCTTTAGTACCACTAGTAGTGGAGTTAACTTTGTTTGTACGACGTGTTTCTTGAAAAAATTGCCATAAAGGTGAATCTTTACCTTTACTACTATTCCAGTCCCCTAAATGAGGTTTTTTTCCTTTCCCCGTTGTAATCCACCCCTTCGAACACATAGCGTTACATAAACCCGAATAGGGTCTTGTAGCATCTATGAAAAGCTTCCAATTCTTACAGTACGACAAACCAAAGGCTGAACTGTAGTTATCCCTCTTTTCTAAATCCCACGTGCAGAACTCAGAGGGAAGGTGAAATTTCGGAGCTAAATGACAATTCTTGTACGGATCTTCTCCGTATATTTTTATAGGAAGATCTTCTGCCGTCATTTCCCTTGCGTATTATTAGTGCAAAAGATTTTGGAATCTATTTCATTTGTTTGGTTTTGCAGCAATCGTGAGGCGTATAAATGCAACCGAAAAACCTCTGCATTTCTTTTGTCAAGATGTTGCAAAGCGAGAGTAATAAAGGATTTAATATATAGACGCAGAGCATCTCCTGCCTTGTGTGAAAATGCATTCGAAGGGGCAAAAGTTTCAGGAGTCACTATTGCTTGTACACCGAATGGGAATGTATACATTGGTTTATCACACTCCATGTAAAGAACATATTGTGTTCTAACAGCTTGAATAGCTGTAATCATTGACTCTACCATTGGCACCTTTTTCGAATCACCCATTACCCGCAGCCGTCGTGAGAAATTATATTTGTTGTTAATATTGCCATGATTCATTTGTTCATCCCACAGAATGGCGAAGATATCGGACTCTTGCTGTTTTTTCGTATTTGAGTGTATTAATTGTCTATAGATGACTAACTCATAGAAACGTGAGTGAGTTAGTAATCCACTTGTTCTCAGACTACGCAGTGTATTCTTCAAGGAATGTTGGGTTTTATGCAATAAAATCAAAATCGTAAAAAGCCTTGGTAACTCTGAATCTACCCCGACTGTGGGAACACGTGGTTTTTTTCTTCCTTACTTGTTAGTGATAACGATTGTTTTGGTGATATTTGTGGTCTTTCCTCTTCACTATCATAGAAGCCTCCAATGAAAAAGCAACTCAATATCATAGTCAATACAAGCGAAAAACATAAGACCCATTTGATACATCGCTTTATCGTTTTCTTCTTGCAAGGGAAAGTCAAGCGTAAAAAAAAAACCATTCTTTCAGTTAAGCTGTATCTTCCCTAAAAGACAGATAAAGAGTTGAAAGAAATAAAAAAAAAACAATAAATTTTCAAAACTTCAATAAAATAGAGTACAGATAGAATAAAAACAATAAAAAAAAGAAAAACGTCATAAAGCATATCTGAAAGGCAGACGAATGAAACGCATACACATATTCCCTGGAAAACCTTCATATTTCTGCAGTTTCTTTTTTTCTTCTTTTAACTCACCCTTTCCATAGGGGATACTCTGGTAGCGATAAATAATAATAATAATAATAATAATAATAATAATAATAAACTTGGAAAGCAATAGGGCAAAATATCTTGCTCATTTTTTTTTCTTTTTCTTTTTTTTTTTGGTAAATTTACTTCACTACCACTAAAATCATTTTTCATGCATTCTTACTTCCACACAACTATACGTTTATCTTCCCCAATGGACGCCAGTAATGGTGTCGAGTCACATAGTGTCCATGAAACACTATGGACACCTTTTTGATGCTCTCCATTAAGGGTAGCATCAAGTATATGACCTTCATCAAGTGTAACAAGAAACACCGCCCCTCGTGCACTTCCCACAGCGCAGAGTTTTCCATCTCCACTTATCGCAAAACGAGCAAGATTACTTGAGACACGCATATCACTATGTTCTACACGAAAAAGTTCTTGCTTTAAATCACGGACATCACGTACACAAACCGTACCATCACGTCCAAGTGAAACACAACGTCGTCCATCAGGGTCCATTCGAACACACGTAACACCTTGATGATGTGCGTTCTTGATCTCTGTGCTGTGACCCACAGTGCGACGGTCCCACACCCACAAACTACCATTATAATGCGCTGAAACAATGTATGAATCAACAACGCAAAGATCATTACATGTACTTGTACACATAATCGTCCTCTGACTGGTGCCTCGACGCACATCCCATAGTTTGATCGTACGATCTGAACTCGCCGTAAAGGCAGTGTGTGCCGATTGTGAGAGATACGCGGCGACTACCTTCTCACTGTGTCCTGTTAACTCCACAGTGCGTAGTGTGTGTGTATTCCAGAACCGCGTCACCCCATCCGCACAGCCGGCCAGCAAGTAGTGTGAGGCACTATCAAGCGCCAGTGGGACATCTGTGCTGCTGTGGGTGCGTAGTGGCTTACCAGTACTAAATTCCCAATGTCGTATCGTGCGATCGCCACCGCCGGTGATGAGTTGCCGCCCACTATCCGCCGCACACGCCGCATACACCACCCGATCCCCATGCACTCCATCAATAGCGTACAGCACAGTACTGGGTGGTTGGACGTCAGTTCTCTGCAGCGTATCACGTTCACGTCCGAGCCCCTGGCCTCTAGTCACGGAAGACATACAATCAACCAACGCTACAGGATCTGTGTGATTTGTTGTTGTTGTTGTTGTTCTTGGAACATCACTACTATGCTGTCGTCTAGCTTTGCGAACATGGTTTAACTCATCTTCGTATTCTAATATCCTTTCCTGCATTTTTGCAATGGTGTCTTTGGAGGTTAAAAGTTCCTTGAGGCATCGGTCACGCTCGTTAAGGATTGAACATAGTTTCGGTCGTAACTCTTCACTCTCTTGCTTAAGTGCCGCATACTCATTCTTCATCATTCTAAGTACATTTTCACGATGAGCCTCTTGTTCTTTCATAAGTGACAACTCCTCCTTAAGGGTTTTATTCTCTTCTACTAATCGGTTAGCCTCACACATATTCTTATAATAATCCTTTTCTTGTGTGATATTTTCCTGCACTTGCTTTTGGAGTTCAGTAACCTTGGCTTCTAATTCCTCTTCTCGACTTGTTCGGTTTACAACACCAGCTGCCGCAAGTTCTAGGGTACGCAGATGCTGAGCAAGATTTTTATTCTTCTCATCCAACTTTGCGTTTTCACTTCCTAGTTCCTGTAATCGTTGCTGTAATCGTAGGAGTTGATTCTGTGCAACACGATGTGCGATACATACACGTTCTGTCGGTTGAAGTTCAGTAGTGTTGCGTAACAGAACTTGCCGTTCAATCACGTCCGTCCATGGTGCCATTTCTCGTGAAGGTATTTTACAAGAGCAGCAATGTCAACCAAGTATATATATGTTTAATTTCCTCTTTTGTTTCTGATGACCACAAAGTCGTCACACAACTTCCCCACCCCTCGCAGGCAAAGTCAAAGAGAGAAATCAAAACAAAAAAAAAGGAAGACAAAATAAAATGTTTCCATAAGAAGAACACAGCCCAAAATGCAAAAAAAATAAATAGCGAAAAAAAAATAGAAGCAGAACTGGATTGAAAAAAAAGAAATGATAATATGGGAGGTTGTATAACTTCAACAATTACATTGGAAAACCACAAGGAGGAAGTATTACTGAGAATGAGAGTCACCACCCATAGAGGGCCATCCTACCATTGCGATCAATTAACCACCATTTCACTCATGTTTCTTGGTTATGCAGAAGAAATAATGAGAGATACTAATAATAAAAAAAGAAAAAATAATAATCATAATAATAATAATTTCAATAACAACCCCACCCCATCTGATCCGATAATACAATCTCACTTTTCTTCAACCTCCAATTATTATAGATAGGTTGCATTCATTGACGTACTGGAAAGTGTGACGACACACCAAATTTGTAAACCTGACTACGATTGTATCCCATATCCTTCAAAAAACCGGAGAACTTATAGAATGGACCTTGCCAATAGGTGTAGCTACCTACTGTACTTACACGACCACATAGAGGTAGTAACATACTTTGTGGTCCACAAACCAAAATTTTTGGATGTATTACATTTCCTGTTTTTTGATCTAGTACGACCGGTGGTGGGAGAGCCTTCTCAACAATAGTTGGATCAATATGACCCAGAAAGACATTTTCACCAAGATACACACCATCCTTTTGTTTCTGTTGTGCCAGAGACATAACGTTATATTTTATGAAAATTCTATCAGGATTTCTTGCGGTGTACTTGTCAAAAACATCTCGAAACGGAATATCCCTTGCGGTGTGATGACAGTAGAGAAAGTGTAGTTTCGTATGATCGGTCTTATCTGCGTCTAGTATGCTCATTATCTGCAATGCGATACTGGCCCCGGATGTGGAGCAGATGAGTCCCAGTTCCCCGTATGTGTTTCTCGTATATGGAAACTCCCGCATCCACCGCCCCAGCCAGACGCGATCGCCGCGCTCGAGTTGGCGGAGGCGGGCGGCCATGCGGCCGGGGTCCCGGTCCCGCACGGCGAACTCCACAACCCCGCGGCGCTGCGGGTGGCTGGCGGGCGTGTACCACCGGCTGAGACTGCCCATCCCGATAAGGGGCACGATGAGAGAGGCGGGGAAGGACGTGGAGAGGGGGTTCGGCACGGAGAGCCGCACGGAGCTCACAGGGGCGTAGCCGCAGTAATCGGACGCCTGCGGAAGGGCAAAACGCAGCAGGAGCACTTCGCCACCGCCAATGCGCTCCTTAGACAGAAGCGTCACAGGAACCGCAGGGGCAAAACGAGAACGGGCCGCAAGGGGGCGGTCAGACTGATAACGGACAAATACAGCGTGATAAAAGAGAAATGATGCACCGCTAAAGGCACAAACCACCGCCGTCAACCGAGCAGCGTAGCCGAAATGAACATTGCAAAAAACATTCCGCATTCTTTGGGGAATATCCTGCAAAACATAAGACCAACGATCACTACCAGCGTTTCCTCGTGGCCGTTCTATTCGGTGATTGCCACTATTGCTAAACGTAGAAAACCTCCCAGACCGAGTGCCATCACGTCCACCACCACCACCACGGGAATGATCCATAGGAGCAAAGAAAAAAAAAGCTGCTCTTCTTCTTTGTTAGCTTTCCCTGTTTATGTCAATTCGCTAAAGGTTCCAGACTTTTTTTTTGTTTTCTTCCTCTTGCCAAACACACACACAGACAAACAAAGAAGAATAACGCACTAGAATGGGGGAATGAGAGAAACAGTTGTAGGCAAGGCGCAAATGGAAAGAAATATATATATATATATATTGATGATAATGTAAATTGAATGAAATTCTTGTCCCACGTTTACAAAGAAGAGTGAACTACACACAGACGCATAGACAAAAACAAAGAATAACGCACGCAAAAAGTGTTGCTTTATGCTCACCTTTTCTTTTCCTTCTTTTTTCAAAGGAACTATCATTTTAAAGAAGATATAACAAGAATCTTCTTCATTCTAACTTCATCCTTCTTTTCTTTTTCTTTGCTCTTACCAACTATTACACCTAACACAATCATACAACCACCTACCTATGTACATATATATAAATAAGTAGGTATGTAAAGGAAGATATATATATATATATGGCATTCTTGTACACTACACGCAAAGTAAAAAAAAATACCAATCCCAACTTTTTTGGATCCCTTCCCTTTCCCCTCCCCAGTGTTTTTTTTTTGAATTTTATTTTCCTACACTCCCAATAATATTGAACTATCACTACTGTTCAAACTACTAGTTCCACTAGTAATCCCACTCAATTTAATCCCCTTTCCCCATCTATTTATAATGAGGGATCTCCCAATATTGCTAAATTACCCCATTCCCTGGAGAGAAACACATGTATAATGTGTTTCCTATATTGAACTTTTATGCTTTCCCAGACTGGGCAAGTTTCTGTAATACAGCGGTAGCTGCCTTTGGTTCTAAAACACGTACACTTTTTGCTTCCTTTAATGTAGCTTCAAATGCTGATTCCAATTTATCGGGCTCAGCATACAATAATCCTTTATCTTGCAGACCATTAACGATAACTTTGGCAGCACTCTTACCTACTCCCAAAACGATAACATCTACAGAAGAAAGTTTAAATGCGTTAGGTCGCACAGGGTGGGATGCAAGTGCGTCTTTCTTGGGAGCAGAAAATAAATGACCTCCTGCAGCTGCTTTAGTCGCCACATCATCTACATAAGAGTGTGGAAGTTTATAACCGTATCCTGACACGTGTCGACGACCATAGTGACGATGTGAACGTGCATGTGGTAAACCAATACGCGCTGGCAACGGTTTTTGCACACGGTGTAAACTCAACTCCACCAAGTCATGTGCCTGGGCTTCTACTTTTTCCAGCGGTGCAGAGACAACATCCCATGTTCGAGAAACATAACCTTCAGCAATGCGGTGATGTCGTGCCCCGAAAAGATATGGTGAAGTTCGGAGAATATCTGCTTCCGCCTCCGTACTACACACAACTAATGTGAGTTGTGTAGCATCAGGGCCTAATATACTTTCAGCAGCCACAGTGAGGAGGCCTTTGTCATCGGCATAAAATCCCCAACGAGCACAGAGGAATGCTGTTGTGTCAAGAAGCACATCACAGCTTGGTTCAGCAGCTATGGCTGCCTTCATAGGGATACTGTACGGTTCTATAGCGATAAACTTGGGATGTGTGAGACCCAAATCTTGCGGTCGTGGTCCACCAAATTCCTCCACAATACGTGGACTCTCAAAATCCCATCCTGGAGCGTGATACACAAGTACACCAGGTCGTCGCCATCCCCATTCATCAATAGGTGATTGTGTAATACGTTTAGAAAGCATAACCTCCTGTTGAGCTACGTAATTAAATTTACGTATGGCGGCAAGAGATGCAAAGTATGCATGTGTGGGGTTATCAGTAATAATACGGTATGGTGTATGCGTTGCCGGGTGACTACCAAACACTCCGTCTATAAGGTAAAAGCGTAGACCTTGTCCTAGATGGTATTGAATTTCTCGTAAAATACGTTTACCATGTAAAGGATCAATATCTTTAAATCCAGGTAATGGAGGATTCTTTAGGCGACGATGCATTTGATGTTCTGGAGTATGGGGAAACATTAAATGCTGTGGAGGTGTATTCTTTTCTTTTGTATTTTTACAATTTAAATAATAGTCAATAGCTAATGCACCTGCCTTATTGTATCGGCGACCCCAAGCACGACCTCGTACCTCATAGGGTCTTAAGTTATACTCACCCACACCATATGTATATCGCCATACACCTGACCACATACCTGCATTAGCGTAATCACCAACCTGCGACCAATTAGAAACAAGTGTACTGCTGTTGGCATTCCACCACGGCCCAGGATCCTCATTCGTTTTACGGAAGAGTGTAAGTGAGTCAAAACCCCATTGATACATAGTACGTAAATAATTTTTTCCTACCACTACTCCTCCTGTTGTACTACGAGTGGATGAGACCACACGAGGAGCCACTTCATGTCGAAAGGCCGGTTTACGCCGTTCCTCCTCCGCATCAGGATTACAGCAAATATCATTGAGAATAGACATTTGACCAGCACTTTGCCCCGGCAGTGGTTTAAGCGTCTCTTGTATATTTGCATACCGCACATGACGCCGCTGTTGCCCCTGCACTTGTGGAGATCCGCCTTGGGAAACACCCGCACAAGACACAAGTGAGGCTGCGCGGGCCTCCCACCCAACGAGAGCGCTGCGCAGCATTTCGCAAGAGACCAGAAGTTGCTATGCTACTTTATAATAAGAAACAAAAAGACAAAAGGCAAAAAGAGAAAGAGAAAAAAAAACAGAAGGGATGAAGGAACGCACAAGACGTAATTAACTAACAAAGGAATAACCATAACTAAATACATATGAATAATCAGGGAAAACAAGAAAAAAAAGATTTACAAGAAAAAAAAAAAACAGAAGAATAAATGGACTATTCAACGTACAGTTTTTTTTTTTTTTGGGGGGGGGGGGCTGGATGTTGGCCCACCTGGCAGACAAACGTATAAATGCGTGATCGTACAAGCATAGAAACGATTGCAAACACGTGAATACATATATATATATATATATATATATATATACTTACCTTATAGCACAGAAAACAAAACAAACACACACACACAAAAAAAAAAAAAAAGCATATCGATGAAGATAAATAATCTCAGAAATGAAAAAAAATGAAAACAACACTGATTGCAATGAAAAGTACATATTCCAGTTCATATATACAACTACAAACATACACGCAAAAAGAAAAAGAAAGGGAGAAAGGAAGAAAAAAAGATATAAAGAAAGCAAAGAGTTATGGCATCATGCAACCCCCTCTTTTCTCCCCTTTCCTTTTTTCAAAAGTTCCTCTGTCCTCTTTCTCATCTTGATGACTTCAAGACATCAGTGAATGATAAATGATACAAGAAGAAAGAAAGAAGGAAAGAGAAAGAAATATTAAGAAGTGAAAGGTAAAGAGGATGTGAAGCCCCGGTGAAAGAAAGAAACAAGCAAACAAATGCAAAATGAGAGAGATAAAGATCAAAAGAACGAAGAAAAAAACAATAAAGTATGCAGTAGAGGAAATCACAGTGAAGTTCAATATGAAGTACGGGATTCGTTACCTAAAGAAAACCTTTCTTTATTTCTTTTGATGTTGCCCGTCATTTTACAGTTCCCAAAACAGAGGAAAAAGCAATAAGCACCAAATAGTCCATTATTTCCATTATTATTACTATTATTATTGTTATTTTCCGCGACTGTTTTGTCTTCCCTTTCGAAGACTCCGGCACAGCAAAATAGCAACAATAATAATAGTAATCATCACCACCATTCAAACTCCGTCTCATTTCCTTGTGTGTTCAAATATTTCTCTCTTTTATTCCTTCTTCCACATTACAACAGCAATGCGTTCAAAGGTCAATGTACATTGGAAAAGACAGACATAACATGAATGTGTATTGTTGTAGCGATGTACATGTACATGTAGATGAATGATGGATTATTGTGAGTAGTAGGAACATGAACAAAACGGGAAAAATGAAAACACACATGCATGCATACATAGACAAATGCAGATATATACACATACAATAGTTACAAAGGAAAGAAGAAAGGAAGGAGAGAAAAATAGGATGGTTATCACGTAACGAAATGACGAAAACCCCCTCTCTCCATCCCTACAAGAGAAAAAAAACACGAATCTAACATCAGTCTTAGGAAAGAAACCAAAAAAGGCAAAAGGGAAATTGTGAATAAAAAACAAGACTAGAACCAAAAAAAGATTAATATTTCACTTACTAGGAGAGGAAATCTATCAAGTTTATTCGACTTCCACTGGAGAATGAATTGCACTGAGAAAAAAAAGTAAAGATTGGAAATGGAAGGTACATAGTGTGCAATGTAATCTCATCCACCTTCTTCAAGGGGGAAACCAAAAAAAAAAAAAAAATCCCATTTCCATTGTCGAATCTCATTCGGTCCACGTAATATAGTTTTGATAAAGAAAGAAAACAATGAAACCATAAATAAATAAATATATATGTACACACACATGTTCAGTTCTCTTACTTGTTTCAATTTTCTTTAACTACTCCTGCAATGATAACTATCAGGGCATTGTATTTTCATGCGCTATCGATGGTTCGCGCTTTGTTTCTTATTCCCTAGACTTTCTGAGTAAGCACATCTCGCACAAACTTCTCTGGAGAGTGAACGTGAGAGTTCCTCCCTCCCCTTTCTTTCTCTCTTGCTCTTTCCTGACATGGGTGCGTATGAACTTGTGTTGGGAAAAACGAGAAGAATCAAAATTGAGAGATACCGAAAAGGGCAAAAACAGGAGAAGTGGAAAACAAAAAAGAAAACAATATTGAGAGTGGATCCAGTTCTCCACCATCTCATTTTCTCTCTCTTTCCTTCCCCTATAAATACTCAGATGCCTAAAAATACTTATACATACCTATATTGCCTATATATATATATATATATATATATATATATATATATATATATATATATATATATACTCAGACAGAAAGAAAAAAAAAAAGAAATTCAGCACTAATCATCATTTACCGCATCTTGTTGCCCTTTCTTTAACTTCTTCGAGCGTGAAAACGCGAGGGCGTCCCGCAGTGACGAGAAAATACCGCCTTTAACATTCTTATTCTTTACTCCAACTGTCTCTCCTGTAGGCTCCTCCAAGCGTTGCGGGGGTGTTGGAAGGGGATCACTGTTTGTCTCTTCTGGTATTCTATCTCCACCCGCTTGAGGTACCTGGAAAGTATAGTTCTTCACATCAAGAGTGAACCAACTAGCAGAACGTGTGGGTTGTGCTGTTTTCTCGACTTGTGGTTGTGAGAGCGTACTGAGAATGTAATGAGAGCTATCTGCGGCATCCAGCGGCATCAACGAACCCCTTTTGCCCTTCACTGCAGCAGAAGAATTTGTGGTATTAATAGTAACCGGTGTTTGTTCTGGTAGTGGAGACAAGGGCGGGGATAGTGTTAGAATTCCAGCAGAGGGAGGTGAAGTTTTCCTATTTTCCCCTCTGCTCTTAAATTGATCGGCGCCAGCTCCACATGTGGGTTTCTTCTCATTCGGGGAAAACACACAGGGTAGACCATAACCAATACCAACATCTTCATCAATCTCCAACTCATCCGCACCACCGTGTTGGCCTAATAACCACTCTACATCACTTTCGTCCTTCTGTTTCTGCGCAAGTGTTAATGCATGTGAGACCTCATCCTCAGTAACAGTTAATGGTGTCTGATTTATTGGATCATCTGTCGTATTTTTTTTCTCTAGAGCTTTTAACATAGCTCGGGCAGCACTTACGGTGAGACGTTTGCCAGGGTCGCGGTTTAGCATACCACGAAGAAGATCCGCCCATTCTGTTCCATAAGTTGTTGGAATTACAGGAAGTGATGGGTCCATAATATCATCCAAGGTGCAGAAAGGTAGCTTTCCAGTAAGTAAAATATATAAAGTAACTCCCAAAGCCCACATATCAACTGGCTTCGCATACGATCTGTCACCTCGCCATAATTCTGGAGCAATAAATAACATGGTACCTTTAGTTCCTTGAATGGTTGCTCCATATTGATTTCCTCCAAAAGTTCTACTTGCCGCCATACTCTCCTGCATTAATTGTTCCAACCGTTCACGGACATTATTATCAAATACTTCGGCAACGCCAAAATCAGATAAATAAGCTTGTCCATTTCTATTTACTAAAATATTTTCGGGTTTAATATCACGGTGAACAACCTTGTGTTCGTGTAGGTATTCTAACCCAGAAAGAATTTGTCGGGTATAAGAAGCCAACAAATTCTTATCTATAGGAGTACAAACTTCTGCATTAATGTCTCCAGAAGGTTGACACTGAAGATGTGCTATGGGTCCTCTGTCAACATACATCATAACAAGATAAACTTTTTTCGCATTTGGATCATCTATTACTTCATAAAGTGGAACAATATTTTTATGTCGAAGCTTTTTCATCACCGCTACTTCCCGTTGAAAAGCACGAAATTGCATCTGTGCAGCTGTTTGACCACCTATCCTTATTGACGTATCTACACGTCGTACTTGTTTTATAGCTACAAGGCTGGTATTCTCTACATCATAGGCTAAATGTACTTTACCACAACTGCCTCGACCCAATTCCTTTATTATTTGATAATTATTGATACACTTATTACCTGCCTCATTACGAACAACATTAAGTTTATCTGTCAAACGTGCTGGTGCTAAGGCAGTCATGCTAGCATTGCTAAAAGAAAATGATCGTACATCACATGATTGTCGTGCCTGAAAATTCATAATTTGTCCTACAGGAATAGCAGCTGGAAGTGATGATAATTGCGCAGATGCACTACCGCTAAGAAGACTGAGAATTGATGTGACTTCTCCAGTATGTCCATTCGTCGATTGAGCCCCATCATCTGGCAATGATGAAGACAAACGCTGATTATACGGTACAACACCATCTTCACTGGTACACCATTGCAGTTTCGTCTGTCGATGTTGACCTTGTTGAGTTAAATGATTTTCAAAAAGAGGAACTGACAAACGTTGAATACCGCTCTTTCCCCGCTGCTGACGTTGACGGCGATCATCACCGGCATCGTTAGGCGTACTGGTGAGCAACACCAAACTCTGTTGTAATTTGCGGAGCTGCTCAAGGAGTTCCTCCCGGCTCATTTGCTCAAGTGTCTCATCACTCAGTATGACTGAAGATGCAAGAGCCATAGGGGGCTGCTAATAATAATAATAATAATAATAATAATAATAATAATAATAATAATAATAATAATAATAATAATAATAGCAAAAAATATAAAAGGAACAAGAAGAAGAGGGGGGAAATACCAAGAATAGTAAATAAAAAGAAAATGAGATAGGGAAAAAGTTTATTCTCTTCTTATAGGTAGATGCGTTTTAAAGTATGCCACCTAACAGCACCTTTTCCCTTTGTGTTTCCCCCACCTACGCAGTGCTCCCACCCACTGTATGAGTTAGTTCAATGGAACCTGATGTTTGAATACTATGTGAAGAAGCAAAGAAATAAAAAAAAGAATGGGAAGAGAATATAATGATGAAACAATAGTATATATATATATATGACTACAACAGTAGTGTAAATATGTGTTTGTTTGACTATATAATTGAAGGGAAGAAATATCGAAACAAGGAGAAAAAAAGTGACATTAAAGTAACTGGAGCAAATAACTACTTTCTTTTCTCTCGACAGCTACTATAATCTTCCCAAGAAAATCTAAAGAGAACAGAGAAAACAAAGGCATACACAAAGTAAATGCGCCTATTAAACTAAATCGATAAAATATAAAATAAAATTGACGATGATAATCAAAAAATCATTAAGTATTTAATAAAAAATAAAAAGAAAAACATTCCTTACGACTTCTTCAGCATAAAAAAAATAAAACATAAAAAATAGACATAGCTAGAGAACACATGGGAACACCGCAAAAATGAGAGAGTCCCACGCACAGATAGATAGATAAATAGATAGATAGAAGGGGAGAGAGAGAGAGAGAGATTAAAACCATAAGAAAAACATATCATGACACACGTAATTCACTAAACATTTCGTCATTCTTTTATTTTATTTTATTTTTTACAATGAAGGTAAGACATACCGCGGATTCTCTAAGAATAACTCAACCTTTTTCACCATTTCGTGTATAGCTGCTGGTGTTGTATACTTCCCTGGACGATCTATCAATTTCTGCCTATATCGACGTACGCTGCCATGTCGCAATCCAGCCACACGCAAATGTCCAATTTCTTGCACACTCTGCAACAGTTCCTCCACATTCCTCTCTGTTTCTGTTATTCCCAACACATTCACTACACGACATGGTCCCTTTAGTAAATAATTAAAAAGTGGGTAATACGGGTTGTGGGGATTTGTGGCATATACTGTGCGGTGCCAACGAGCATTTCCTCGGAGTTGTACAATGAGAAGATTCGATATGATAACATCTCCGTCACCAGTAAAAGATTTAAGAAGAAGGGAAAGAATACATAATGGGTCAAACTCCACCCTATATGATAACTGAACACCTTGTCTTAATTTAACTTCCGCATTCTTTGCTTCTGTGACTTGTACGTATTCTGTACCTTGTACTTTAACACCTGTGAGAGGTGAAACTGCGACAGATGACCTCGTCAATGGATGGGTATCACTTAATAAATCCATAGATCTATCATTTTGGAATGCTGCCATGCACATAAATAACTCACTCTCTTGAGGGAGATATCTAAAAACGGTTTGAAATAAAATTTGAAGAGTTTGTAGAGATGCATTTGAACGGTTAGCATCACTAATTACAACCGCAGCGTTATATCCTGATGTAAAATTTTGTACCATACTTTTTAGCACATGTGATTGGTACAGTTTATTATTTTGTGATAAACATAGTAGTTCACCAACCTCAAACTCTGCCCTGGGTGTACCATTATTTATATCTAATACCATTATTTTTGACTCTTTAAGATCAAGACGCAAACGACTTTTTATACCTTCTCTTAATGATACTATTACAATTGGTGTAACGGCAAGAGTGAGTCCTTCCTCATCATTATCCTCAGCCTCATTATTATTGCCATCTAATGGAGAATGTAGTCTGGGTAAAACACTATCATCATAGGCATTTGGATCTTGAAGAATTGCGGCATGTTCCTGTAAATGATTCGTTAGCATATTTAATGTATTTTGCATACTACGCAAAGTTGTAGTATCTGTAACACCCACCATCATAGATTTATGAACTTGTAATGAACGTTGTAGAACTTTAGTAAGTTTTGCAACACTACAACTTTCCGAAGGGGGTCTTTTCATTTGTTTTAGAGTTCTTTGACACTCTAACGCTGATAAAGGAACCGACGTTTCAGACAAGGTAACAAATACTGATGCTGTAGGACCACCAATAGCATAAGAAAAAAGTTCATTTAACGGTGATTTGCGATTTATTCTAGCATCTATAGCAGTTTCAAAGAATTCTACACTTTGAATCGCATATAAAACCGTAAAAGATGAAATCGTTACATCAGCTTTTTCCATGTGTACATTTTTCTGCAAAGCCGTCGCCACAATACACCAAAATTTAGGTAAAAGCGTAGAACGATGTAAAGCTTGAGTAATAACATCCCGTGCATTTTTATGAGTTAACACAACTCCCTTTGTGTCCCCAATAACAGGACCAAACAATGGGGAACATCGTACGGCGATGGATTCAACAGAGTGAGAACTTTGTCTAGTATCAAGAAGATCAATACTAAGACTACCATCTCTCTTTACAGCATGCATATGGAGGAAAACTCGTGATGACGTACTTCCACTTCGTTGATTAGAGAGAGAAATATATTCAATGGTTTTTCTAAATAAACGCCAAACGGGATTTTCCCAAAGTAGTTTACCACCAATGTAATCTGCTACCATTAAGCTGGCATTCCTTTCTGCAATAAATACATCTACTAAAGATTTTAAAATAGTAGAATTACTCCCAAATTCCCTTCCACTTAATATTTCATCTACACTGAATTCTTGCGGAATCTGCGAAGTCACACCTTTTGGAGCATTTGAAGGAAATAAAAGAACAGATAATGTTTCAGAAAATTCCTGATTATTTTTACAATCTATTGAACTTTCCGAAAAATCATCTCCACATTGGGTCAGTGGAATATTTGCAGATTGATCATCTGTCAGTGATACCACATCTTCTGACCCCATTGTTATAATTGATTTTCCCCTTGTACGTTTTTCCTCTGTTGGTAAAGAGGTTTTTGGAACACTCTTTAAACGTGGCTCTTTTTCTTCTTGACTTGACCTTCTTTTTCGCGCTGATGATCTTTTCTCATCTTTCTTAGAATTCCCATCATATTTCAGTTTAGATTCATTTTTTTTAAGAGCAACAGCAATATCCTGAGGAATAGAATCCCTGACATTATTATTTGCTCTTGATGGAAATGGTTTCTCCATTACATCTTGTGGTACAGATGAATCAAGTAATCCAGAATGTGTGAGTTGTCTCTCTGAAGGATTTTCTACCTTCGGTTGAGTAATATACACTTTTGCTGGATAGCATATTGGATCTTTCAGAAGAAGTGTTGCCTCTTGTATGAATCTTTCTTTTTGTTTTCTTGCCTTTATTGTACCTTTTTTCTCTTCCCCAGAAGTTGGTTGAGAAGAGCTTAATTCACTCATACTATTATTAATAAACTCCTTAACGCTACCATGAATGCAAGGATTACCCTCTACTTCCCTTAATCGTTTCGCAGTATCAATTACAATTTGGGAATCTTTTCCATCATCTACTACTGCGGCAAAAACAGTATTTGCTGACCTCGTAAAAACGCTAGAAAAGAGAGGTTTTAATTCCTTTTCATTACCCCACATAACCTTGGAAAAGCGTTCCATACGACTTTCAAACATAGCAATATGCATAGTTGATAGATATAAATCCTTCTCTTCTTTACGTACTCTTCTTAACAAGAGCATGAACCAAATGGTGCAACCGTCACGTCGGGAAACATCAAATCCAAGTTTTCTTGATTTTTCCAGTGCACATTGTACTACCTCTTTCGTATGTTTTCCACTCTTCAACCCTACAGAAGAGAGATTGGCGACACAATTTCCAAAAATTGGGTTCATACCCATTCCAAGTATCTTCTTTTCTACAGTTGGAGAATCTTTAAGTAAATCAACGAGAGTACTCTTCGGTAGTATAACACCTGCTGTTAACACTATAAGGGAAGGTTCTGGTAACTGCATTACAGTACCTGTTATTCGTTCCATAAAGGATATGAGAAGTTCTTCAGCAATAGCTGTATTTCTTTGGGAGTGAGAAATAGTTAAGGCAGCATTAGATCCAGAAAAAAAAACTTCAGATAGATTATCAAGTAATAAACACTTCGTTGGTAATTGTTTTCGTTTCCATGATAATACTTCATCAGCATCATCAAAAAACTCTCGATTAACATTTTGAGATGCATCAGTTACCATGAGTGTAAAGACATTTACTTTATCTTGGGGAGGAGGTATTTTATCGGATGCTGTATCAGTATTCAAGGATTTTAAACCTCTTTGTCTTATTTGCTTCTTTGCCCTATCGTTCACACTTTTTTCTTCGTTAGTTTTAGGATTTGCATGTGGCACAGCTGTTCCCAAGCCAGAAAATGTGTCAAAGAAATTGGGTCCTGTCCTTTCATTCCCATTAAGCCAACGTCCCCAATCACCGCAAGACATAGATTCCATTTCAGCGGAATCCTCTGGTTTATCCGTTGTTACTGTGTTTACTGTTTTTTTTTCGTATTGTGCAGTTAATCGTTGCGGTGTATTGGAAGTGTCATGTCCTAAATCATACAACTTCATATTATAAAGGAGTGAGAACTCAGAGGTATTTGATGTTATGGGTAAATAATATTCATTTTCCGACAACATGAAGGAATAACCCCTATTTCCCTTATCACCACTACGAGGTTTCTTCGCAGTACTGTATTGTGGCCCGCTATCAACAGGATAAGAATTAGGAACAGTACTCATAAGAAGATGGTTAAGTGATTATGCTTAATCGCAGTTCTGGTAATATATCTCTCTTGTTTTGTACTCTTTTATAGTTACTTGAGAACGAGCTATTTTTGCACAAGTACGAAGTAAATAAGAGCAACACTAAGAGAAAAAAAATATATAACACGAAAAATAAAAAATTGACAGTAGTCAGGATGTGCCTCCTGCAGAGTCCTCGAGTTCAGCTTTAGTCAGAGAATTCTTCTTTTTCTTTGCTTGTCTTAGAAGAGAAAAAGAAACAAAATACAAAAAAAAGAAATGAATAGAGAAGAAAAAAAAAAAAGAAAAGCTGAAAAAGAACACAAAAACGTAACAGAACGTGAGCCAGCTCCATTATACCACATTGCACTAGCATCTCATGGTCGAAAAAAAAAAAAAAACTGCATGCGAGACGGCGAAACAAAAAGTTAGAGTAATACGTAATGCGGCATAAGAAAGTCACATATATATATATATATATATATATATATATATAATGCTGCGTTGTGTCCTATTTCTCCTCTCATTCGGCAATAATAGAAAAAAGGGGGTCTGATTCCTCTCTTTCCAAACTAAAAATATACCTTTTTTTTCTCTCTTCTTTTCGCCCCCTTTCATTGCTCTTGATCGACATCTCTCACTTTCCTCTTCCTTCTCTGCACCCAACGCATCCTCTTTTTGTTTCTCTTTTCTTCTTCTTTTTCTTTCTTTTCCCTTTTCTTCCAGTTGCATCTCTTTCTCTCTCTCGCACACACACACTTTCACTATCACTCCTCTTCAGCGAGACGCTTCTTTCTTGCCGCCTCCTCCTCGCGCTCCTTCTCTACTTCAACAACAAACTTATGCAGCTCTGCGTCTGTCATGTACAACGCCTTTTTATTTTCAAGCACCATGAGTTCAATATTCTTCGATCCACTTTCCACCGCCTCCAGAAGTGCCTTAATGGCAAAGTGGACACACTGATCACGTGTCATATCATCCTGGTAGTTCTTCTCCATAAACTCCATCACCGCCTTATCATTGCGGCCAATAGCGACGGCGTGCCAGGCGGAACTCATCCCAGACGGATCCGTCTTCCACAACTGCGGCTGTCCTTTTTCCGTAAAGCCGCCAACGATGGCGGAAACGCCGAATGGTCGACTCCCGCGCGACTGCGTCGATCGCTGCTGCACTTTCGCCACGTACCGCACGAGGAGGTCGACGTCCATCGCGTCCTCGTAGTTGAGGCGGAAGCGCTGGCACTCGAGTTGGGCGTGATTCACCAACACACGGGCATCCGCAGAGAGACCGGCGAAGGCAAGATAGATGTGCTCGTCAATCTTGTAGATCTTGCGGATGGTGCGGCTGTCCTGCAGCTTCTGCACGGATTTCTTCTCCACGGCGAAGATGATGCTATCTTTCCCACGAACACCGACAGCACACAGACCCTTGCGGACGGCCTCCTGCGCATACTCAACCTGGAAGAGATGCCCATCAGGGCTAAACACTGTAATGGCACGATCGTAACTCATACTTTCACTGGATGATCTTCGTTTACTTTTTTTTTGTTTTGCTTGTTGTTGTTGTTGTTGTTGTTGTTGTTGTTCTTGTGCGTTCCTTGTAAAAGAAATAAAATAAATATAAAAAAAAAACATAAAATGTGACAAATAGTGTGATTTTCCTAGTAGTAGAGGAAACAACTGATTACTTCAATCAATGACAAGAGCAACATCAGTGAAAGTCATAGCAAAAGTGCTAGAAGCAATTTCAATCATTATTCCCCTCCCCATACACGCTTATTTCATTTCCCTCTCTCAGGAATAAACAAACGTTGGAACAACTACGTGACCGAATGGATCCATGCCAAAAACTGCGGTATCTTCAAACATCATCAACTCACGCGCATTGAGGAGACGTACACACTTCAAACACATCCCATCAAACTCACATTCAAACCGTAAAGGTGCGACAATAGAACTTTTGGTTACTTCCATCACATGAGTTAGAGATCCTTTGCTCCCTTGAATTCCCATAATACCTCGTCGATCTAAAAAACACTGTGTGAAACGCAGTCGTGTGTTCACAGCATGAAGAAAGGAGTGTCCAAGTTCTACTCCTGATACAGTAGCAACCACAACTGCTACACCAAACTCCCGTGCAATCCCCTTGAGGAGTCTCATTATCTCTGCGACAGATTCATGACGTTCCAATATCTCCTCATCTACACCAGGGAATTCTCGTCGAACCATAATGGAGAAATTATCAATTACCACTAGTCGAACATTCACATAATGTGAAAAATATTGTCGAATAACTGGTATGTATGACCGTAGTTGCGCAAGAGTAGCTTGTATTGATACTGCAACATCACTCAATGCATCTTCTGAATCTTCCCCAAGATCGCCACACATGTGATGTTGTTGAAGCAGCGTCATTGCAGCCATGGCTGGGAACGCTGACTCATCAGTGGTTATCCAAAGTGTACGTGATTTTCTGGGATCGAATTTCACATAGCTTGCTGAATGCAACGCTAGATGAAGAGCAAATGCAGTTTTGCCAGAGCCCATGGCACCCGTAATCTCTGTGACCAAACCACATCCAACACCACCCTTTAATGCATCGTCAAGAGACTCATGCCCTGTTGCAATAACATGACGATAGCGTTGGGTAAGGGATTCTGATACCGAAATGGGAGTTAATGCGTTTTCAGAAGAATTAATAACTCCAGCACTTATATACTGAAATAGCATATTCACATCATTCAATGAGACATCCACTTGATGCGCAATTACACATGGTGATTCCAGTAGTACCCTTGATAACTGCGAATCTGTGTTATATTTTGTCATTCCCTTTAATTTCTGAAGCATGAAAAAAAGACATTCTTCCTGCTCCAATGAAGGATCCTCCAATACCTTGACGTCTGTCGTAGCACAGGGAGATTTAATGAGGTCTTCATCATCTTCTGTCTCCGCTGTATTATTACCCTTCGAGTACATTTATGACGATAATAAATATCTGTAATTCCAGGAGTTGTCTTCTGTAGGTAGTCTCTCTGTGCTCCCTTTGTGCCCACTGAAAATAACAATAATATATATATATATATATATATATATATATATTAATTCGTTGATTTTTTTTTTTCGTGGGTGGGGAAGGGGAAACATTAAGGGAAATAGAGGAATGAGGAGAAATATGACATCAAATACATTCCCCATTTCATGTACCCAATCTTTTCATTAGCAAAAACAAAAATGAAAAACAACAACAACAACAATAACAATAATAATAACAAGAAAAATCTTTTTTTCTTAAGCATGGAAATCCATTTAACTAATTATTCAAGGTTTTTGTAAAGATGTCATTCATCCGTTTTGCCAAGTCTATATCTTTCTGTGTCACACGATTCCCAGCATCATGTGTTGTGAGGCGCACATGAATTTTGTTATATGTGTTCGTCCAGCAAGGATGGTGTTGCAACGCCTCGCAGACATCAGCAACTGCATTCATAAACAATAATGCCTGCTTAAAATCTCGGAATTCAAAATCACGACAAATTTCATTCTTTTCTGTTCGCCATCCCGCGGTGTCTTTTAGTGCCCGTGAAATGTCAGACTGTGAGAGCGGCGCAACTCGCGCAAAGAAGAAGCCCACATGACGCATTCTTACAACACATTGTTATCAAATATCCATATATGTATATAGATTATAGATAAAGAAGGCGTAAAAGTCGTATGAAGAATGTAAAAGTAGTAGAGAAGAGAAGAATGAAGGAAAAAAAAAAAAAGAAGCCCTATAAAAAGTATGAGGGCACATCGAGCCTTATTCCCACTACGTCAAACTATTTCCTTGTGCTTCCTCTCCTGAAAGCAAAAAAAAAAAAAGAAACAAAGAAAGACAATAAAGTAGAAAGAAACTAAACTTATATTACTCCTTTCTTTTGCAATCGTAGACTTCTCACTGCTCTCCCTCACGCTGTGAGAGTTTCTTCTTTAACTCTAACAGACGTTTTTCATCATCTTGCATACGGGAAAGCACAGCCTCCAGCTCACGCTTCTCCGCCTCAAGTTCTCCCATACGCACGTCAAGATAATCCATCAGGAGCTGCACTGTGTAACCCTCGCCTTTTTCCATCTAAAACCAACAGCAGAACTATTTCTGCTTCGCTCTTATTCCTCCAACAAAGAATCAATGCTCTTCTCTTATAGTTGTTTTTGTTTTTGTTGTTCCTCTTCTTTTTCTTCTTCCTGTTACCTATTCGTTTGCAAAAACAATACGGCAAGAAGATGCAACGAAAAAAAAGTCCAATCACAAGGTGAAGGGCATAGAAATAAAGGAATGAAATAATTCACAACAGTTATTAACCAAGAAAAAGAAAAGAGGGAATATATTATGTAGTGAAACGGGATTTCAAACAAGGCAAGAAGAAAAAAAAAAATAAGTAATTTTTTCTTCCTTCTTCAGCCATCAAAAGACCAGATTACGTCGCATAACGTAGTATATTTAAATTACGGCCCAGTGATACCTCCAATACAAATCCATTGCGAATAAAATCCTTCAATACTTCAAAGTCACCATGCGTGAGAATCTCAACCGGGATATTTACCAAAGAAGAAATGCCAGATGAATCCATACTTGATTCAACCAACACACCCACGGCTCCGTGCAACTCTGCTCTTGCGACCATACCACCTCGACTGCAGGCTGTATCCAAAACCAACAAGACGTGTCCATGCCATTTCTCTGCAATTTTCTCATCCACACGACCGCCGGCGGGGGGGCAAATCTCCTCAGTTTGCACCAACAGCAATTCACCACGATACGCCTGCCCACTCCACAAGGGAGGACCAAAACTTACAGTTCGGGTTACTATCTCCCGTCGGGCGAGAGCAGCAGGACGGTGAACCACCAGTGCATTTACATCAAGAGAAACCCCCACCAAAACCCACAACAAGAATAGTGTTAGAGAGACTGCTTGCCTCATTACTGCTTTCTTAAACAAATAAAAAAACAACAACAACAAAAAGGTTCATAGGGATCAATTTAAAGAAAAAAAGAGCATAATTAGCTGTAGTCACCAGCACACCGATTGCATCCAAAGCCCATAAAAGTACCAGTGACATTAAAGCATGAAAAAGAGGAAAACAAATACATTTCATCCGGGCTATTTATTTCAAAAACCACACAGTACGAACTATCAGGGGTCGCACCGTCGACAAGAATAACGACACGACAATAAAAGAAAAAAAGAAAAAACAAGAAAAATAAATGCTGCAGAAAACTGCACTTCAGCACTGCCCGTGCAAATATAACTGTGCTTTATCCTCAATAAGCATTTTATTTTAGCGTGAGGTATTTAAAGTACATTCGAAAACCATTATGGGGAGCTGAACGAATGGATACACAGACGCATCGGTCAAAACGACAACTACCACTATAAAAAGAGTCCTCTGTGCTCATTGATTCATGTATTTCCCGTTTTTCCTATTATCACCTCACTACACCTGTCCTTCTCTCCACCTCCCATTCGATTTTTCTTCAGAGATTCTGTTTTCCGTTAATCTTACGAAGGTTACCCCACATATAATGGGACTCATCAATAATCTTCATCGCGAATCCCTTGTCCTTGAAATCTCCATTGAAGACGAACTTGTTCTCCACACCACCCTGGCAGATCTTGTACACACGGAACCACTCACGAATGGCATCGAGGCACCCAGGTAGGAACTTTGGCACGTCATGGATGTCCTTCAGGAAGCGGCATATGGGGTCGTTGTGTGAGATGCATATCACCTTCCAGTCCATCTGGCCGTCATCAATCATACCAAGAATACCCAGCACCTTCACAGCCTCCACCTGCCCAACCTTCAGCTGCGACATGCCAACCTCAATAGCGTCGATCGGATCATTGTCGCCATGAACGCCACCCTCAAAGATGACATCGGTACTTTCCCACGTCTGCGGCAGCGCACCGTAGTTCCACATCATGTCACCATGCTTGTAGAAGCGCGGGACACCGTTCTTGATATCCTGCTTAATGGGATTGAATGACTCCCCCGTCGCAATCTCAAACTTCGCACGCGTCCACTTGGGGATCTCGCAGATGAAGTTGTACCGATTCATTGGTACGGTCTCGGGTTTCGTCCGCACCAGCGAACGCACGTAGAGTGGAATGTCGTGCCACGGTGATACCTGCCGCTTCTCCCCTGTCTCCATGTCTTTGAAGTAGAAGAGGACACGGTAACTTGGCGTGTACAGCTCACCCTCCTCTCTTGTCAAGAGCTGCTGTTGGTGATACGGCACAGCAAAGTCAGCAGAAGCCGTTGAAAAGCAGTTTTTCCTCGATGATCCCTCCGGGTGCGACTTCCACCAGATCCAAAACTTATCAAAAGTAATGTGCCCGTCAATGGCGTTGATTTCTCTTTCCATCTGCTGCACCTCCTCCGCACTCATATCGCGTCCCAGGTACTTGCACATCTCTTCAATCTTGTTCGCATCCAGGTATCCCTTCTGTGTCACATCAAAAGCTGAAAACATACGACACATGACGTTCTTCTGCATCGACGCGGTGAACTCTTCTTTGTCGTACGCAGCAAGATCAAACTCCGATACGTGCCGTTCCGAAGCTTCTGGCAGCGGGTGCAGGTTCTCCGTAGAGCCTCCGAGTCCAGTACCAAGATGGCTGGATATCGGGTGCGTGGACCTTACTTCATTGGCTGCTGGAGTGCTGGGTGTATTGGGTGAGTTAGTAAACGCATGTGTGCCCCTCATTGTAGCTGCTTTTGCGGTGTGAATTTATCTTTACATAATTATATCAAGCAAAAAAAAAAAAAGAATAAAGGGAAAGAGAGAGAGAGAGAAAGAAATATAGAGAGATAGAATATGTATCATTTGGGTGCAGATTGATGTAAAAAAAAAGTTTGGTAATTGTTTCGAAACATATATATATATATATATATATATATATATATATATTAGACGCTCTGTTTTGCAATGCTTAGAGCTGCCCCCATGCGTGAGAGTGCCCTTCGTCGTGACTCTACTTCATTTGCAAGGTATGCGCGTAATTCTATACGCACACATTGTGCACTTTTACTGCGAATGCCTCTCTGTAACACTGCTATGGGACGCGCCAATGCTTTGAGTTGCTCCTGTATATTTAACAAAGAGTCCGTTGCGTCAGTATTTATAGATGTTTTTGCCACGTTAGTCACTAATTGCATGTATTCTTGCCTAATGACACGTACAAGACCAAGTAGCTGCGACACGGTTACTGGAACTGAAAGATCATCTTCTTGTCCTTCTCTATTTTCTACCCTTCCCCGTGTCCCATCTGTTTTAGAGCCACTACAATCGTCCATATGGATAATGCGTCGGAGGGCCTCTGGCATCGGCACCACATCCACTGAGTGTGACATCCTCTAAAAGCAGGATGTATAACTCTCTTCTAAGGATCATTTGATAAACAAATCATAATTAAGAGAGCAAGACAACAGTAAAAACCACTTCGATAGTCACAACAAGAATAACAGCAACGCTAGAAGAAGGGTATGAGGAAATTAATAAGTAGAAAACTTTTGAATTCCTGAAATATTGAAAGAGAAAAAGGAACCAAAGCTGATCTGCTTACCGCACGAAGCATAAAAAAAAAACAGAAGAGAGGAAATGAGTTGATTCGATGGTTGAGCGCAATGTTTTAGCAAATAAGATTAGCCGTTTTTGTTTTTATTTTCTACATCTCTATTACCCCTTTAGCCATCTTTTCAGTTGTTGAAAACAATTTAAGTTCTTTTGACCCTCTTTGTTGCGCTGAAGACGCTTTTGTATCAAATGGAGGATTCGAAGGTCAATAATTCCCTCATTTCCGGTAAGATTCAGTGTTTTAACGTGTTTGTTATACTTCACTGCTTTTTTAAGTGCCTCCGCACCAATATTCGTAATTTTGTTAAACGAAAGGTCTATTCGTTCCAGAACGCAGACATTTCCTTGAGTTTGGCGCTTACGTAGAATAAAGGCCAGCGCTTTCGCATCATGGTCACCCAGAAAGCAATGTTGGCATGTAAGCTCTGTGACGTTAAAATGACTTCCACCAGGGGTCCACAACAATGGAGCCGTATACGCAAAGGCAAGGCTACAATGAGCGGTGCCATATTTTTTCATACTTTTTCTTTTATCATGAACATTTGTTTCGTTAGGAAAGAATGCAAGAACTCTACTACCGCTACTTCTTGGAATAGGATTTCCGTCCTTATCAGCATAGTAAGGAGACTTTTGAGAGCCGACCACACCTAGTACCGTGTGACTTAAGTCTATACTCGCTATGCATTCGAAATTTGCACCTTCTGAGATTCTTTGACCTGTCAAAATGCAAGAGACCAACTGAGCTAGCATTTGTGCCTCTTCTATGAAAGTCGCATTGCAGTGAGAACCACAAAGACGAGAAGCAACAATATCCCTTATTTGTGGTATTGTAGTTTGCAGACTGTGAATGTGTTCTGGTTGTCCAAGTAATGACTCAAGGAGGTTGTGTTTTGTGTCAAGAATGCTGCCGTCTTCATCTGTGAAAATCCCAAGAGGATCTCTTGATGGGGCAATTACAGTTTCGGTGTTCACGTCATTATGAACCGTAAAATATGCTCGTGTCTCCTGAAGAGGCAACGGGTGTCTAGTGTACGCAGGTGGGACAAAGTAATGAATGGTATCTCTGGCACTCTCTCCTCCTCTTGAACTGTACCCAAGGAATGTATCGCTTTCTTCACGTATCATGATCTTCATCACAAGTGCATCACAATCAGAAGATAACAGCAAAAAAAAAAAACAACTACAGTGTGTCCTGTAGTTTTTCCCCAGTATTAACAGTACAGAATAATAATGAATTGTCACACTACACACGAGATCTGATCTTATAACAAGAAGGAAAGAACATGAAGAAAGATAAAAAATGAAAATAATAAAATGAAAAGAAACAGAGAGATAGATAGACAGATAGAGAGAGAAAGAAAGAGAGAAAGAGAAAGAGAAAAAACATATTTATTAACGAGAATATTATTTGGTTATATGGACATGTAAAGACTCCGATTCCTGCATACTGCAGAAAAAAGAAAAAAAACGAAGGAAACGAAAACGAATAACCGCACCCCCATAATCCGTGTCCTCCTTCTTGTTAATCTTGCTGTTGTCTACTCAGATAGCATCAAAAGTTGTTCCACGTGCTCCATGCGTCCTGGTGTGAAGGGGAGTTCGATGGCGCTACAAACCGTGTGCATGGCGCGGGCGGCGGCGGGCGGGTGAAGGACGATGACATCACCGGCGGCGCCCATGCGGCCCGTACGACCGGCACAGTGCACAAAAGCGGCGGCGGGTGGACACGGGCCGTAAAGCACAACGTGAGTGATGCCGCCAACGTGCAGTCCGCGACTTAACGCGTGGCCGCCAACTCCCGCGAGGAGCCGCCCGCCAACAAGCCGCGCAACTGAACTGTCGTCCCGCACGCACACATCGCGATCGCCAGCGACGATGGGACCGCGGCGGCCGCCGTTGACGTCCACGCGTGACTGCAGCGGAGCGGCGACTGTCCGGCCGGGGGACGCCTGCAGCCACCGCCGCACCTCCGCGGCCGTCGAGCCGATGGAGTTCAGCAGCCGCGCCACCTCCTCCACGTCCCCGTCGGCAGTAAAGACGAGAATGCGGGGGTTGGGTTCCTGGCGACAGATCAGACGTGCGATCAGTTCTAGGCATTTCGGCAGGGGGTATCTACTAGACTCAGAATAAAAGTAAAAACTAATCGTCTGAGGAATGGTGTGTTCTACAAAACTTGTCGTCAAACGTACCGCCTTGTCATTCCGCATCCAGGTATTAAGGGCTTGGGCTGTGCGGCCATCTATGGTAGCGCTCGCAGCAACTAATTGCGCCGGAACTTCTTCAGGACGACTACGGAATAAACGGTCCACCAAATTAATTCCACTAATTATATGGCGTCCAAATTTCACTTCAGATGAAAGAATTAGATCAGCTTCATCTAAAATTACGCAATCTACCTTACGACGTAATTTCTCCCCCAATATGGTAGGACTAAGGCGTATAATATCAGCAATTCGTTGCGAAGTACCTACCAATACGTGTGGTTGAATGTTGTGAATTTTTGCCAGTTGCGTTTCAAGTGGAATTTTTTCAATAGCCACTTGAACTACCTGTGAAGTAGATCCACCAAAGTGACGTAACCATTTATCATACTGTAATGCTAGTTCCTCTGTAGGAACAAAAATAACAGTATGGAGACGGTAATTAATATTTTGTCGAGCTATTCTGTTAGCACAGGCAAGTGCAATACCGAAACTTTTTCCTGTACCTGTCTCAGCATGAGCAATGACATGTTTACCTTTAAGAAGCATTGGGATTAAAGCACCTTGCAACTCTGTAAGTTTTCTTATTTTAAGTTTTTTTAACGCTAAAACGAGAGAAACACAAAGTCCCGCTTCACGTGGAGAAGTTTGCGAATAAAATAACGGATGAGCCTCGTTATGGTTTGCAATGTTTCCAGAAGTAGAAGTTAACATTTGGGCACACCCAAGGCGAAGTTGAATCATTTGATGTTTTTTTGACACTTGAGGATCATGTGAATTCTCTTTATCCTTCTGGGTGTAGAAGTACTTCTGCGATGCAGGCAAGTTAGCAGCATGAGCTTCCCCCGCACCACCTTTAAGATAGTTCTCCAAAAGAGAAGCCACAGAGCCACCGTACGCGACTTTAGACCCACGCAAGTACTTTAAACAGCACACACTGCAACGTCTCATCACATACTAAAGAGTCCAATGGACTTGTAAGGCTCTAAGAAAAGAATCAAAGTGAGAAGAGAGAAGTAAGAGAATCATAGAAGAAAAAAAAAAGAAAAAAAAAGGATAGAGAGATTCAAACACACACATATACACAACCATAAATAAATACATACAAACATACGCGAACACACACTTGTAGACAACAATAAGGTATAATAATAAACACCAGAAAGTAACAAGAATAATGACAATAACAGTCCAAATATATTTCATTTGTCTCAATTTTATGAGAAAAGTAAATAGTTTTCTTGGGTGAATCCAACCACTTCTTTTCTTTTTTTTTTTTTGGGGGGGGGAGAAGGGCGGTCTTCCCCTCTCAGTTCACTTACCCGGGACACACCTTATTTGGCCCCAATGTGTGAGGAGCTTAGCACACGATTCATCCATAAACCATCACCAAGGTGATGTATATTCTCAATACACGGTCCACTGTTTATTCGTTCAATATCATCAGATGACATGAGCATCTTTCCTATTGCCACTGCGTGCTCTTTGCCTTCCACATGTACGGCAACTATCTGACCAGCAGCAATATCTGGCGTTATGCTCCCACCTGCAGAGGTGAGTCCTGGACACATAACATTCGCCCCGGAGACGATATACTTACAACCACCGATATCTACCTGATGTCGTGGTAGAATAAACGGATACTTGTGAAGAAGTTTTAAATGAGGTATGTATGGACCGTTATGGTGGCTAAAGAATAGAACCTCCGGCTGTGCGCTGACGAGAGTAACACAGTGTACATGGTCATGACAACGTACCAACATAATATCAGACTTCTTAGGGAGAATATCCTCCCAATAATCTGCCAGTAGTGGATACTGCTCTGCCAAGTCTCTGCGTACCTGTGCTTGTTCTTTATTATTACTGTTTGCAATTTGTGCGACATTTTGCAATGTAAATTTCTTAAATAAGTCTGCCGAAGACATCTGGATCTCCCTTTTTTTTTTTTTTTACTTTAACGTTAATTTGCTTGTTTTATTCTATGTAGATGGTCAGTATTGGTAGAATATTAATGGAAAAGGCAAAAAAAAAAGGAAAAAAAGGAAATAAGAGTTACAGAGAAGTAGGAAAAAAAAATCAAATGAAATATCTGTACAAAGGGCAGTATTTATTATTATTTTTTTTTTGATTTATTTCATGATGTCAGCGATAAATTTCTGCCAAGTACTCTTTTTCCCCCTTATTTCTTAAGCGCACGGTGAGGCTTTGGAACTAAACTGGAGTTCCCTCTGATGAGACCTCTTCACTCCCCTCTTCCAGCAATAATTGTAATTGTTTTTGCGTTTCCTGTAGCATTAGCGAAGAGGCTCGTAAGAGTCCTGTACTTTCAGGAGACCCAGGTTCGCTAGATGAAACAACTGCGCACTTGTGCTTCGAGAGGAGACGTGCAACAACAGAACTTCCGCATTGCGTACACTTCACAAAACGTAGTTCACACCCCTCCTCATGGGCGTTTAGCTGTTTTACAGGAAAACGCTGACGGCAGTGTTGACATGTTGCTTCTTTTAGGGCATCTTGTGAAATGGTAGGAAGGGGTGGAGTTGTAGAGAGATGTGGTATAAGCGACTGTTGTTGGTATGAATTTTGTTTTTCTTGTTCTAGTTTTTTTTGTTGTTGCGCATATTCCGCCTTTATCTTATCTATCATTGTTGCTACAGACGCTTCTAAGGCTGTCCGAGCATCATTTTGCCACTGCAAAAGAAAATTTTTAACAGTCTGCAATTCTCCTTCCTGTTCCTTTACCAGAGATGATTTAAAGTTTTCAACAGATTCCTCTACACGTCGAATCATAACCTCAGTTCGTTGTAGATTGTTTGCAACAGCATTTTCAAGGGATTCACGCATCGCATCACAAGATGCTGTCATACGTGACTGTACCTCCTCCATCTCTCTTCGAAATGCATTCATAACATGATCAACCTTTTTTTCTCCTATCACTGCTATAGAATCTTCACCATAGGGTAATGATGGCTGCTGCTGCTGTTGTTGTTGTTGTTGTTGTTGTTGTTGTTGTGATAGTGGTAGTAGTACAAGTGGTGGTTGCTCTTCCTGCTGTTGTACTTGTTCTGATTCTTTCTCTTCTTGTCGCAGTTGTCTCAACAGTATCGACCAATCTTCGCGGCGGTGATTCTTGCCTTGTCGGGGTACCTTAGCGATATGTGAAGAAAACGACGTAGCGTCAGAAGTGTCACTATTCCACGAACTACGTTGACGTGAGTGTCTTTTGTGGTGCTTTGTATGTAAGGAACGTGGACGACCAACACATTCCTTATGTTGAAGACACACCCCTGGACTGTGAGATAGAACCTGTAATGAGGGAGGAGTCAGTTTCTCCATATTATCATGCTGTTTTTGTTGTTGTTGTTCTTGGTGTTTCATCTCCTGTGTGGAAAGAAGTTTTACATATTCCTGTAGTCGGTTTCGCTCAATCACTAGATTTTTTTCAAGACACCGAATCGTCGTTTCACACTGTATTAGGCGTTGTTCAAGACTTTGACACTTTAACTCAAAAGTATCACGTTCCTCCCGAAATTTGAGTGCTTCACGACGGGATGCGTCTAACTTCGCCTCCAAGTTATCCAAAAGTTTCGAATTAACCTGTTTTACCGTAACATTATTTTGTTTTTCTACTAACTGTTCTTTAAGTACAGACTGTGACCATAAAGTAAATTGAAGGGCAAGCTGCAATACACATAAAAGTTGGTATAAATCTGCAGAACTAGTGGCAGGGGCAGTAGCGCTGGCAAGGTTACAATCTGAAACAAGAGAAATCATATTCTTCATCAAGTGCAAATCTGGTTCGTTTACGCGGTTTGATGGTACATCAATGCTACGCAGATGTGTCCAGGGAACCTCACGTGTACTAGTAACGTACCGAAATGAACGTAAGCGTTCAGCTACACTCATTTCACGTTCCCCTAATGCAACGGTTGTAATGTATCTTAATGTTTCCCTTTGTCCTTTTTTTTTCTCTCCTGTAGTAATATTCTTTCCCTTTAGTGTCTTCGCCAAAAGAAGGTGGTGACGATATGTTTTTTCAGCGAGAAGAATATCTGAGAGAATGCAGTTGAACTGAAACATTGTGGCACATAGAGGCGCAGAGAAAGAGAAAAGGAAAGCGAAAAAGTGAGCGAATGAGAAAAAAAAAAAGAGACATACTCATAAAAGAGCAATACATTGTACAGGAGACCCAAAAAAGAAAAAGACAGCTCACCCCACACTCCATCAATGAAAACAAAAAGAAGATGAAATGCACAAGCAAACATTAACATAGAAAAAACGAAAGACTCCCTTGTGTGTCCATCCTTCACGAGTTGCGTCTGCCTGTGATGGCGTTCGCCCCACCCATGACGGTCTGCCCCACGACCTGCAGGCCCTTCCCGACCCCACGCGCCACAAACTTCCCGGCGGCCTCCAGTCCAGCGGCGGGGGCGGAGCGGGCGGCGGCCTCCTCCCGGCGGGCGACCCACGCGAGAAGTTCCTCCGCGGCGGCGGCGGGGTTGAGGGGGAAGCGGGCGGCCAGCGGGAGGCCCCCACCGACGGCCGCCGCCATCCGCCGCTGCCACACCGGCACCTGCGCCCCCGCCAGCGCCGCAAACTCCGCCACGCACGACCGCAGCGTCGCAAAGTCCCGCGATGCGCCGCCGCCGGAGTCGAGAGCGCCGGCGAGCGCCCGCTCCAAATTCAACGGCACCGACACACACACGTGGGCCACCACCGTCCCCAGCACACTTCGCATCACAGAGGCCTGCAACACCGCAGAGAGCTGTGGGATCATTCCAATAATATACTCCATGGTCTCCACAAATCCACGCGCCACGTCATCATCATCGTCACCGCTACCGCGAGGATTGGCCTGCACTGTGCCCCGGCGTACCTCAATTAATCGCTTCCAATACTCAATATCCGCCGTCGGTTTTAATCGATCATCCGTCTCCATAATAAAGGCATTAAGAAGTTTGTCAATACCCTTCTCTACTGCTTTCTCAAAAAGTGCGGCGGAAGTAGCTAAGAGACGTGGTTCACCAAGTTTTTCCCTTTGTCTTCCACCGTAATCACTTGGCCACTCTAAACAGAATTGCTGTTCTACACAAGAAAGAATTACACTCATCGTCGCACAAGATGTCACAAAGACAGCAAACTGTAAGACGCCCCTTTCTGGAATTGTCACTAAATGACCCTGCAATAACTCTGCTACTGTACGAAAAAGTACCGAAAGATACTTAAGGAACATTTCATCTACATTATTAAGTTCTGACTGTCGTACTACGGCTCCTTGATCTGTTACGACAATAGAATGACAGCGTGAAAGAAACCTTAATGCAACATCACCAATTGATGGAACCATCAATGCATAAGGTAATGATACTTTTCCTGAAGTAAAACCATTTGGTGAAAGAGGAAGTTCAATATGTTTACAACGATCTAAAAAAAATCTTGTAACATAGGCATTATACTCTTCAACATTTGAAGCAGTAAGAGGAAGAAGAGTATCATTGAGGACTGCTTGTGTGGCTTCCATACATGCATCCTGTAACCATGAGCTAATAATACTATCACTCATAGCCTCCACTACAAGTGAAAGAGTAAGTGGACTAAGTCTAACAGAGTTAACAATATCTACTGCAATATTTAGAAATTGACGCAATAAACGAAATACATCTATCATACGTTCTGTATAATTAGTATCACTAGCAAGTAAACTTGATACACGTCGAGCCCGTTCAGCCATAGACTGTGATAGACGATCCCACATAGAAAGAATTTCTGATGATGATTGTACATGCGGTTTTGTAGCATGATGTACAATATCTTCAATGAGTAAAAATCCTAGTGCAGTTTCACAATAACGTTGTAACTCTGCAACAAGTTCTTCTCCAGATAAACCTTCTCCTGGAAAAAAAGGTTCATAAAGATCTAATTTGGCCTGTTGACCACGGCTTTCAGCGTAGTAGTTACAATAATAAGTACCACGGCGAAGTTCCTCAAATACTTCCTGTAATGAAGCTCCATATAAAATATCTTCTACACCAGCAGATTCTGCGAAAGGTGCACGTTTTATAAATGCTCTTGAGCACTTTGACTCAATCCACCAATCTCCTTCTTGTGTTACTTCCAGTTTCTTTTCAACACAACCAGGTCTTACAGCCCCTTCCCATGTAAGTGCGGCTATACCAACAGGATGAGAAAGTTCTCGTAAGAGTTTTAACCATGCATTTAATTGTTGTACCGCAGCAGTTAAGATATCTTCTGCCATTTGTGGTACTCGATGATGAACCACATACTCTCCAAGAGCGTACTCAGCCATTGGAGTCGCTACTCGAAGTAATTGTTTTAATGATACAACAGCTCCAAGAAGTTGACGTTTACGTACACGTACCTCTACCATTTCAAGGTGTTCAGCTATTTCTAATGATGCTTGCACTAATGTACAAACTTGTGCTACATTTTCTCTTACACATCTTGATAAATTAAGATCTGCCGCCGCTCTTTTCATCTCCATTACAGAAGAACGAGCAAGTGCAGTAGCACCTCCAAGCTCTTGACCAACTAACTCAGCATCTTGCTCTGAAATAGATATACATTGTCGTGCTGCATGAAGAAAAGCAGGGTAATGCCGTTCGCATAGTTTTTCTACTTGTCCTTCATTTTCCTTTATAAATGCTGCAAGATCTTCTAGTAAAACATCTTCCTCATTACGTAGATACGCATTTTTTAATGTACTATAATCTGTAAACTCTCCGTCTACTAATGATGTCACAGCGAGATATCGTGAAGGAGCCTTTTCAAATAGACTATTCAACTCTACATCCCTTGATCGTCTCTGTTGTTGATCTTGCAACGAAGGTTGTTGTTGTTGTTGTTGTTGTTCTTCCCACGAAGAACCACCATCATCTTCACTACCCTCACTATCAGCTTCACCCCACTCATCATATTTCTCTTTTGTCAGCGATTCTTGATGTTCTGAAGGATTCTCCTCCTCTTTTTCGAGAGTCTCTGCCCGAAACCTTGCCCTGGTAGCAAGTTCCATTAACCACCCCTCAACATCTCTTACTTCTTTCGCCGAGAAACCCTCAAGTTTTACCGAGTTAAATTCATTACCTTCATCTTTTTCTGCAGTCAAAATAGCCTGTGTAGAAACTTCCTTCTCTCGTTTTTGTGTAGAATCAGACTTTCCAATAAAGAGAGTATTTTGAACAGTACTTACAGTCAGCAATTTATTAGCCCATCTGGCGTAAAAAGACATTTTTTTGGCTTTAATAAGATAAACATGATAAGCTGTCGCATATAGATGTACTTTTTTTTGCTTACCATCTCTGTAAAGACGCAAAGGTTCTTCTGTGTGATAAAGAACATGAGGGCTATCACCCATATCGCGTAAAATTATTTGTACTTGTTCATTATTTTCTGTTTCTTCGTCTGACACCATCCCTATTTCAATCAGCTCGAGCCAAAAGCCTTGTGGAAACAATCACAATAAAAAACAAAAAAAAAGAGAAACAAAAAAAAGGTGATCAAGGAGATAGATAAAGAAAGAGGGAAAGAAAAGAAAAAGGGAAGGGAAGGGAAGGGAGAGGAAGGAAGTAGACATCTCCTTGAATATAAAAATTTGATCGTACAGGTAAAGAGAGGGACAGAGTAGAAAGAGGAAAAAAAATTTATTTCTTTTTCTCTTTCAATCTGTAAACCACATTTAGTTGTCAATATTTACGCTTTCAAATACACCCTCTTTTTCTTTTTCCTTTGACTTCTACAGTATTTCTAAAGTTGTATTATACAATATTATAAAAACAAATACACAAACAAATATGGATATATATACAAATATACAGATGAATATACACACATAAACCCGTTAGTACTATTAAGTACTTTCATCAAAACAAATATTATCCCTCTCTTTTTTTTTTTCGTTTTACCCTCGAGTTAGAAGAAGTCGAGAAGCAAAGTGCTACACTTTTTCTTCCTTCTTCTTTTTCTTTCTTCTTTCCACAGTTTACGAATGGAAAGTGACGAGAAAAATGAAAGGAAGAAGAAAATGAGCAACAGCATCCACAGCGAGACTTTGTCTTACGCTGCTTCTCTGGCGGTGGCATATCGGGTACTGGAAAGTCCGGTGGATGAGGAAACTCCACAATATAATCCGTCGCATCTGGCGTGTAATCTCGCTTTGTTTCAGCAGGGGAGATTGGGGGCGTAGAGGCTTCCTTAGTTTCATGGAGTGAAACAATGGGTACATTTACCGTTTGTTCCACTGGAGGGACTTCTACATTTACAGGCTCCGGCGGCATCCAGTTACCGCACAGGAGATTCTTGAACTCTGAGTGTTCTAGAACTCTAGATGTGGGAATATACCATGCTGCTGTTCGTGGAGTAGCGAATAATGGCTCAAAAGATGCAGGTTCTACACCATACTGAGGTGATGAATATTGATTACCACTGATGTCCTTGTAGCTAGTGATACTACTTCCTTTGTTATGGTTACTATTGTTAGCGTCATCGTTTTTCTGTTTTTCATTTATTACCGAGACAGGAACAGTTGTATTCATATTCGCAGTTACTCCATGGCTTCCTGAATGTGGTGGCAACGACATCATATGTGTACGTATTGGAGTGGATGATAAGACAATAACTCCTTTTGCATCTTTCTTGACATGCGGCATCGGTGACAAAATGATATGACTCGTCTGATTCTCTTCAACCTCTTTTTCATTTACTAGAGGTCGGAGGTTTCGCATCTCATCATTATACAACGTTGTTGTCTCGACACTTCCTCTCCTTTCACTTTGTTGAAAAGGACTTTTTGTTCCTAGTTCGTCAGTTCCCACACTCTTTTGATTGGATAAATCTACTATTAACACGTTCCCTATCGTTTCATTTAACACCTTCGTTTCATCTTTTAATTTAGGTGCATTACTACGCTTTATATTGTCATGATCATTACAAGAGAGAGTTTCTACTTTTTTTTTTGTTGTTGTTGTTGTTGCTGCTGGTCGTGGTGGTGCTACTGAAGATGTCTCACTATCGCATGGAAGACCCAGACTTGATGTGGATGAAGCCACACGCCTTAATGTAGTAATCTTTTTGCTGTACGTTTCATCACGTTCAATAGTGAGAGGCCTACCACCTGTGGCTTCCTCCGTAGCAGGATCTGTCTGTACTCCCGCATTAGCACGCGTTACTTGTTGTTGCAAAGAAAGTGGTTGTCGCTGCTGTACCAGTGGAGTTAACCCACCGGGTGGAAAAGGAGACTGCAGCGGCTGAAAACGCATAACAGGAGGAGGCGGCGGCAGGCGTTGAGAAGAGACATTTGGGGAAACACCACGAAGAGACATTCCATGACCAGCACGGGTATAAACAGCACCACTATCATTACCATTTCCACTAACACTAACACTAACACCATTACCACTAACGTATGCACTTATACGATTTATACCATCACTTACATCTGGGGGTCTATAGCTGACGTTCTCATGTTGTAGTAGTCTACTCGTATCGGTTTGTCGTGAAGTTTTTCTAGAAGAAGAAGAAGAACTGCTTGCAGTTATTATTTCTTCCTCCCGATCAGATAAAAGGAGTGAAAGTCGTTTTTTAAGATTGCGTGCCAGGTTTTCCTTCTCTTGAGCCAACGCAAGTTCCCTTTCCCGAAGCTCACGTTCTTCCTGAAAAATATGCTCAAAATAAGCATCTGATGTTTCATCACGACCATTAACAACTTTACGCGTTGGCGTTAGTAGTCCTAGACTTCCTTTATCACTCCGATTCGAGCGTATTTGTACAAGTTCTTCGGTGTCATCTATAGGTTCCACAGGATCGTCGTGAAGCGAGCTTCTGTTGTTAGGTGGTACAGGGGACATAGTAATCCTCTTACCCTCCTTTTGATAAAAACTCATTGCACACTATACCGTTTTTCCTTGCCTTTCCCTTATCAACAACTATCTACAGTGTCTCTCCCTTTCAGAAGATCACTTATACTTTATACCCAATATTAATAATATTAATAATAAATGTGTCCTTATTGTCCTTGGGTAAAAAAGTATATGAATATCAATATTTATGGGTTTATTTATGTTTATGTGTGTGTGTGTATATATGTGGGTTTATACCTTTGTACCTTTATTTATTGTTACAATTATTGTGTTTGAAGATTTGGTAGGAGAGAATGGTAAAATATATATACATGCATAAATATATAAATAAATATAAATATAAATATATATATATATATATATATATATATATAAGGACAATTTAAAATAAAAATAAGAATAAAAATAAATACATTTTTTTTTTATCCACGTTCTCCGAAACAAGCGTGTACTACTCAGACCTTCATAAGCCACACCTCAAAGAGAGAGAGGAAATGAGAACGTTAGCATTGTAGGTAGGGCATCATGTTGCCTTTCTTTTTTTCTTCCTTTCTCTCTCCTTTTCACACACACACACAAAAAAAAAAGAGAGAGAAACCTAAATAAAGAAGTATCCCTCTTCCTACGATGGCACCTCCGGCTCCATCCAAATACGGGCTCGAAATGTCTTATAGAGATCCCGCACGAGTGTCCTGAAGTCAAGTCGCTGCTGCGAGCGGTAGTAAAAGGTGAGTTTCTTGCGATCAAACTGATACTCCGCGTCTACAATCGACATGGGAAGACCGTGTTCCTCCACCTTCTTCTGCGCCACCTCAACGGCCCGCTCCTCCAACTCCGTCTGGACGCCCTGCAGCTGCGAGACCTCCAGCGCCGTGGCGACCCGCAGGACCCGCCCGACACCCTCCGCCCACTTCTTCTCCCCGTCGTGGTTGTGTTCGCCGAGGGTCCAGGAGTGCGTGACGAGGCCAATGTCCTCCCCGCGATCTCCACCCACAACAACGTACTCGCCGGGGGAAACATACGTGGGCGACTCAAATTGCAAAATGCGTTTACGCTTGAATACTACAAGGACTTGACAAGGGGCGCTGTGATCCTTGGGGGGTGAACGATTACGTTTTTCCTCAGGAATAGACTCCAGCGTCGGTCGCTTGCGAATATCCGCATCGCTCTCATGGCTTAGGCGGTTTGGCCAAGTAGACGCCAATGCACCACCTGTTACCTCGTCAAGAAAACGATCATAATTGAGTGTTGCACGGCTTACTGGTGGTGATGCCATGGAAGGGGTAGCCAATATTTTGTCGTCATTATTGTACGTCTGTCGGCATGGTGTAGTCAAGAGTGTATCCATGCGAATTTCCCCACCTTCATCATGGTAGGGATTTGCACTGTCACTTATAAGGTTCTCTAGACGAATGAAGTGCTTTTCAAACATGTTACGTGCCGCTTCCAGTCGTCCAAGATCCTGGAAATAACACTCATCTATAAATCGGCGTGTCTCTTCAATATCCTTTAGTAGGGCCACGTTCATTCTTAAATTTTCTTTATTTTTACTATGCTTTTTTTTTTGTTTTTTTCTATCTCCTAAACTGCAACAAAAGAATACCCTGAATGTCTTCTCTTCTTTGATTAACAAGTAAATCTAATATATTCTCTAATAAAAAAAAAGCCTATGTATGCAGAACAACAAAAACAAAAACAAAAAAAATGAAATAATGCATTTTTCTTTTTTTTCATTACAGAAAAATATATATTCAAATACAATACATTTTATTATACATGTCATCCTAGGTATCACACTTTTCACCTTTTTTTCTCCCTTTGTCCCTTCACAATTTCGTCGTTAATGTAGTATTCCTTTCTTTTTTCTTCTTCGTTTTTACACCTTTCACCAGATGACTAGAGGATCCTTGTCCACTGCTGATACAATGACACGAATATCATTACCAAGTTTTTCCTGAAGCATTGGGAGTAGTTTTTCTCTCAGATAACCTCGCTCAGTGTTGGTATGCTCGCACAAAATAACGGCTTTCCCATCAGCATTTGCAGCGAGTACATCGTGATGACCCATCTCTCCAGAAAAAAGGACGTCCACCTTTTCTTTTAGCAAACGAAATACACCAGTACCACTACCTGCACAAATAGCCACAGAGCGAATGGGTGTCCTCTCATTCCACTTATCTGGTAGTGATACACGAGCGGTAGGTATACCCAAACCAGTCTTAATATTGTTAACTAAATCCTTCATTTCTTTAGGTTGAGAAAGTTTAACAATACGACCGTTCCCTACAGATGTATTAGCATTATTACTTTCTCCTTCGGAAGGTTGAATAGGGTAGACAATACCTTTAGTATCCAAGATAGAGGCAAGCCAATCATTGATACCATTTGCAGCTACATCCAGGGAGGTATGAGGAGAGTAAATAGAGGCTCCATGACGAATTGTCTGTAATATTATCTTCTGTTTTGGATCGCTTAACCTGAGACGTTTAAATGACGAAAAAATTGGTGGATGATATGCTACTACCACCTCAACGTTATGATTCAGGCACTCTTCCATTACTTCAGGTGTAAGATCAACTGTTAAAACCACAACACCTGAATTATTGCTTTGAGGAGACTCCACTAGAATCCCAACATTGTCCCACGAGTGATCAGCGAGAGTCAGTGGTGCAATCTCATTCATGATGGTTGCCACTCGCTTAATAAGAGATGTCATCGTCTATGTATGGATGTATGTACTTAAATACAGTTTATTAAAACAGTAATTCAATTCTTCTCTTCACTATTATTACGTGAAGTGAAATAAAAAATTAAAGACACAACAGGCAAGAAGAATTAGTAACCAAAAATAGCAATATCACCCAAAATAACAGTAGTAAAAGCAAAAATAAAAAAAAGCATGTAAAAACGAAAAAAAAAAAAACAATTGAGTTTTTTGTAGGGTAGTCTCAAAAAACAAAAAAGAATTCCTAACCCACAAGAAAAAAAAAGAAAAAGGAGAGGACACATTAATTTTTTTTTTCCTTCTTCCTCTTCTGGCATTAAAATCGGGGGTTCCTTGATTAAACAAAAAAAAGGAAAATACCCAACACCTAGAAAACCACGCATTTAGCAAGTCTTCTCTAACTAATGAGAGAGACAAAAGGACCAAATAAAATCAGCAAGAGAGTGTGAAGGTGAATCAAGGGAAAGAACATCACTGGAAAAGAATCTCTTGTTGTATATTGCCCAAACAACATCTCCAACATGTCGTCGCCCAGACAAGGAATTGCAAACAAGAGAAGGTCCATTGTGCAGCAATCGGTAGCGACGGTAACACCCTTGACATTTACTTTGTACATTTGTGAAGTCTTTTCCACGTTGAATCACAATCATATCATCTCGTAATTCAATGGACCACCACCAGTTTTGTGTCTCCAAGGCAACAAAGTAGTGATCACCTACTAGAAAAGTAAGGGGACCCCATGAAGCTAATGGTTCAGTGTAGACATGAATTTCATTGATGATTTCATTCATTGATGGTTCATCTTGCAGCTTCTCAAAAATCTCTCCACATCTTACAAAGCAAGATTGTTTCCCCTTTTTATTTCGCGTTTCCTCATCGGCAAAGAGGTCTAAGTAATGCTCGCGCCAACTATCAGCATCTGAATCAGACACATTCATGAAGATACACCTATAAAAAAAAAGACCCAACGGCTTTAGGGTGTGTTGAATGACAAAGTAATAGCAAATATAAATATATAAATAAGAATTGACGATCTAAAAAAAAAAGAATGAAGAGAAGGTTAAGACAAAGTACAAGAAAAGTGCACTCTTCTCCCCCTCCTTCTTTAAGTAACCTTGAAAATAGCTTAAGAAGGAGGAAACACCAAAAAGAAAGAGGAAGAAAAAAAAAATGAAAGTTAAAGTAAGGAAAATATAAGGTTATTTTGGTCATTAAAGTTAATAAAAAACAAGAACTTATGACATTTTTTTTTTGTCCTTGGGTATTGTTCAATTTTTTTTTCTTTTCTTTTTCATGGTGATTCTTTCATTTTCTCATTCTTTGCTGCAGACTTAAAGAGAACGTCTAGATTCCAACCACCTATACATATTGTACTTAGGGAGCGATATCTCTTCTGGTTTACACGCCTCTGGGGCAGAAGAAAACCAAGAATGATTCAACAATGCTTCAGCTGACTTTCTTCCTTTTGGTTCTAATTGTAGCATTTCATTCAACATATTTACGCTATCTTTATCAATATGCATCAATTCACAACGATGTTCCAGACGCTTGGGACGATGTTGTTTAAAGCTTATGAGAGATTTATCAGGATTGCCATAATAAAGTGTACTCTTAGAGGACGGAGACCCAAGCCAATCAATAATGGCTGCCACAGCCTCCGCTTCACCGCGTGCGTTGATAAACATTTTTCCACCAGATAACATTTCAAATAAAATACACCCACAGCACCAAATATCTATTGTGGCATCGTAACTTACAGCATGTCGTCCGCCAAGAAGAACTTCCGGTGGTCTATAACATACAGGACACGGTGGTCCTGTCATTGGACCACGCCACTTTGGAGGGCAAAAGCGGGCCCATCCAAAATCAATAATTTTCACTACGCCTTTCTCATCAATCATCACATTACTTGGTTTTAGGTCTCGATGCATTACTCGCTCCCTATGTAAGTAAGCCAGTCCCGTAAGAAGTTGGCGAAAAATACATTTAATAGTTGGAAGTGGCATACGACCTGCACTGGGTTCCCCACGAGGACCACCATTTCGCCATAAGCGAATTAGTGAAACAAGATCATAAGCTACAACAGGCATCAACATAACTAATGTTCCATCTGGTACAACATGATAATCAAATAATTCAACTATATTTTCATGTTTTAACATACGCAATAGGTTCAACTCACGAGAAGTTGTGTTACATAATCCTATAACACGCCTTCCAGCACCGTGAAGGAGTTCCATGCGTTTCATGGTAAGGTGCATTTTCGTCTCAGTATCGTACACAATATAAACCTCTCCGAAGCTTCCTTGACCTATTTTAACAATTCGTCGAAAACGATCCCTTAGTGAACGCACAATTGAATCTGATAAATGTTCCGGTTGTGTTATCATCTGTCCCTCTATGTATACAAGTCCACTAACATAACGCTCAACTGCAGCCTTTTTAAAGGCTTTGGCATCTGACTCTAGTTTTCCATGCGGCGATTCTTCATATCTTCCGCTTGGTGTTCCTGCCAAACTATTATCACGATCCTGCTTCATTCCGTCTCCTTTCTTCTCTCCTTTTTTGTTTGTTTTTGGAGGTAGGGTGTGGGAGTGGGATATTGAGACTTCCTACAGAATCCGCATTCAATGAATTTCAAGGAAAAGGAAAGGTCTTTCCCAAACAGAGCAAAAAATTAAAAAAAAAGAAAAAAAAAAGGAAGTGGTATTCAAGGGGGGAGAATTTCCAATATATAGTTTACTCCTGCATGTCAAAAAAAGAGGAGAGATTAGAATGAATTTCGTTCTTGTATCAGGTACATTACCTCTTCTTTTTTGCTTATGTTCAAGATGTAAGAAAACAAGGAAATGATTTCGCTAATCAAAGACCCCCACCGTCTCGTTCTTTTAACTCCCTTCCCGACTCCTCCTCCTCCTCCTCTTCCTCTCAGTCTCTTCCTCTCCCTCTCTCTCTCTCTGTTTTTTTTTTTTTCTTACAGCATATTCACCGTTTGTTTTTCGTTTTCGTTTTACTTTGCCTTTTTTTTTTTTTTTGCGAAGAACCCATGGGTTTTTTTTTTTCTTTCCCTTGTTTATCCTTTTTCTACGCAGTTTCCGTTAGCTCAGCGTTTTCCACAAACTTAAGCATCTCAGTTCCCATCATGTATGGACGAAGTACATCCGGGATAATAACACCCTCCTCGGTCTGGTAGTTTTCGCAGATACAGCACATTGTGCGGGTAATAGCACACAACGTTCCATTGAGCATATGGCAGTACTCCTTCACATTATTTGCCGCCACACCGCGTAGATTAGGCCCATAGCGGCAGTTTACCCCGCGAGCCTGAAAGTCCGTGCAGTTTGAACACGACACCAACTCACGGAATGTCCCTGAGGCTGGGAACCACGCCTCGAGATCGTACTTCTTCGCCGCGGCGTCATTGAGAGCACCGGAGCAGATGTTAACAGTGCGATATGGCAGTCCGAGGCTCTCGCAGAACTCCTCAGAGGTGCGGATCATCTCTTCCAGGTGGCGCCAGGACTCCTCTTCACGTGGTGAACAGACGAAAAACTGTTCAATCTTATCAAACTGATGTACACGGAAGATGCCAAGGGTATCACGGCCGTGAGAACCGGCTTCTTTGCGGAAACAACTTGACATTCCAGCGTATTTCAACGGTTCTTTCAGTTCTGTAAACCAACGACCGCGGTGATAGGCCGCTATAGGCATCTCACTTGTAGCAATAAGATACTTCTCATCACCATCACCTGACACCTTGTAGAGTTCCTCATCAAACTGCGACAACTGCGCTACCCCTGCCATGGCATCTTTGTTTAGAAAGAAGGGTGGATAAAATGGGGTATAACCTTTGTTAATGAGAAAGTTCAATCCATACGACAAAAGGGCCACTTGCAACTGAACAAGTCCTCCCTTGAGCACATAGGATCGTCCACCGGCCATGGAGGTAACAGCTTTGGATGTATCCATCATACCAAGACGTTCCATTATAGCAACATGGTTGAGTTTTGCTCGTTTTGTAACATCACCAAAAGTACGCACAACAGTGTTACCTGTATCTTCATCCTGCGCTACTGGAACAGACTCATGAAGGATATTTCCAACGCTCAATACAAGAGCATCACGCTCCGTTTCAAGGGCGACTGCCTCCTTTGCGAGTCTTGTCACCTGTTCAGATAAATCCTTAGAGAGTTGCTTTAGTTGAAGTACACAGAGATCTTTTAACTGATCAACAGTGAGAGTTCCATCTGTACAAGCTGTCTGAATAGAATTTGGAATTTCAGCCGTATCACCGTCTCCCTCCTTTGCCTTTTTCTTCGCACCAACAGCTTTACTGCAGGCATTGATAAGTTTGTTGCTGGTTTCGGTCAAAAATTGTGTGCGTCGCCATTTCTTATCTACCTCGAGTACAGTGTCAACTATGCAGGGATCTGCAAAGCGACGACGCTGTGATTCACGAATGATATCCGCCCCCTTCTCATCCCGGAACAACTGAATGTCAAGTCCCATGATAAACAAAGAAATGAAATAAGAACAACTTAGATACTTTTATGTATAGGCCTAACACAAAATAGCTTATTTATAGATTATAGGAGAGAAACAAAGGAAATAAAAGGAAAAGGAAGAGCAAAAAGATTATTTTTGTATCGTTTCCTTTTTTTTATTCTGTTTCTTTTTTTTTCGTTAAAGAATGATCATGAAATGAAAACAAAAGAAGCTCTACACATAATATACATCATCAAATACGAGAGAATCAGTCCAAGTTCTCATCCATAGTTGACACATGCGAGTAATCCAATATATACAAATCTACAACCATGAAAACAAAACCAAGAGTGTTGTTCTTCTTTTTTTCCCTCCTTTTTGTGACTTGCCAAGGGTATTGTTTTCATTTTTTTTTTTCTTGTAACGTCTTTTACATTTTCAACTAATCAGTCATCACATCTATCAGAGTCCTGCGCCTTGAAAAATCTCAAGCAGCTTCTCCTCCATCTCTTCATTGTTTGTCGCACCCATAAGGTGTGCAACACCCAGTATAGCCTCAATAAACTCAACAAATGTCAGTTTTTTTTCAGATGCCACCAACACAGCAGCGAACGCTTCATTGGGTCCACAACTCTTTTCGTACAAAGAAAGACCTAAAGCATTACGTGGTTGACAGACAGCAGAAGGTACAAGACCCGGTGTCTTGAATTGATCAAATGGAAAGAGGTAATTCACGGCTTCTGTTAACCCAATATCATATTTCTCAAATAAACCACGAAAGAATGCAATAAAGGTTTGAACACCTAATAAAGCACTTGTGCTACTTTGTAACACTTGAGAATTAACTACTGCTCGTCGAAATAATGTTTCCAGAGATTTTAAATGGGGAATCAAAAAAGTTTCCCATTCTCTTGTAAGGGGACACAAAGGTTCATCCTCGAACCTCTCCTTTACAAGTGAACCCTCTATAAATGCTGAGAAGCGTCTTGATAACTCAGCAATGTTATAACCAATACACGCAATAGCAGAAAGTCTAACAAGGGATTCTGCAAATTGTCTGTAATTTAGATAACCCTGTAGATGCAATATATCCTTTTGTAGCGTTCGCATTCGCATACTCCAAGGATTATCTGTTTCTCCTTCTTTTTCTTCTCCAGATATTTCTTCTTTTTCAATTGCTAACGCTACACAGTTAATCACATCAGAAATACCTATCCTCCCATTTATGATATGGGCATCATTCAATAAACGAAGATACTGTGGAATAAATATATGAGATGGAGGACGATGTTTCCACCAATCAGAAGGTGTCGTAATAAGCGCAATATCTTCATGCTTTCCACTATAGGTATAAAACAAATCTTTGAGAGTATTATTAAAACGTAATAATAAAAGTCGTACGGCAGAAGTAGCCTCTTGCAGAGAATTATCTGAAACTCCAATAATATCTGCCAACCTAACTTCGGGTAAAGAACCTGAGGTATCAGTTACCTTAAGCTGTTCCGCCGCTTCATTTCCATGAAAATTATCATAGTGTGAGACACCATTATTGGCTGTACACTTCCCACGTCCGTCTTTATTACCATTACGCCATTCACCTTCGTAAATACTTCCATCTGCATAGTAAAATACACCAAAACCATGTCGTTTACCTTTTAAATATTCTCCCACATAAACATTAAGAACAGAGTGAACTGGAGGGGCAAAATCTGCTGGACTTCCAACATCTTTTGGTGCACTTTCAGGATTAATATAGTGAACATAAGTAGATCGTCCAAAACCAAATGGAATACCATCACGCCATTCACCTTCATAAACCTCAACATAGTGTTCTGTACCAAACTTCCATCCCATTGTCCCAAAACCTTCTCGTTTATCATCATGCCACATTCCATCATATAAATCTCCATTGGGGTACATCAATTTCCCTTTTCCATTTCGCTTATTTTCTATCCATTCACCCTCATAATAAGAATTTCCAGCGTATGTTTGACGACCCATTCCATGGCGCTTTCCGCAGACCCACTCTCCAGTATAAACTCCATGCGCAGTTGACAGCTCTCCATGACCATATCGTACACCATCTCTTACTTCACCAACATATCTATCACCATTTACCCATAAAAATATACCTTTACCATTTGGGGCATTGTTTTTAAACTCACCTTCATATGTGATACCACTGCTCCATGTAATACGTCCATGTCCCTCCATACTCCCATGCAGAAAAACACCCTCATAACGGAAGCCCATTTCTGAAATAAGAACACCCTCACCATGAAACATGTGATCATCATCGAGTGCACCGATATATTTCCGCACCGATGTTACTGGAACAGCTCCCGCAAGATTGTTAGGTGGGGCAACTTTTTTCAAGTACTCATACAGCTCTTCCGTCTTGGTATTTGCAACCATCAGTGCAGCTACTGATTTCATCCTTCAAAAAAATAAAATAAAATAGAAAAAGAGAAAAAAGAAAGAACCAGCGACGCATAACATATATAACTGTTTTGTTCCAATAGAGAGAATACATTTATCCTTTTCCACAGAGTCAAAAAAAAAAAGATGCATAATATAAATTTTTATATACTTATATGATTTTGTACACAAAATTCACTCATTTTTGAGTCGCACCTTTATTCTTAACCGATGGAGCATAAGCCGCAAGAAAATTTTTGACAAACTCTGCGTCCTCATTAGCTTCTTCCATCAACTGTCGTTCACGTTCTTGACGAAAACGTTTACGCATCTTTTGCCGAGCTGCATTGTGCTCCTTTCTTGAAAGCATGAGTCGCAACTTCAACTCTTTCACTCCAAGCAAATCACTCTGATCGGTACCATCCAGCACCTTCACAGCGTGTAAAGCCATAGCTTTATTTCGAAAAGTCAACACTGCAAAGTGCGTTTTGTTCAACAAGTTGCCCTGTTGTGATGTTCTTAACTCCACCTTGGGTTCATATGCCTCAAAAACGGTACGAACTGCATTCTTCTCTGTTCCAGGCTCAAGGAAACAATGAAGTCTATAAGCAGTTTTCGCCTTTTTATTTGCCTTAGCCTTCCTCTTCCGTGCAGCGAGATCTGAAGCACGATCCTCGCTGATAGCATCACTTCCCATGTCAGAAAGATGACCATCCATAACCTCTTCATTTCCAGCATCATCAGCGGCAGTAGAGGTAGTGTTCGCTCGTTTCCCTCCTGCACGACGTCGTCGCGGGTAGCGAGCATCACCGTCGGTCTCGCTTCCCCAAATAGCAGCAAGCTCCATCTGCCTTTCCTTCTCCAGATCCCGCTTTACCATTTGCCTGGCTCAAACACAGTTAAGGGCAACACTGCTATTGTTATTTTTTGTTATTTATGTGTGTGTGTGTTTGTTCGCATGGGATCAAGAAAATAAGGAAAGAGTAGAGAACTAGAAAAATAAAACAAAAAAAAACCAAAAACTACAAATAAGTTTGCTCAATGAAATCGTTTTCATTTGTATGGGTAAGGCAATACCCACCCACCCACACAGGGGGAGAAAAAAAAAGATGTTTGATGGACAAAGAAAGAAAAAATAATTAATAATAATAATAATAATAATAATAATAATAATAATGAGTTATATACAGCTAGTTTCTTGCTTTTTTTTCTTTCAATAGAAACGTGGACATGCAGGATTAGCATTCTGCACCTCCATTTTTTCTTTTGGGGTAAACTCTAAGACAGTCGCTATTGCCGGAACCATTTGTAACCGAACGGTTTCATCCGGGCAACAAAGGAACTGAAGTACAACATTACGCACATATTCAATACTAAGCTGAACTCGCTCTTTTGCCTTGAGAACCTCAATATCCTTTGTATATTGAGCCAATACAGAGTTATTATAATCACAATCTCTTTTCAGTTCCGCATTCTCCTTCTCTACTGTCTGAAGCTTAGCACGCAATTGGCGAATTTCATTATCGCGTTGACTTTGCTGGGTTGCCAATGATAGCATGTCCTTCTCGAATACTCCACCTGCAGCTGCGCGGAGTGTGGCACGTCCCTCCTCCCGCATCCCTACGGTTGAGATATCCTGCTGTCCCTTCTCTCTCTGGAAAGCCTCTCGCTGCCGTTTAATCTCCTTCCGCAGCAGCTCGCACTTCTCCTCTAGCTGTAAGTTGCGCTGCTCGAGCTCCGCCACCAGCTCTGGGGCCGCTGCGGCCGCACACTTCTCCTTGGCATCGTGCAGCTGCGCCTCGAGTGCGACGACCCGCGCGGTGTTCTCAGCGACCGCCGCTTGCGCCGCGTTGAGGCTCTCGAGCAGCGGCGCCACGTCGAGACGACCGTCCGGCAGCGGCGCGGGGTCCGGCGGGGGGTGGCCGAGAGCGGCGAGGAGTGGACGGAGGGCGGCGACCAGTCCCCCCACATCCCCCTGATGGACGGCCACCAGCGCCTCAAGACTCTCAATCCGCTGGTCGTCCTTCGCCTTGGCCACCTTCACCTTCTCCTTCCAGACCAGCAGCTTCTCCTCAAACAGACGAAGCACATGCTCCTTCTCCTCCACAGTAGCCTGGTTTTTCTTCTCAAGCTCACTACAACGCTCCTCCAGATGCTGACGTTCCCCTTGTAGCTCCTCCAGCTGGTGTTTCGACCTCTCCAAGTCCTCATGGGTGGCATCCAACTCCCGCTGAGCCTCTCCACGTTGCTGCCAGGCATTCTCCAGCTCCGCCTGCTGTTCCGCAGAACTACTGTTACACTGTTCCTGTAGCAGCCGCACTTCCTCCCGCGCACTATCCAGCTCACGCTGCAACTGGTCACGCTGCTGCCAGGCATTCTCCAGCTCACTCTGCTGTTCCGCAGAACTACTGTTACACTGTTCCTGTAGCAGTCTCAATTCCTCCCGCGCACTATCCAGCTCACGCTGCAACTGGTCACGCTGCTGCCAGGCATTCTCCAGCTCACTCTGCTGTTCCGCAGAACTACTGTTACACTGTTCCTGTAGCAGTCTCAATTCCTCCCGCGCACTATCCAGCTCACGCTGCAACTGGTCACGCTGCTGCCAGGCATTCTCCAGCTCCGCCTGCTGTTCCGCAGAACTACTGTTACACTGTTCCTGTAGCAGTCTCAATTCCTCCCGCGCACTATCCAGATCACGCTGCAACTGGTCACGCTGCTGCCAGGCATTCTCCAGCTCACTCTGCTGTTCCGCAGAACTACTGTTACACTGTTCCTGTAGCAGTCTCAATTCCTCCCGCGCACTATCCAGATCACGCTGCAACTGGTCACGGTGTTGCACAATACTATCTAGCTCACTCTGCTGTTCCGCAGAACTACTGTTACACTGTTCCTGTAGCAGCCGCACTTCCTCCCGCGCACTATCCAGCTCACGCTGCAACTGGTCACGCTGCTGCCAGGCATTCTCCAGCTCCGCCTGCTGTTCCGCAGAACTACTGTTACACTGTTCCTGTAGCAGTCTCAATTCCTCCCGCGCACTATCCAGATCACGCTGCAACTGGTCACGCTGCAACTGGTCACGCTGCTGCCAGGCATTCTCCAGCTCCGCCTGCTGTTCCGCAGAACTACTGTTACACTGTTCCTGTAGCAGTCTCAATTCCTCCCGCGCACTATCCAGATCACGCTGCAACTGGTCACGCTGCTGCCAGGCATTCTCCAGCTCACTCTGCTGTTCCGCAGAACTACTGTTACACTGTTCCTGTAGCAGCCGCACTTCCTCCCGCGCACTATCCAGATCACGCTGCAACTGGTCACGGTGTTGCACAATACTATCTAGCTCACTCTGCTGTTCCGCAGAACTACTGTTACACTGTTCCTGTAGCAGTCTCAATTCCTCCCGCGCACTATCCAGCTCACGCTGCAACTGGTCACGGTGTTGCACAATACTATCTAGCTCACTCTGCTGTTCCGCAGAACTACTGTTACACTGTTCCTGTAGCAGTCTCAATTCCTCCCGCGCACTATCCAGATCACGCTGCAACTGGTCACGCTGCTGCCAGGCATTCTCCAGCTCCGCCTGCTGTTCCGCAGAACTACTGTTACACTGTTCCTGTAGCAGTCTCAATTCCTCCCGCGCACTATCCAGATCACGCTGCAACTGGTCACGCTGCTGCCAGGCATTCTCCAGCTCACTCTGCTGTTCCGCAGAACTACTGTTACACTGTTCCTGTAGCAGCCGCACTTCCTCCCGCGCACTATCCAGATCACGCTGCAACTGGTCACGGTGTTGCACAATACTATCTAGCTCACTCTGCTGTTCCGCAGAACTACTGTTACACTCTTCTCGTTGTTCACTTTTTATTGTCAGAGGTGATGTCACTGTACTTTCTGTGGAAGGTGCTCTTTCATTTGGCTGAAATGTTCCAGCCGATGTACAGTAACTTTGTGCAATATTGATACAATGTGAAACGTTAGGGGGTGTGTTTTTCAATTCTGTTGCTATTTCATTGATGATACTATTTGCTATTCGTGTTTGTTGTCTTGACTGCTGAAGCTGTTGTGTTAGAGAACGTATATTCTCTAAATCCTTGATTTTATCTTGTTTCACTTTGTCCTTCCATTTTTGTAATTTCTCAAGCGATGGGATGCCACCTCTATCGGGCGATTCACTCTGTTGTCTTTTTTCAGAAGTTTCAGGTAATTGTTGGGTGGTATTATCATTTGGTAACTTTGTATTTTTTGTATTTTCAGTCCACTGTTTCGTTTCTTCTTGCAAGGATGCCAACTGCTGAGAAGAATCATTCAATTTTGCTTTTAGTCCTTCGTTGATTGTTTTGAGTTGTGCTAGCTCTTTCTGAAGCTCATCGGCAAGGTTTTTCTGCTGAATAGTGTGGTTTTCCAAGGTTTCTATTTCTTCTTGTTGTTTTCTTACGTGATTCTCAAGGGCAGAGATCTTTTCTTCGTTGTTTTGATGCTCTCGTAGTTTTTGCATATCCAACTCATGGTGTTTTGTCATCGACTCCATTTCGTGACTGAATCGTTGTTGAAGTGCAATATATTGTTCCTGGAGAATTTCCAAAGAATTTTGAGATTCTCGTAGTTTTGCATTACTTTCTTCTATGGTTGTACGAGCCTTCTTCAATTCTCCCTGCCGTTTTTCCTGTTGTTGCTTGTGTTCGCTACGCACTGTTGCAATTGCCTGTTCTACCAGGGATTGCAACTCTGCAGTCATACCTACATTACCGGTTTCCCGTACAGTTTTCAACACTTTAAGCTCTTCTTCAAGTTCAGCAATTCGTTCCCTATCACGGGTGGTGAATTGTTTTACTTTTTCTTTCCATTCGGCAGTTTTCTGCTGGAGAGCAGCGTACTTTTGTTTCTCTTCTTGCAGTTCTTCCTCTTTTATCTTTACAAATTCCTCCAGTGTCTTTGCTTTCTGTCGCAGCATCTCCAGTTCCTCTTGATCGGGAACAGGGACGGTTGCATCTTGTCTTTTAAAATAATGAGCCATGTGCAAATGGCTTTGCTATTGGTTTCCCTCACTCCCATAATGTTAAATTGATGAAGTGTAAAAAGAGTGAGAAGAGGTCGAATAAAAGGAAGAAAGCAAAAGAAATAATAATAAGTCAAAGAAAGAAAAGAGAAAAAAAAATAGAGAAGAAACAAAAAAAAAAAAACCAAAAGAAAAGAGGGAAATTTTAACATCATTATGATGGGGCATACAGAGTATTACAACAACAGAATAGGTGATAACTCGATTAACTTCAAACGTATATACATATATATATATATATATATATATATATATGTTCAAAACACGCCATTTTTATATGTCTCCTACTTTTTACGTTTTCCACTCTCATTCCGATTTTTGAATTTAAAAAGCTTTTGGTCAGCAAAAAACGTTACTGCTCTGTCAATGCTCGAATAGATAGGGAGAACCCTATAGGAAGACATGTTGTTTTTCAGCCATTCCACCAATTCAGGTGATTTTGGACGTTCGCTCTCTCCACTTGTAGATTCACACATAACTTGTCGGATACACTCATCCACTTTACTTATCTCCCTATCAACGACAAGTATATGTGAAAGTGATTCTTTGATGATGGAAAACACTTCTCTGGCATCATCAGAGAGGGCACGTTTCTCTCGTGCCTCTAGATGCAAGACTATATCATCAGAGTGAAGATCATTCGCTCTTTCCATACTACGGCGCTTCCGTAGAGTTGTACACAATTTTTCTAATGGGACATTATCTAAACGGAAACCCGAGCTACCTCCATGAAATGATGCAAGGGGTACAATACGGTTTCCATCCAGTACAACGGTTTGCAATTCCTTCGCCTTCATAGCTCTAATAAATCCCCGATTGTCATGTTCAGCTCTCAAACAAGCACGTATATTACCACTCCATAACTTCACTGCACTTGCGATAACTAATGATATTTGACTAGGAGAGTAAACATCTTGGCGGCGAACGGCTGCACCATCAAGTAATAATGGTTCATTTTGAGGGAGACGAATATGTTTTCCTACCGTACTCAATTCCATAAGATCGATACTAAGAGAATATGCTGGTATTTCTGCGCTGCGTACACAAAATTTACTTGCAAAATTATCAAGACTACAACAAAATGCAACGGCTCTACATTCATCTTGTGTACGACATTCAAATATTAATCCATAATCAATAAATAATCGATCAACAGATGTTTCACATGGTTTTAATGCAGGATCAATAATTACAGTGATATTTGATGCAATTTGTTTCCCAAAAAGTGGTAGTACTTCTAATAATCTTGATGTAAAGTTTCTTACTAATTCGTGCCTATCTAATGAACCTGTTATCAGGCCATTATCCACTAGTGCACTATCAATTCTGGAAACAACAGGAGGAATCAAATCACTTGGACCAATAATTTCACGCATGTTCATTACAGTACTTGGTGGTTCCTGTGACCCAGCTTCAGTCGGATGAGTTGCTTTTAACCAGTCTGCATGCGATATGATAATTTCCAATTTCGATGTTAAATCAATCATTGAAAGAAGATGAAGAAAAGACAATAATGGATCTAAAAGTATTTCATCAAAAAGTCCTGATGAAACTAACGGTGTCGTAAATACTGCATAAGGTCGTATTCGGTAGTAAAATTGATAGAATGAACCAATATGAGGATTTGCAAAGATATTTAAAAAATAAGAGATGGAAATATGCGGGTGTGGTGCAAGAGCCCAAACCTTTGATCCCATGTCTATAACCGACGTTACATCAGACTCATTAAGTGAGAGATTCATAGGCACAAAGTAATCATAACACGCTACTGGAACCGCACCGTGAAGTAATCCTACAATATTTACAGCTTGCATAAGATCAAACATTCCAGCACTTGAAAGTGTTTTCTGTAATTCCTTCTTTACAATAGGAGCTTTACGATTACAATTTACTATTATTCGTTGAACAGTATGAAGTACACGACCAGCAATGTTTTCACCATGTTTTTCAATTGTTTTCAGTGCTTCAACTATATCTACAGGGTCTCCAGGAAGATCACCCGCATTAAGAACTTCTTCACATGATGATCGAGCGCTAGGCTCGCGTTCAAGTAGACCAGAAATTACTTTTGCCATTACTGGATTCCAACGAATAAACCATTGAGGAAGTGGTTTTCCAGAACTCACCTCTGTCATTATGTCAAATCTCTCTCTAAATCCTTTTCCAGCCACTGCAAGCCACATTTCAAGGGCTATCATTCCCAGACTGTATTCATCCACCTTAAAATCATAACTTTCACCGCGTTCTTGCTCTGGCGCACAGTAAAGAACAGAACCAAGATTTCCTGTTGGTCGGAACTCATCCTTCACAATACCAAAATTTGACGGATCATCTACTTCAAAACTGCTTGGATTTCGCTTTACTGAAGGTTGCAATGTTCGTGCCAAACCAAAATCTGCTACTCGAATTGTTTCACTTTCTCCTCCATTTATTGAGCTTTCCATTTCAAACAAAACATTATCAGGTTTTAAATCACGATGAACAATATTTTCTCTATGAAAATGTGCTACAACTGTTAATAACTGACGAAAAATTCTTAACGCAATTTTTTCACCATCATTAGAAGTAAAAAAAACAGTCTTTTCACTGTCGGATAAATCAATTAAACTTCTTAACGTTTTTTGTGAACACAACTCCATCTGTATATAAAGTGTATGATATTCAACAGAGTGTGCAAGATATGGGGTACTTAAAACGCCTGGAGTGGCGTCATTATCTGATTCATCAGAGTAGTACTCATCACTGCTTGTATTTAAATTATTGTAGCAAGGTGTTCGATGATTTCTTGACCGACTCAGTTGCAATCTATCCTCGTTCTCACTACTTTCTTCTTCTTCTTCTTCTTCTTCGCTTTCTTTATCCTCTTCATCTTCTTCATTATCACCATCAAGATATTCTATTAAGTCTTCATCGCACCCAGGTTCAATCCATGCATCATAGTAACGGACAATGTTTTTATGACTAAGTGCAGCCAGACTTTGAACTTCTCGAAGTGCCTTTTCAGATTGATTCGTTTTTATAACTATTTTCTTAACTGCATAAAGACGACCATCAACTTTTTTCCGACAAACATAAACAGGTGCGAACCCACCTGACCCTAATAAACGTTGTTCAATAAACTCACTCTTATACCTCCCAGGTGAACTTCGCTTAAACGTTCCAACTACCTCCTCTTCTGCCCAAAGCCACTTGGTGAGAGTGTCTTTTCCATCCATAGATTTACGAAAGTCTTCGCGAAAAGCACGTTGAGTGTATAGATGCCTCCATGGTACACATTTTTGAAACTTTTTAGGAATAACTTTAACTTCACTTATCAAGTAATGAATCAATGATTGAAAATTGTTACGAGCTTCTTCCTCTGATTCTGGATCCTTCAAATGACAACATTTATCAAGTAAATGTAAAAGAAGCACAATTAATTTAACAGTATCTAGCGCTTCTAAACTTGTTTTTCTCGCCTCCACGGCTGATGGTGCTTGTACTTGTAATTGTCCCTGTGTTTGTGCGGATGATATCTTTTCTCCTGCAGCCACTTCTTCATTATTTGTGGAAACAGGCGTACATGATCTTTCCCCACCCGCCGACAAGACCATCTCCACCACAGTAATAATCTGCATAATACACGGTGCCCCTGCCAGCAGGAATGGTTTAATGGCCTCTTTAATGTTTATATGCATTCTCGCCAACTCCGCCGCAGTCAACCCCCCACTCTCGTCTGGTGTGATGCCGTGGGGGAGTAGTATCCGTACACGCGGGGCCACGAAGGGATATCCACACACCACACACACCTCCAACACCACCCGCCGCTTTGGGAAGGACTCGGTGTCCAGTGCCAGCAGTATCTTTGGGTAGAAATGCTCGCGCTCCACTATGCGGATGTTGTCATAGCTGTTGCGTAGAAACTCAATCTCGTCCGCCACAACATCATCGCGAACCTCCACCTGCCCTTCGGTAATAATATCGTAGGCAAAACATGTCTCTCCGTCGTCTTCGTTTGAATTCATAAAACAGATTATATGTGCACTCTAGAAAAACAAAATAAATATGTATCACACACACAAAAAAAAAGAGAATAGAAGAGGAAAAGAAGAAAAAAAAATAAACCTAACCATCACTCAATATAGAATATGATTAAATAACAGGAAACCAAAAAAAAAAAAAAATATAATGCAAACATACAAAAGAGAAAAAGAAAAAAATATATATCCATGGAAGAATGAGAAAGCAGATCTTGTGTGCACTGCACACGTGCCGCCGTCACACGTCGTGTAGCTTTGAAAACAAAATGACCACTAGAAACATCAACTGTAGTATGGTGTGATTCTTTAGTGATGTATTTATGTCTCATTTTTGCCTCACTTATAGTCTTTTCTGTATGACACGCCACACAAAGAGTTTGTAAATTATCCATACTAGCCTCACCTCCTCCTTGACTCACTGGTAAGATGTGATCAGCATTCCAAACATTTCCAGGAACAGGGTTTTCAACGATTCGGTTAAATAAATTTGGATAATGTCGCATATGTGGATGCATTCGGTCAATAACAGCTTCTCTTTCTTTACGCGTAGTCGCAACAGCAACAAGTGAACATAATGTTTCGCAATCAACCTGACAACATGAGCAAATCCCTTTATCAGCTTCTCGAACACTTCTTCGAACAGCTGATCCAGAACGTTTTATATAAAATGTTTCTCGACAGGAACCACTACAAAACATATCAGTATCATGATCGGTGTGTACAATCTCTCCTGGTGATATATTCATTGTACAAGAAAGAGGATGTTCACATTCCAAACACAATGGTTTATAACATCCCCCTGATGCAGAAAGTAAAGCACCATAGGAATGTGTAGAATAATTATAACGTCGATTAACTTTCCAAAAAAAGAGCCTACCCAATAAAGGCTTTTCATGACTATAGCGAAAAGCAGTTTTTCGTTCGATTTTTTCAGGTTTCCATATAAAATCAGATGGAAGCCAAGTAGAAGAAAATTTTAGTCTACGACATTCAGAGGAAGATAATTTTTCCACATTTAACAAAAACTGTGTTAATTGACGTGAAAATTCATCATGTAAACTCCAGTGTTGTTGTGCTTCATCAATAGATAGATTAGTAAGATATTTTTTTTCTTGACAAACATGAATTCTTCCAGTATTATGACTTATACGAAAAAGAAGAGGTGTTGAGTTTGTGAGATGCAATGATTTGCCTGTATGTTTAGCAGTTATTGAATTTTCATTTACCTCATCACTTAATGATACAGCATGACTTGCATAACTTGCCGTTAAAGAAGATGAAACACCATCTGTAGTTTGTCTAACGGCTTGAAAAGAACGACAAAGACGTGCAAAAAGTTCTCCATCAAAGAAAGATCCAGAACCTATAATGTAAAAAAGAACAACTCTCTTTTCTTGTCCAGGACGATGAAGACGATCTTCTGCTTGCTGCATCCAAGTAACATCAGGTGGTAGTTCAGCAAATAATGCACAAGATGCACCTGTTAAATGAATTCCAACTGCACAAGCAGTAATTCCTATAATTGCTACTCGAGTATCTCCAGTATTAAATAAGGATATTGAATTAGATCTTGATGATACAGGTGTACTCCCATCTATACGTACCCAGGTATATTTTTTTTCATTTATATGTCTGGTTAAAAAATCCAATAGTTTAATATGGTGAGCAAATATAACTACTTTAGTATACTTTGTTAAAATATAGTCTACTACTTCTATAATTCTATCACTTTTTTTTATCCAACTAGTTGAATATTTTTCCTGAAAGGAATTTCCTTTTTCTCGTATATCACGTACTTTTTCTGGTACACGAAGTAATACACGTTGTTTAGAAGGTAAATCAATCAATGTTTCTGATTTTAAACGACGAATCATACACGTAGATGCGAGTAGAGAATACAATTCAACCCCACGAGTACATTCCCAAACTTTGAAATATGGTGAAAATTCCGTTCGACAATATCGTAGTGCAAATTCACACCTATTTCGTCCAATCAATCCAGAAGAAATTGTATCAATTTGATTAAAAATATCAAAAGGTGATGTTAAGGATGGAGTTCCACTAAGAAATAAGCAATACTTTGAACGTTTTCCAATATCACATAGTAATGAAGTATACTGTGCATCTGTAGAAGCTCCAAGGGTTGTATGAAGGGTATGACTTTCATCTACTAGAACACATTTCCATACGCGACTCTTCATTTGAGTAGCAAGTATTGCGGCCATATGAAAACTTGTAATGACCACTTTAGGTGTATCCTTCATAGAAAGAAAATTACTAGAAGAACTTATTATATGAATATCATCAAGTTCAATAATATCGGTAAGCCATTTTTCAAACTCTTCCACCCAAAGATGTCGTAAAGCGGCTGGACATACAACAAGTGTAGGAAATGCCTTAAGTGCTGCTACAGTTCCAATAGCTTGAAGTGTCTTACCTACTCCCATTTCATCAGCGAATAGTACACGTCCATTAAACATTAAAGCTCTACAAATTCCATCTATTTGATGTTGATGCAATGCGGAAAAAAGTCTCGCTGGTAATAATTCAGATAAAGACAATATTTTTGGTGTATTTAAAGTGGAGGCAATTTCCAAAGATCGTTGAGATGGTCCATTTACGTAGAGAGGATAACCATTGACGTCCGATGCTAGTTTCAGTTCATGAAGCAAGAGATCAATACTTTCCATAGGAAAACGAAAGTATCCATCTACAGTTGCGATCCATTTCCCCAAACTGTGTGGCAAACCTCCTACAATTTGAAGTGCGTCTTCTGAAGTGGTGTTCATAAATCGCAAACAAACTGCCTTTTCTAGTAAATCTAATTCAACCTGTGCTATCTTCATATGCTCTGTTGAAACACGTCCAGAGATAACAGGAACGAATTCTACATTTCTTTCCCCGAGGCCAACTGCAGTCACATAATCGCGAAGAACATTTCGAAAGTCAATAAAACAACCAGGACAACGACATGCAAAAACACATCCAAAACGGCTGATTTTAAACCAACGCAGGGTATTGCACACTAAGCAGTATTTTTGATCACTTGCCAAGAAATGCTCCATGTTCTAAATACTACTCCATGAAACTTATAGTAAAAAAAATTATAGATATATGTATACATAAAGGGGGAAAAAAGAGGTTTCACGAATAGAATTCATACGAGCCAGTATTTTCACAAACAGTAAAAAGGAACAATAAAAAAACACATCATATTACAAATTATATATACAAAGAAAAAGAGAACATAAATGTATGTAGATATAAATACAGCAATTACACTAAAAAAAAAATACTCTTAAACACAATTTATACTTCTCCAAAACAAAAGAAAACTGTATAGGAAGACAATCAAGGAAATTCGAGAGCCCATGAGAGTACCGTTTCTTCTTTTTTTTCTCACCTCTTACCGCACCGATAGATGAAAAAAAAAATTGAGAATAATAATAATAACAAAAAAAAACTGCGCAGGATATCGGCTGTTCGTAAACTTGTTCATTCGCCAAAGAATTCGAAACACCCTGAATGTGAAAACCTTTTTATTCCATTTAGTTACACAAAGAAACAAAAGAGGAAAAGAAAAAGAATCAAAGTAAAAGTATTTTATTTCTTTTAAACAAAAAAGAAACATTAGTATATAAGCAGTAAACTAATCTGCAAAAAGAACACTCACAACATGCTGCATCTCTGGATCATCGTCAAAAGACATGTCACTTTGAGCATCCACAGTTGGGTACTCGTTAGGAGAACGTACCACGGATGAGAGTTTAGGAAGTCTTTCATTACTCCATTTTATATCCCCATTTTTAGCAGATTTCCATAATTGTTGCAATGCTTTCTCTCGGACATTTGGATCAATAGTTTCCACTTTTTGAACTTTGCCATCGGAGACATATAATACACGGTGGGCATAAGGCTTCATATAAACATCATGTGTTACCATAACCAATGTTAGTCCAGTTTCACAATTTAGTTTCATTAGAATATTCATCACTAGTTGAGTGTTCCTTGTGTCAAGATCTCCTGTTGGTTCATCTAAAAATAATATATCTGGTTCATTAGCGAGTGCACGTGCTATAGCCACACGTTGTTGTTCGCCACCTGATAACATTGAAGGATAATGGTGTAAACGACTACTAAGCCCAACTGAATCTAAAAGTTCTTTTGCTCTCGTTTTTATTTCAAAAGCTGAACGTTTCCCCGCTATTATCATAGGAAGAGAAACATTATCTATTGCACTCATTGCAGATAAAAGGTTAAAAGACTGGAAAACAAACCCCATTCGTTCACATCTGAGGTGTGCAAGATCTGTGTCAGGTGTTTGCTCCGTAATTCGCTGATCGAACAAATATAAATTTCCTTTTGTAGGCAAATCAATGGTACCAAGAACATTAAGCAATGTACTTTTTCCACCACCGCTTGTACCATAGACAAGGAGAAACTCACCCGGTTTTACGTCAATTGCAACACCACGAAGTGCCGGAACTCCTTCAGTACCAATAAGGTATGTTTTGTGAATATTTTCACATGACACCATCGGGTTCTGTTTACCTGGCTCCATAGTTGCAAAAACTTCTGCAAGTCTATACATGAAAAGATAAAGCTAAAGAAGAAAAACGAAGAAGAGTACAGCAATTGTATTGTTTCTCTTCTTCCAAGAAAGTAAAAAGAATTATAATACTTTCAGTAATTTTCATTTTTCTTTTTTTTTTTTTTTTTCTTTCTCCAATGAAAAAACTGTTGATTACTACTACTGTTGTCATCACCTCCTCCTAGTGTTAGTACTCTTCTATCACTACTTCACCCACCCACCCCCACACACCCATCATTCCTCCCCAACAAACCCGATCTCATAATACGAGGCACACAAAAAGAAAATAATAATAATAATAATAATAATAATAATAATAATAATAATAATAATAATAATTCTAACACAATACCACTACTCAATACCCCTGGTGAATACTCTCTGCCATAGGGGGTTTATGTTCTCCACCATCCACCATCTCCTGTGGTGTTTTTCTTCCCATGGCTTTTCTGCTCGGACGTGGGGGTTCCTTTATGTACATGGGTTTTGTACGAATCTCTCTATTATTTTCTGCGTAGCGCGCGAACTGCTCACGAGCCACACGTTGATCTTCTAGTTCTTCCCATGTTAGTTCCCAAGAATCTCTATGTTCGATCGCTAATAGTACCATGTGTTTTGCAGACTTTATTATATCTTCTTTTTCCTTTTCAGTCAAATCTTTTATCTTCTCTGCCGGATTACCTGACCACATTTCACCAGAAGGTATAATAGCATCTGATTGAAGAACGGAAGCCGCACATAACATTGAACCAGATTCTATCCTGGCACCCTTCATAACAATAGCATTAGCACCAACAAAGGAGCAAGACGCTATATCAGCGTTTTCAACTATAGCCATTGGTTCTATAGTTACCCATTTCCCAATGGTAACATTTCCTGTAACAACTGCTTTTTCCTGAATGTTACAACTTTCACCAAGATAAATAGTTTCATCTTTTTCAGCACGAATAATAGCATTATAACCGATATAATTTTTACGACCTATTCGAACATCACCAGAGACGAAAGCGCTAGGTGCAATAAAAACATTATCCATAACTGTTGGTTTCACTCCGTTCACAGAAAGTAATCTGGGAATACTATATAATGATTCTTTTGGTCGAATTCCCATCATCTTATCACTTAATACTATTATCTTTTTGGCCATCCTAGAAAGCCTAAGACCTAGAGTGTCTAATGCAGTACTGAGTCTTGTTGGTTTTTTCACTGCCCAGTCCGGAAGAACTGTTGGTAGCTGCGCCTGGGCTGCTAAAAACACGCACCGTCTCATGATGCTAAGCCCACCTAATATGATGATATATTAGCAACAATAATAAAGAAGAATAGGAATGAAGGTAATAGAGGTACAGAGAGAGAGAAAGAGAGGGAGGTAGAAGAACAAAAAAGAAGAAAAAAACATAGACCAGGCGTTGTACCAATTGAGAGTTAAAACCGGCACGAACACAAAATACAATAAAAAAAACCTAACCCAGAATACTTTCAAGAGAAAGACTATCTCTACATCACGACCTCAGAAATCTCTAAAGAAGCGACTAATTCGCATGACCAGAGTGTCAATCATACCAAGCACAACAAATAGTCCACCGACAATACCACATAACTGGACAAGAACATGGTAAAGTGGGGGTCTTTTAAAGTAGTTGTTCACTTGAATCGGAGAAAAATCAAAGGTATATGACACTGAAGGAAGATATCCGAACCCAATAGGTATGAAACGGTAGCTCCACTGCACACTGTACTCGTAAGTAGATCCCAGAACTTCATTCCCTTTTTCAGTAAAGTATCCTGTAGGTACAATTTTCAAATAATACTTAACTTCAGCAAAGCGCCCACCAGCATCAAAACTATGATCATTAAGTGGATAGTAAACTCCTCGTCGAGAAAAACGAGACACACGTTCATCCCCTATGGAGAATTTTTTTACAATATGACTTGCATCAAACTGCATAACGTCCTTGATTTTAAATCCATATGCATCTCTTTTTGGTGCAAAAACGAGCATTCCACTTACTTTTTTAAGTTTTAATGACCCTTTAAAATTACATCCTGGATTCGTCAGTGATAGCTCGTACATACATTGTTTGACCGTAGTTAGTGATGGACGTTGGAAACCGTGCTTATCATGAATTTTCATTACATCTTCACATGAATTACAGCACATTTTATTATCTTTTTCAACGTATTTATATTCCTCATTAATAAAACAATCTCCGCAATACTCTGGTGAATCATGATCTTTTTTCGGGTCGTACTGAAAAGCAGTAGAATCTTGAAGGAAGTCAAGATTCCCAGCAAAGGCAATTTCACCATTTGATGTAACAGGAAGCTTTTGAATATTACGTGTAACATTGAATTTAAATGTACCTGTAGCATCCAAAACAATCAATGAGACTTCATGACATGAAACTTTGGGAAAAGTAATATCAATATTAAAAAGAACTTTCTCTGATACTTTTGTATCGATACTGAGCTCTGTTTTAAAAGCATCCCTACCAAACAGGTAACCTGTCACTTCCCATAAAACAAGTATACTCATTACAATTACAGTGAGTAGACTCACTATTGCCCCTTGATACGTCTGAGTTCGACAATAGTCCTCTTTTGGCTTTGGAAAGAGATCGACTGCTGCAACATTCTTAAAAATTGGTCTTGGTGGAGTGACTTCAGCTTCAAAATTTGTTTTACGATGTCGAAGGCTAGACATTTTTCTGAAAGCAAATTATTTATATATAATATATATACGTGTATATACAACCCACTTTACTATTCAAGAAATAGAGAAAGAGAGAGAGTACAGTGCAGATCATTGCAAGAAAAAAAAGGGAGCCTCTGGAAAACACATATACATATGCGCATATATATATATATCCTGCAAATTATAAAATATAAAACAAGCACAACAATAAAACCACAGGTTTCGAAAGAAAAAGGTGATAAAAAAAAGGCCTAACCCTGACCCACTTTCTCAGGGCTATCATCACGAAAAAAAAACCCGCTAGTCATTCACGTTCATTTCCGCAATAATTATATCACGGCGTCGCAATTGTTCTTCTGCATACAGGTAATACTCATTCATTTCTTTTCGATAGCGTTGTAATTCAGCTTCATAATGCTGAGAAAAACGAGCTTCAATTTCGTTAACTATAGACGCGAAAGCAGTCTCATTAGAAGGCTTCTCAACAGCCAATTTTAAACCGGCTACTTCTTCAAGTAAAGAAAGATTTTTTCGGTGCTCTACCAAAAGTAAATTACTTATTTCTGAACTACGCTTTTCTGAATTCTTAAGCTCATCAAGAATTTGTTGTTTTTCAAGCTCAAGCACACGAATACGATGTTTTAATCCATGGTAAGATGACTTAACTTCTTTGCACTCTTTCCTCAACTCTAACAACTGAGAATGAAGACAATTGCCTTCATTGTGAGCTTCATTAATCCTAAGAGACCCATTAGAAAGAAATGTTTCGTTCATATGTATTTGTTTCAATGCATTTTGCAATTGCATTTCAAGTTGTTTTTCCCTTTCTTGATAATCATTTAATAGCTCATTTGCAGTTGCCAACTTTTTTGCAAGATCCTCATTCTCACTTCGTAACGTAGACAGTTCATTATTTTTGGCTTCAAGAGCAACACTAACACGTTTTCCCTGCAACTGTTCTTCTAAAGCTTGCATCTCAGTTCTTAGGAATTGTTCTTCTTCTCGAAAATTATCTAATGCGCTATTCGCGCCAAAAAGTTCTTTAGAAAGAGATTCTTTCTCTTTTTTTAGAGCAAGAGTTTCTGCAGTTTTAACTTCAAGAGCATTACTCAAACGCTTAATCACATCATATAGTTCATCAGAGGGAGTAATAGGAGCAGGCGTTTCAACCTTTTGTGAGTCATTATATTGATGATGAAGGTCTCTAAACATTTTCTCTTCTTGTCCACCATAATTATCAATTAGTTCATCCACAAATGGTATCATCGATTTATTGTGAATCTGATAAAACTCGATCAACCTTTTCCTTAATCTTTTAAAGTCATCTTTCTTACTCTCATTAGAGAGAGAAGTATTTTTATTAGTTGCTCTATTGTTCTCCTCTATATCTGACGACGGTTTCCATTTCCTATCCTGAATTCCGCTATATTCAAAGTCTAGAAAAAAATCAGAAGGCTTTTCATACTGACAGGAAGGTAAAGAATTGTAACTATTCCTGAGATTAACATCCTCAGAATGCTTTTGGCGAGGTTCTGATAAGTTTGACAGGTCTCCGACGTTTTCTTCCGGTGTTGGCTCAGGCCCGTACTTCTCTACCAGTACGCGGAAAATATCTTCTTCTCTTCCACGGTAAGTTGTTAAAATAGCGCCCACTGAGGAAAGACAAGAAGGGTTATAAACTTCATAAAACCTCTTAAGGCGTTTTCGATACCCTCCGCCATCCATTCTTGCGCCACGAAAGCTGCTAGAAAAAGAAAAAAAAAGAAAAAAAAAGTTCGGCCCCCACAAAAGCCAGGCCCGCGAACGCCGACCCCGAGCAGGAACCCCAAGAGCAAAAAACAAAAGGGAAAAAAACAAAAAAAAACGCACATCCCCAGGAGGTTCGGCAAGGCAACCGGGAAACGAAAACACCCGAGAAGGAAAGAAAAAAAAATCCCGCCGCCCCCTCGTCCGCCCTGGGAAATGGGTCGGCCCCCCGTGGGGTCACCCGTCCGTTTGTCCTTCGGCCGGCGCGCCTAGCGAGGGGGTTTGGTCGGGATCTCGTTTCTTTCCACGCTCTGTGTATCGTGGTTGGCGCTCTTGTGTTCCCTTGTTTTGGTGTTTTTTTTTTTCTTCTTTCGTCGTGCGTGGTTTTTTCCTTTAGTTGTTTGGAATTTTATCGTTTATTTTTTTCCCCTGTCTCTTTTCCTGTGTGTATTTTTTATTTATTTCTGAAAGCCATGGCCAAGATAGGAACCTCTTTTTCTGATGACTTAAGTGTGGAAAAGTATTACGGGCAGCGTCATCGGTTATGGTCACGTTTTGATGAAGGGATATGGATGACAAAGAAAGGATGGTTTGAAGTAACTCCCGAAAGTATCGCACGCTCTTCTAGTGAAATCCATCAAACTCTAAAGAAAAAGGGTTCTGTTCTTGAATTGTTTTGTGGGTGCGGTGGAGATACGGTTCAACTTGCGCGAGTTTACAATAAGGTTATAGCTATTGATATGGATAATGATGCAATTGAGGCAGCGAAACATAATGTTGCAGTTTATGGAGTTTCTGAGCAAGTTACTTTTATTTGTACTGATTTTCGTTCTCTAAAAGCGGAGGATTTCAATGTTGATGCCGTACATTGTTCGCCACCATGGGGTGGGGAGATGTATTGCGCTGCGCCTTTCTTTGATATAAATAAATCCTTAGAGGAAACTATAGGAATGAATTTTTCCATGCTTTTTGAGTTTATTTTGGGATTTTCAAAAAATATAACCATATTCTTACCACGGAATATACTATTATATTCTGTTATTGCTAGTGGTTTTAAGGGCGATTTTGAAGTTCAAAGACATTATGTCAATGAGAGGTGCAAAGCTCTAACAGTGGTCTATGGTGATCTGGTTAATTCTTCTTCACTAAGAAAACCTCTAGTTCCTCAAAATATTCTAAGAGATAAGGTTCTTCTTCGCTCAGAGAAACGTGCTCGTGGATCTTAATGTTTTTTTTTTTGCTCTTTTCCTGTGTTATGTTAAAGTCGACTTTCTTTTCTACATAAGACAAAGAGACCGTTGGCCATTTTTTTTTCCTATAGAAATTCTGTGGGAGTTTTCTTAAATCTTACAATTATGCATTCTTTCGTCTTTTTTTTTCCTTCTTTTGTTTTTCTTTCACTGTTAGGAATGAAACGGATCAGATATTTCTTTTTACCTGGTTCTAAAAGGGGACTTATACTGCGTCCAGAATCTACAAAAGATCCGTATAGGTATCCATTAGGTTATGTTCCTCTTGATGGATCGGAATCAATTGATAGTGTGTGCTCTTTAGTTAAAAATGGTTTCTTTGTAGCCCCTTTAAATAAAATAGAGACCATTCACCGTGCTCACCTTGGTGTTCGACATTTGCTACGATCAGAGTATCCGGCAGTTAGCCCTGTAGATATGATTGGATCGCAGTTGAGATTAAAAGAAATTTGTAATCGTTTGCTTATTCGTCGAGACTTTTGGGTTTTAGATGATTTTAATGACCCTGAACTAAACTCTAGTTTTGGTATTCAAAATGTTTACTTTGATAACTATAAGTGGTCTCAGGTTCTTTGGAAAAGGTTTCAGGTTTTTGTAGAAGAGTATTTTCCTCTTTCAGATCATACACATCTTACATATGATGAATATCTTCAACTCTTGAGAAGTTTTTCACACTTTGAGCAAGGAGCTACTTTGGCTCCCTTAATTCCAAAACGTTATAAAGTACATCCACCTTTTGGTGTTATGGTACCATCAAAGGTTGATCTTGAACCACTTTTGTTATACAGCAATTGGTTAAAAAACTTTAGGGGTCCTTTAATGTTAAATAAAGCTCTTGTAGTATGGAGTCGTTGTGGTGTTGCTGCCTTTGCAACTAGACAATGTGGTGTTCCCATAGTTCGTGGAGTTGATCCCAATCCAAGAGCTGTGAAATCTAGTAGAAAAGATTCACAACAAATGGGTAAACGTTTTGATGTGATAAGTTTTCGAGTTGGAGAAATGTTTTTAGCTATGGATGATTATCCAGAATCTTCAAAACAACAAAAATATGATTTAATAGTTTTTTACCCTGATCAGGGGTCATTTGATTCCCTTTTTTCCGAAAATACAAATTCGTACGCACCAGGAATGGATGGCTATGCAGGTCGATTAGAACAATTTTTTGATGAAGCGGGTTCATACCTTTCTGATTCTGGAGTTTTAGCTGTTTGTTGTACTAATCTTAATTCTATTTTAAAACCGAATGAACCTAATCCTATTGAATACGAAATTAAAACAAATCGGAGGTGGATTCTGTTAGATTATTATGACCTTCCCATAAGGAATAAGGGTGTTCTTTCTCATATACCAATGGAGCATCGTTATAGATTTCCTTATGAGTTAAAAAAACAACTACGGAGTGAGTTATGGATTATGCACAAAGTAGAATCATTGAATCATTTTGCCTATATCCATAAAATTCCAGGGGCAAAACCTCCATCTTGTGTAAGTTCATATTGGAGAAATAAAAGTCTGAGTAAACTTAGACGTGGTGTAATAAAAGAGCAAGTAGAACTCATGGGAGGTGATTGGGATGATTATAAAAAACGTATGCTTCGCCTACTTCAGGAACAAAATGGAGATGAAGAAGATGATGTGGCTCAAGCTGCACGAATGGCATTAGATCCAACATATCCGTTAGAGCTAGCACGTAGAGCACGTGTTGCTATTGAAAAGAATATGGAGTCTGAACGTGCATTTCATGAAGATGTTGCCAAACAGTTCCCTGAGGAATCACCTCGTGCTGTATTTGATTCAACTCATATTAGTCACAAATATTGAGTAAGAGTAATGAGATATTCTACTGCTTAACGAAACGAAACAAGATGCTCTAGTAAGATAATAGACTCATTTCTTCTTATTGATTGTGTAATGTAGATAGTTGTAAATCTCTTCCTTTTTCTTCCTTATATATATTCCATCTTATTTACCTCTTTTTCCTTGTTGCTTGTACTCTTCTTTCTTAATCTAAGTAAGGCTTAGAAATGGAAGTAGTTGAGGAGTTTCTCTCTCTCCGTCGTAAAGGTCGTGGTGAGGAGGCATACGAGATGCTTGCACCTGGTGCAGCTATGGGATGTCCATGGGGAGGATTACACCACGGGGAGAAAGTACATAATTTATTAAAGGATGAATCTCGGTTTGTTAAAAAGGGTTATCTGGATCCAGTACCAATTGAGAAAATTGATGAAAACACCTTTCAACGAAAATTTAAATGGGATCGTGGGATGTATGAATATGGGAATTCTGGGTTTAAGGGTTTAGGCATTCTTCCGACATGGCGTGAGATTTATTTTGTCGATAATGGTAAAATTCGATTGGTTACGGCTGACAAACAACCAAGAGCTTCATTTTGGAATGCCATGGGGTTATCGAGTTTTTTTTAGGTTTATTTCCTTTTTTTTTTTCTTGGTGAGGGGAAGAGGAGTAGTGAGGAGTTGGTGTGATTTAGAAATTGTATCTGATTACCTAATGTTGCACTGTGTTGAAGTGTACGTATAGTAGAATGTTACGATGGAGTGAATTTTGTTTATCTCGGTTTATCTTATCTTTACTTTGGTATGGGTTATATACCACATGTGTTTACCCCTCTTAAGAAACTTACTTTTCTTTTTTTTTTCTTTTGCACCTATACTTTTTGTCTCTCCTTTCATGTATTATGAATAATAATCTTCATCATAAAGAAGGCATGAAGCGTCAAAGAGGTCGCTCAAATGAATGTATTATTTCTGCGCTACGTGAGGGCGTGACTGCTCTTAGCGTATCTAGCGCTGTAGCTTCAAAGGAACTAACATGTCGCGATACTCACGTAAATACTATTGTTGATTTTCTTAATGATAGTGTTCACCCTGTGATGCAGATTTTTGGTATGCCTGGAACTGGGAAAACAGCATCCGTTAACCATGCCCTTGCTGTTCTTGCACATTCAGCTCCATCTGGAAGCAAACCAACTGCCGTATTTCTTAACGGTTACGTTATTCAGAAAAGCTCTGATATATACTGGACTTTAAATTCTCATCTAAGTAAAGCAAGGTTGGGTCATAGTGAAAATTGTTCACCTGAGCAATGTGCCGCATTAATAGAAAAACGTTTTAGACAAGGTTGGGGTAGCTCTCCCACACCTTTGTGTATGATTGTCATAGATGAAGTGGATAAGGTGTTAAAAAGGCACCATAAAGCTTTCTTCAGAATTATTGATTGGTTAAGTTTCCCTTTTGCATTTTGTAAGTTAATAACTATTTCTAATAGTATGGAACTTGCAGCAGATGCGAAAACTAGAAGTCGTTTGGATATAACAAAACGATTAGTTTTTGAACCATATAGTTTCGCTGAGTTAAAAGAAATTCTTTTAAGAAGGGTAAGACACATTAAACCTACTTTATTCGCAGAAAAAGCTATAAACTATTTGTGTAATCAAACAGCATCACACTATGGAGATGTGAGACGTCTTTTACAATCTGCTTCAGCTGCTGTTTGTGGTCTTATGATGAAAATTGAAGAAGGTTATCAACCCACAGAAATAAATGATGGTTTATTAGCTGTAAAGGACGTACATGCAGTTGTTCGTCAAATTTTTCACGATCGTTTCGTAGAATTCATTCAAACTATTCGACTTCCTATAGTTTTTATAAGTGTAGCTGTAATGGCTCATGAAACTACAAAGATATTTCAGATTAATCCAGTTGATAGTCGTTTGCCTCTGGATACTCTTTTTGTTGCTACGAAGAGAGCTCAACAAACATTTAGTTCAAAATTAGGTGAACCTAATTTTATTGTCTTAAGTTATGGGGCTTACTTGGAAATTGTTGAAATGCTTCGAGAAGTGGCATTGATTGATATATCAATAGGAGAAGAATGTATTCCAGTCAAGTCAGCCCAGTACCTTCTTGAAGTAACAGAAAAAGCCTATGTTTCAATGTTACAACCGTTTCCAACTGTGGTAGATTCGTGTAAATTGCATGACTTATTTGGTGAAGGCATAAGCTCACTTTTCATTATTTAGATACCTTTATTTTAAGAAAAGAAAAAAGAAAAAAAGAAATAGTAATGATAATAAAACATGAGAGCACAAAAATATAATATGTATCTGTCATTTGTTTCTTTGATTCTTTCTGTTCATCTCTCTATATTTCTCTATTCTTCACGCCTCTTTTTTTTTTGTCATTATTATTATTGTTACTGTTTCTTAAAAGTGCTGTGTTGTCATTGTTATATATCTAGCCGTATCGCCAAAAGAAAAAAAAAGGCCCTACACCCCCTACCCCCCTTTCATCAATAAAACAAAATAAACAACACAATATCTATTCAAAGAAAATTATTGTAGTTAATGTCTCCCCTCCATAGTGGTGGTGGTGGTGGTGGTAGTGTCTCCGGATTTGCAGCGGCAGCAAAAGTTCTATTTGATTCAGCAAAGAAGGTTGGAGCTGTAGAACCGATTGGCGTAACAAGTAAACTGTATGCTCAGCAATTAAAGAAAATACAATCACAAAGTCGAAAAAAAGGTGGTTCATTGGGAAGTGTATCATATAAAGTTGCGGAATTCTTGTCTACTCAAAGAACACCCAAGGTTAATGTTATAAGAAGTTCCACTAGTATCGCCAAGCGAGTACCGCTTATTGATATCCCATTACAACAACCCAAAAAGAAAGGGTCATCTACTGAAGATAAACCACAGGTAAAAAAGGTACCAACCTTGGATTTTATTTATAAGAAAGGAGGAGATCAGGACGTAAAATTGGGTACAATAAAGAAGGAAACACCATTAAAGAATACTAAAACTTCAAGTGTTGAATCTTTATTATCTGAACAAGCAGTTCCTTCATTAGATTTCATTACAGATTCCAAAAAAACTAAGCCCTTACAAACTCCTTCAAAACCTGTCGCATCATTAGCTAAAGAAGAAGAAGAAAAAAAAGAGGTCTTTCTAAATGAAACTACTACACCTCTTGAGGTTACTAAGGTTACTATTTCTGAGGATAAACCTCTTTTTGAATCGACTGTTTCTATTAAACCAATGATGAGGGACACAATTGATCATACTGTAGCAGCATTATTTGAAAAGTCAGAGCGTAAACCACATACACCTATAAAACCTTCAATTACAGTCCCAATTTCTTCAGAAATAGCTTCTTCAAGTAGTCCTAGTGCTGCTCCTATTGCTCCTATACAAGATGAAACTATATCTGTAGATGTATGGGAACTACAACGTGAACGAGAAATAGAACAGTTACGGAAAAGTCAGGAAAATGCAGAAAAAGAGAGACTAGCTTTACAACGTGAAGAAGAATACAAAACTTTAGGAGATGAATGGGTTAAACGAAGAACATCAACCTCTCCAATATGTGAAAAGGATCCAAAAACAGGTATATTAGAAAAAATGTACCTTTCAACACAATGGGAAACATGTTTTCAATATTTCAATCAATTAGTATCTACCTCAACACCGTCCAGCGTAGTTTCCAAACAAGCAGTTCGAATAATGGAAAAACGCCTTAAATATGTTCCATTATCTCATCGAGAGACTATTAAGTCTGCTTTATTGAAGGAACTAAAAGATAGAAGATTAAATAACGAATTATCTAAGTTTGAGTTGCGCCATGAAAATGGAGAAACATTTCTTAACAAATTTCGTTCAGCTTCAGATACTGTGAAAGATTCGCTAGATATTTTTACAGTTTCAAAGGCGGTAAACGCATTGGTTTCTAATGGTGCTTGGGAAGAAGCAATACAACTTGTTGAAAATTCTAAACAACGTTTCAATGATAAAAATGGTTTGCTTGAATCAAAACTTTTAACCACATCCCGGAACTTGGATCCTGAAGCAGTAATAATGGTAACAGATTACGTTTTAAAAACACTTACGGCATCAGATCGACTTGGAAAAACACATAAATTAGAACTTGCAAGACTTGAAAAAGGACCTCGCAGACGACAAATGATTTCACAATTAGTTAGTTCTAGTGATGTGGATGAAGTAGTATATGCAGAGTTATTACGAATTACCCCAAAAGAAAATGTTAAGGATGTCCTTGAAGATATTCGTAAACGGGGATTAAATGTTGAAGATCCCGTAATTCTTTCTGAACTTTGTTGGAAATCAATTGATGCAGAAAATCCTCAATTGTTATTTAAAGAAGTGGAAAGACAAGAAGCTATGATAGGACTTCGTGGTGCACATTTATTGGCAGCAGTAGCAGTTTCCAGAGCTTCAAGATCAGAAGATGCTTTACGTTCTACAGTACATCTTTTGAAAAAGGGTCCTGTTTTCAAGGCTAAATTTATTCTAAGGAAAATGTTACCTATATTACATGAAAAAAAGATGACAAAAGAAATTGTTGAACTTGCAGACTTTTACGCTCAATCTCTTCCTATAGCCACAGCTCTTCCTTATGCTGTTGCTTTTATTAATCATGCTTTTAAGGCAGTGGGAAGAGAACCTTTATCTGATCAAATAGTGGGTTCATTGCCAAAACGTGAATTGAAATCTACAAAACATTCAGATTCGAATGCCTCTAATGTACAAAAGACTCCAGGAATTTCAGTCTCTTCAGAAGAGTTACTTCAATGTGCAAAGGAGAAGCACTGGGAAAAGGCACTCACTTTAATTAATAGTATACCTTTTGGAGGTGAAAAGGGATGTGATACTGAAACGTTAACACTGATGTACAACTGTGCTCTTAGTGCCTCAGTAGAAAAAGTAGACATTGTCAAGTCTTTGTATGATAAAATGAAAGAAAATGGTGTACAAATAAATGCAACGACAAACAACGCAGTATTGAGTAGTCTTATGCGATCTCCAGAGTGGGAAGAGGCAGTTAAATTTTATAAAGAAATGGATCCCTCCTTACGAGATAATAACACCTATGCTGTTATGTTATCACTATTTGGGAAAACAGATAAATGGGAAGAGGCTCTTGAAGTGGTTAAAACTGCACGGGCAGATTCAACAAAGACTCCAGTAATAATTTACACTTTAGGTATTAACGCCGTATATAATCATTGCTGGAGTTCTACCTTGGAATTGTTTCAGGCCTGTCGAAAAGAGCATGGAATTCAGAATATCAAAGAAAATGTAATTGATAAGGTTATTCGTTGCTTGTCACAAAATAAACGTACAGTTGAGTTGCAAAAACTAGAAATGGAGTTGGCAAAGGCGAAGAAAAAGAAAAAGCAGTAGGGAGTTGAAAGTATTTATTTATTCGTTTATTTATTTCTTTTTTTTTATTTTTGTCGTCATTGTTATTGTTATTGTTGTTATTTTACCGAAACGATCTTTTCAGATATTTCTCTTTGATACATGTATTGTTGGTATAATGCATACATATGAATTACTCTTTCTACACTACGAACAAGTTTGAGACACCAGAGACTCATTCGGGTTGAATAGTCATACTCTTCCTTCTATATTAACTCTTTTCTTTTCTTTTTTCTTTTTCTTTTTCTTTGTGTATTAACATATTGAATGAAAGCTACAAAATGGAAAATGATTGTAATAAAGAAAACGTTATTTGTATGAATGAAACACAACTGGTATCAGCCTTTTGGGCGTCCGTTACCGAATTTTACTTCGCCTCCCATGATGTGAAGTTGGAATACCGAACAGTACATTTACTCGCACAGTTAATGCGTAAATCTTCACTTCATGTTCATGCTTGGGATGCACTACAACGTACACGTCTCTTATTTGTTGTAGTACAGACATTGGGATCAAATATACGATTACGTCATCTTATATCAAGAAGTGGTGGTTATTTAGAGAATTATATGCAAGTGATTGAACTCGTTTCAGAAGCGAATCCACGTGAATGTTTGCGTTATCTTATTATGGAAGAATTTAATTTTTCAGGAATACATTTATTTTTACCACTTTTACTACAACTTTCATTATTTTCTAAGGAATTAGATTCTTATCGATTGTGTATTGGTTCCTTTGTACGTACGGTATCATTTTTGCTATCAGATGCCAATAATTGTATAATTCTTTCTCGCATGAATCCATCACCTATTCAAATATTAGTGGAATCATTAAGTCATGTACCACCTGAACGACATGATGCTCGTCTTGTTGTATTGCGAGGTATACTTCAAGTATTACTACATACATCTAATTTTACAAAGTTATGGGTAGAAGAGTTTGCTCTATGTAGTGGACCTTCCATATGTTTATCAACAGTTATTCAGTGGTGTAGTAATAACGAAGACCCAAACGATTCACTTAACGAAGAAAGTACAGTATTATTTGATATTCTCTGTCTGCTTCTCTCATTACCGGATAGTGGAAGGTCAGGCCGTCATTCGCTCTATTTATATTTAAGGGCTTCTCATTGGAAGTCATCACAAGATACAGAACCAGATCAATCTGTATACACAAACACTATAGGATTATTTGGATTACGTGTCATTTTACGTGCTTCCCTTGAAACAGCAGAGCACCGTCCGACGCTCTTTTCATATCTTGCACAACTTATTATTCAAGCGATTCGTGTTGGAGAGAAAGATATTGTCTCTGCAGGACTTGTGAGTGATACTCTTGTACATGTGGTGGCTCGTTATATACGTATGTGTACAGAAAAAGAAGATTCTAATCTCGGTTCTATTATAATGATTATGGTACGTTTGTCCGTTATAGTGTGTTCCTCAGCAGAGGCGTATGCAAAGCAAAAGAATGGAGCCGCTTCTCTCTGTAATTTTATAGTGGAACTTGTATCAAGTTCATCCTCAAGAGTATTAACGTATGCTGTTCAAACAGTTATTACTATAGCTCATTTTTACAATGAAGAATTTTTTTTCACCATGCTTGTTTCTGCTAAATTGTTTGGGGAACTTGATAAACGATTACTACTTACATCCACTCCAGATGAGACTTTGTTGGTTTTAGAACTTATGAGTGAGGTATGTACAAGAGTTCCCTCTTTACAAAAACATATAGTGTCAACGTTAGGTACTGTTCTTTTTCTTTTAATAAGAGAAGTAAAAAGTGGACCTAAGTTACTTTTAAAGTGTTCAGAACTTGTTTCTCTTGTAATGTTAAATTCGGAAAATAATGTTTCCCCAGTTCAAGCTATATTACAAGAAATTGTTATTTTATCGGATTTTCAGTCTAGTGGATCTATTGTTTCAGGGTGTTGGGGTCTTCAAACGTGTATAAAGGCTGTAAAGTGTAATGCAGATGTACGAACCTATTTTGCTTCTCAAATTGGCCATATACTAACCTGCTTATATAGACTCTGTGAAAATATGAAAAATGTTTTTACTTTAGAATTATCATTTCTTGATCTTTGTGATTTTTTTAATGAAATGTTAATCCACTACCGTTATGAAAAAGATGCGAGTGAAACACAGAGGCCTATAGATAAATATTTTCTTCAATGTAATTTTTTGCTCTTGGGGTTACATTTATTAACACTTCTTCAAGCAAACGCCGGAGAATTATCTAGTAAAGATATTTCCTGTAAATTAGAGTCGACTATTTCTAATGGCCCTTTTTTACATTGTCGATTATATACATCTATAGTTGTTCGAGCTTTTATCAGTATGTCTTCTGTAAGTTCATATGCTGTGTTCGATGAAATTTTTTTCTCAAATAAAAAATTAATGATATTTCCTATAACATGCCAAAATTTAATTTGTGGATGGAATTTTCAATCTTCTTATGGTGATAATTTATTTTCTTGTAATATGCAACGCATTGTGTATCCTGAGTATTTACAATCTCTACAACGAGTCGTTAGTCGAGAAGCAAAAACAGCCCAATATGCCTTACTTGGATCATCTGTCATGCAACTTTTTCTGGAAATGTTTTCTAATTCCCTGGAAAATATATGTATATTAGTGGGAATAAACACAATTCCATTATTGGCAGAGTTATTTACAGTTGTAATAGCTGAAAATAACTCATACAGGCAAACCTGTTTTGATCAACTTGTCACCGTAGTGAGACAATTAGGGAACTGTGGGGTTAGTCAGAATGCTCTCTTTTATCTACTGCAGATGTGTTTACGTGAGTTGGGTGAGGACGCTGTGGTGTTTGATCCTACTTCCATAAAGACTTTACTGTCAACGTGGAGAAATCTTTTACATGATTCACTTCCCTGTTCTCAACCCATGTCATTTTTTGAAATCTCTATTGGATTTCCAACAATAACACGACTTTATACACCGGCAATAAATCGACTCAAATGGGAATCTAATCTACACGGTGGCATAGATATACCCATTCAACTCATTGTACCTAAACCTGAAAATTGTATTTCATCTGTTCTTTGGTTCCTTGTAGAACCTAATCCATCTTCACTAGAGCAGGAAAGAGAGTTTATTTTACTCTCACATTTCTTTGATCAAAATAAAACTTCTCTATTCTTATTCCTTTCTAATAATGGAACACTGAAACTTCGATTAACGGTAAGGGTAAATCGACAACTCCGATCTAATGATGTACCTATACCTATTATTAGGGTACCAACATGTCAGTGGTGTATGATATCTATGTCTGTATTTGGACACAAACGAGGTTCTGCATCTTTTTTATCCAAAATGCATTTAAAAGTTAGAATATCTTTGTATACGGTCGGAAATGCATTTACACCATCTTTAACGGAAGTAATAGTTCATGTTGAAGTTTCTCTTGGCATGTTAAAAAGTGTAGGTAATTTATTTCAAGGAGTGAATATGGTTTCACTTGGTACTGCATGTGTTCCTGCGGATAATTATCCACCACAAATCCTTTTCGGATCATTTGGATTATTTAGTGGTTCTTTATCTAAAATGGAAGTATCATTGCTTTTTGCAATGGGAAGTGATAATCTTTTTTCATTTGCTTTTATGGATAGAAGCTTTGTGGTAAATTTATATCCTGCTTTGGCAAATATAGTGCAAAATGAAGAGGGTATAATGACGAAGGAAATGATATTACTATCTGCTATGTGGATACAACAGGAAATACATAATACAGAAGGAAAAGTTGTATTTTCAGGAAATGCTTTTCCTTTTACTAAATACTATACGAAAGAACGAACGCCTCTCGTTATTGGTGTTTCAGAAGATGAATTATACTTACGAGGAAATGTAGAACGTTGGGGATCTCCCATTAATGCGATGGAGAAACATGATAATGATGTAAACTTTTTCCATATAGCATCAGAGCGTTTAACAAAGCATCTCATCATAACTTCTATGCCTCTTAGACTTTCTCCCAATGGGCATAACATGGATCATACTTTATTGTCATTAGACGTTATTTGGGCAAGAGTAAATGGACCACGTTTTCGTTATATTTCTTCTCCGGTTTATTCCGTGTTAGATGCGGTTGGGGGAATTCCATTCTTTGCTTGGTTGACATCCTTACAAACTGCAGGTTCAGAGGCCTTTGAAGAGGCGTGGGAATGTGTGTGTGCTATTATACAAAAACACCCTGCGGAGAGTTTGTACTGTCAATCCCCATCACACGGAGGAGATCATATAGTTATATTATTAAGAACATTATTACATAAACGGATTGGAATAAGTGAAAAGATGGCTATTTCTCTATGTAACGCTATTGGACATCGTATGATTGTTCGAACCGATCTTTTACCACTTATTCTTGACTTTACATTATGGTCTCAAGATGTTGGAGCATTTTTAGTTATATTAAAAAAATTACAAGAATATTTGAATGATAAAGATTATGGTTATTTTAACACTCAAATTCTTCGAACAGGGATTAATTCTCATTATAGTAGTGATGATTGTTATGCATTGGAGGAGTTCCTTTTACATCTTATTATGCGTTTTGGTGGAAATACAAATACAAATAGAAATAATAATAATAATAATAATAATAATAATAATAATAATAATAATAATAATAATAATAATAATTGGGATGATTCCCTCATATCTATTGCGATGCAGTTTATTACTCCTTTATGTGAAACAACTTTTCATTTGAGACATATTATACAGACTGTGATATTTATGGTGATTTCTGAAGAAAGACTAACTTCAAATGCGCTGGAATGGGCAATTGGATTACTAGGCGTTGTACATAATTTATTACAAGCGGATAGTTCTGTTAAATTACAAGATGAAGATATCGCCTCAGATGTGGTTACACTGTTAAAATGTTCTAATGAAGCTGTACGATGTATGGCACTCTCTTTATGGTCTTGTATAATTATATCAAAGGAACAATTGGATCTTATGATAAATGAATACTTTTTACGAAAAGATTTCTTCCCTGATATACCATGTCTTTCTAAAAGAGAACTTGATATGATAATAGGGGTAATTGAACAGAGCACATCTTTTGGAGATACGGTACAGGCACGAAAACTTGTTATATTTCTAGTGGTTTTTTTATTACACATGACAGATGGACTTCAAATTCGTGTGATAACACTTCTAAATAATATTATTAAAGCAAAAGGAGATCTTGCACATGATCTTGTTTTTCCTTGTGAAAATGGAAATAATAATGAAGTTTCTATACAAAGATACCTACTTGGTCTCCTCTCTAGTTTGACAGTTGATCAGTCAGATATGATGAAGTTATTGGTGGAATTACTCACTCGTATTTCTGTATACATGATTGAAATTTCATGGAGTGAGGAAGAAACAAGATGTGGTGATGTCTTGTGCGATGTGGCTTTAATTATTCTTAAAAATGTATTGGAGCCCAAACGTTCAGATCAAAACTATCAAATGAAATTAGATATTCATAAAACATACTTTGTAGTTAATGACCTTTATGTTCCTTGTTTACGTGCCTTTGCTTTACTTGCGACCAAAACTTTCTCAGAGTCTTTTCTGCAGGATTATGTATTATTTCTTCGAACGATTGGATCAATTGTGATTTTGTTAGATTCATGTGAAACCGATTCTATTGATTTTTCTGAAGGCATGATTGAACATCTCACATGGACCGATCAATTACTTGCTAAAGCCTATGCCACACGATTTGGAAAATCACTTTCTCTTAGTGGACGTCATAATGGGATTTGTCTTTCCTTACCTCTCTTTGAGTGTGCCCAAAAACTTTTCTTTGGTTTACAAACAGACAGTTTTGTAACAATGATGCCTAAAAAATGTGTAAATAGAGTATGTGAGGATCTTTTACTATTACAATGGAAAGTAGTTTCATCTATACTATATAATGCAGAAAAGAATGATGATGATATTGTGAGAGAGTTAGTATTACTACATCTTTCTCATAGTGGAAGTATAGACTATGGATTTAATTACTCTACTTGGGAAAAACAAGGAATGCTTGTACAACCTCCCAATGGTTCTAAATGGAAGTATTTATTATTATCATCTAATACTTTAGTATTAGAGATATTAAGAAGATTCCCTGGTGATGTTATGAAAGAGTCCGCTCCATGGTTAGTTGTTTTAAGAGCCGCCTCAAGTTTACTTTATGTATCTATACAAGAAAACAGTCCTCAATTAAGTATGGCATTATCTTTATGTCGTCTGGTTCGCTATAACTCCACTATTTGGTCACTCATTAAGGGTGGAGTTTCACCAGTATCGGTAATAGAATTAGATGCCATATTAAAGATAGATTACCAAAATCCTGTTAACGAGAGTTTTAACACCGTACGTGAGTCTTTATGGGGTATTGAACTCTCCCGCAATGGTGTAGCCGCTTTAGAGAAGTCTGCCACAAGTGCTCGAATGTTTGTCTCTTCACTGTTAGAGCGGTGTGGCGCACACACTCCACCCACTGTTATTAGTGTAGATCTAAATAGAGTACTGCACCATCATGGACAGAATAGTAGTATCTGTATGAATCAATTTGAGGCGAATGTATATCAACGGGCCACAATCTATAAAAAGACGATAAAAGAAGATGGAAGTGCCATTCTAGCGGCATATGCTGCCTATCGTTTTTCACTATTACCATGGTGGGGAAATTGTATAAATCTTTATACACAAACGCCTGTGCCGTTAAATCGTTGGGAATTAGATCGATTTATGGGAACTGAATGGCAACGTGTACGGCTACGTCGATTTATTCATAATGTTAGAATAACCAATACAGGAAATACGGAGCAATTTGTGCGATCTATTTATCGAGAAGGTATGTCAAGTATAGATGATGTGAAACTCTTGGAAGTGTATTCTATTACAGCTATTCCACAGTTATTAACAGGTCGTATTATTGGGGGAAATGTGTCTAGAATAAATTGTGAATTAGTACTTCCTATGGATCGTGTTCCTATCATATTACATATCACATCTCATGATATATCGTACGTTGTGGAGTATCTTCAAAATGGTTTAACAGGATTGGAAGAAGAAGAAGAAGAAGAAGAATCTAAAGTTATGACGTTAAATCATCGAAAGGAGAAATCCTCTATTCTTGATAAAGAATACAATCCATCAACTCGGATTTCAAAAAGATTTAAAATTAATCATGAAATTCCTTGTTTTCAAAGAGTTATAGATATATCTACTATACGAGCTGTTTGGCCACGTCGTAATTTACTTCAACACTGTGCATTAGAATTATTACTATCCACGGGTGAAACTTTATTTCTCTCGTTTAATTCTGAAGAAATGAAACGACAAGTTTTTAATGCCATTACAAATGTAGCACGACATTATCTTGATAAAAAGTTATTTTTAACAGAGAATAATTTGTCAATGTGGCGTAACTGGTGGTGTGAGGGGCGTATTACAAATTTTCACTATCTCATGTATCTTAACTTGGCCGCAGGTCGTTCATACGGGGATTTACGTCAATATCCAATATTTCCTCATGTTGTGGCAGATTTTATATCGGAAACATTGGATTTAACATCAGCTACTTCTTTTCGTCGATTTAATAAACCCATGGGAGCTCAAACACTTGATCGAGAACAAAAGGCTATTGCAAAATATAATGATATTGCTTCAATTGCAGAAGTTGATGGTGTTGGGACATCAATGGATTTAATTCCACATCATTACGGTTCTCACTATTCCCCTCTTGGAGGTGCATTACATTATCTTGTTCGTGTACAACCTTTTACCGATTATTTTGTGGATATGAATTCTAAACTAGATGATGCTGGACGTGTATTTGATTCTATGGCTGCGGCTTATACTATTTCAACAGGAAAAGATGTTAAAGAACTTTTACCAGAGTTGTATTGTTTACCTGATGTCTTTATTAATTCCAATTGTATACCTTTTGGAACAAAAGAAGATGGAGAGGTTGTAAATAATGTTCAACTCCCACCATGGGCATCTACTCCACGTGAGTTAACTTTGATGTTAAGAGAAGCCCTTGAAAGTCGTTATACTTCAGAAAATTTACATTTTTGGATTGATTTAATATTTGGTTACAAACAACGAGGTAAGGAAGCCATAGCGGCTGTAAATGTATTTCATCCACTAACATATGAAGGATCTGTTGATCTTTTAACTATAACAGATCCTGTACTTCGATCAAGTCATCAAACACAAATTGACTGTTTTGGTCAAACACCAATTCAATTATTTACTCATCCACACAAACCACGTTTAAAGACAACAGATTCTATGTTTATTCAAAGTCCTTGCCCTACACTTCGTTATAATGCCTCTCATTCAAAGTCTTGTGTTATTTTACATCCTGATAAACTTGTGCCAATGAGTTGTTATAAAGTGGATGGAACCGTAGTTATATTTCCTCGTTCAAGACATACTACAGCTGCTTCTGGGGCGGAAGAAAGTAGTGAGAGAAAGTTTTCTCAGTCACTCTCACAAACCCGACCTTTAGCACTACCAAAAGCTTGTTTGCCTTTTAAAGTAGTAAATGATCAAGTAAAAAATTATCTCTCCTACCGAGGGAATTGTCTTGTTCTTTTAGATGGGAAAGATATATCAAGAGAAATTTCCTCTTTTCATGTAGGTCATGGAAAAATTACTACATTTACAGTTGATGCACCTACTGTTTATGTTGGAATGAAATCTGGTGCTATTCATGTCATAAAAATTAATAATGAAGGATGGAATGAGATTGAATTATTTATGCAAGATGGAAATGGAGAAAGACTAAAGATGATTGATATAGCTAAAAAAATTCTACATGGAGAACCTAAACTTGCACGAATACGAGGTAATGTAAAACGACGTGTATGTGTTTTGTATGGACACACCGCATCTGTGACTTCTCTTTGTGTTTCATCAGAGTGGGGTATTTTGGTATCATCAGCTGAAGATAATAATGTGGCAGTATGGGATATTGATCGTCATCTTTTGATACGAACAATTTCGTATCCCTTAATGTCGGTAAAATACCCTGAATCTCTTTTAACAGAAAACATCTGGCAACATCGACGTCATGGTAATAATGATATTTGGCAATATAATCTTATTTCAGTAAATGCAAAAGAAGGAGATATTATATTAGCGGGGTGTTCACAAAATGGAACACATGCTATTAGACTTTATTCCCTTAATGGATCTTTTATTGCTTCATCTGAACTTTCCGATGCTCCTGCTACTGCCATTCTCTCAGTTGGTGGGGTTGTCTTTGTTGCACATGGAACTAGTGTGCGAGTCTTGAAGGAAGTGGATCTGCAGTGGATATGTGAACTCACTCATCCTGCACTTGAAGAGTGTATTGAATCACTGGCACTTAACCCTTGTGGGACTCTTTTGGCTGCTTGTGATCGAAAGGCAACTCTTGTTACGTGGAAGGTAGCTTCTTAGTGGGGCAGGGTTGATTATATATATATATATATATATATATATATGAGGGGGAAAGGGAAAAGGAAAACAATGACAACGACGACGATAACGGAAAAAGAAACAAAAAAAAACGATACTCTATGTGGAGATATTTTTATTTTATTTTTCGTTAAAATAATTACAATTACTACACGATTATCTTTTTTTTTCTCATTTGGTACCTTGGCTGCTTTTACTTAAATTCTCGCATAAATGAGACCTTATTGCACTTCTTCTTGTGACTGGTGTTAGTCTAGTGATGCCGTTAGGGCCCCCGTGGGGGAATCGTACCTCTGTCTTTGCACGCAGGAACGATAGTAGGGGTAATGAATCGAGTCGTATAGCAGCAAGTAAATCATCCACTCTTGCTGCTGTTGTTTTTACTATTGTAGGACAAATAATTCTACTGATTATCTTATTTCTTTGGTCTCAGTTAGATAGACAAAGTATATTGGCGCTATTGTTTTGGGCTCTATGTTTTAATGTGGTAATGATATGGAATTGGAATCCTAATCCTGGATTTGTTGCGGAATCAGTAGATGCATTATCTCAAGAAGAAGAAAAACTTTTTCATTGGTGTGATATTTGCCAATTACGGCAGCCTCTTCGTTCTAAACATTGTGTAAGATGTGAACGTTGTGTACGTAAGTTTGATCATCATTGTCTATGGATTGGAGGATGTGTAGGTGAGGCGAATCATCTTCGATTCTTTTTACTACTTACAGTGGCATTAGTCTACTTGCTCTATGCATTCTCTGCATTATTGAGCTGTTTTAGTTTTTATGGCCATGACACAGTGGATGCCGGTATTGCACGTAATATTATTCCTTTTATAACTATTTTTATTTGTGGAGTTATGGCTTTATTGGTGTTCATTTTATGGGTATTACATATTATGATACTTCTGAGAAATGAGACAACGTGGGAATTTTCCAGTCGCCATCGTATTACATACCTTAGTTCTCGAAAAGGGAATCCATTTAACTGTGGTATCTGTTCAAATATTTCATTTCTCTTTCGACGTGGTCCTATCGACTGGCGACTCGTTATGCAACGAAACGAACCCGAAATTGTATAGTAAAATCTTCGTACAAATGCGCATAGAAGAAAAGAAAAACAAGAACAATCAAAAAAAAAAAAATGATGCAAACATTTTATCAATATTTTCTCCGTTTCTCTACTTTGCGTTACATTGATATTATTATTTTTTCTTTTGTTTCTTTTTAAAAACTACTCTTATATCGCAATAAACTCATCACTTCTCTTCTGTTCCTCTTATTATTATTATTATTATTATTGTTATTATCTACCTTCTCTAAAAAAGAAAGAAAGAAACGAAAAGAAAAAAGAGCCATCGCCCACACAAAGGCCCCTCGCTACTACTAAAATAGAGAACGACAGAGGCACAAGTCCAATCTCATCCAACACACGCACACGCACACTTATATAATCAGTGGTGTGCATAAGACCCCATTCTCTCTCACACTCTCGCCATCTCTTTCGCCCTTTCTGGAATGCCGGCGGAGAAGAAGAAGGGCAGGCGGCGGGCGAGGAAGTCTGTGAACCCCGTCGCCCTCGAACAGGCCCGCGTGGAGGAGGCGGAGCGGCGGCGGCGGCAGGAAAATATTCTCGTCGCCCGCCTGCAGGAGATGCGGAGCGAAGAGGCTGGCATGACCCGCGAGGCGGCGGCCGCCGTCGAGGCGCGCTGGATGGTTTTTCTGCGGGAGTGCAAGCGGAAGGAACTCATCGCGGAGATTGAAGTCGTGCGGCGGGCATTTGAAACGGCGATAGATCGAAAGAATGCCGTTATTGAAATGTTGTTTCACGACCTGGACGAGGTGGAGGAGCAGCACCGGCTGGTGTTTCATTCCCACATGACAGTAGTGGACGCCCTTATTGAGATGCAGAGTAAACGTATGGCAGAGCTGGAAGCGGAGTTTGAGGCGGATCTTCTAGAGATGAAGGGAGATTATGAAATGGAAATGGTAGAACTGGTACGTAAGCATGAATATGAGGTGGCGGATCTTAAACTTATTCTTGAAAATATGGCCACCGAGGCAGATCAGTTAGAGAAGAAACTACAAGAAGACACCTCAGAGGCGCATGATACGGCAATGGAGAAGATGGAAGAGGAAAGGAAACAAATGCAAAATGATCTTATTCGAATGAGTGAATATATTAGAGCTGAACTAGATACACGTTACAAGGAATTTATGACAACTGCCCAGGTTAATATGAAGGATTACATGGATAAATCAAAGGAAGATGCGGAAACGACAGAGCGCATCGCTTCGCAGATTAAACGTATTGAAAAATTACAAGAAAGTGTGACCTCATGGAGAACAAATTTGGCTCGTAATGCTAAGGAATGGGAGCAAAAAAATACTGCTATTCAACAAGAGAGAGATGCTACTATTCGGCATTTAAAAGCGCTTAAAAATAAAATGCAAAACTGGAGGAATAAAGAAGCTTCTAGACTTGCTGAAGTTATAAAGAATGCCAAAGATAGTGAAGATCAGCTACGTAATGTAGCATCACGGGCTGAGAAGATATTAAGATTGGTAGAACTAAGTAAACCTCTAGAAACAGAACGTGAACAGGTTCTTTCATTTGAATCAAATATCTCAACAAATGAGATTGAACAAGAAGTAAAACGTTTGATTGCAAGTGATGATGCAGTACAATTAAAGGATGAGGCTCTTGCAGAAGATGGAGCAGCATTCTCAGAAGAATGGCGGTTGTTGGAACGCTTTTGGATAAAGTATAATAAGGTGGTCCTTGATAATGTCGCCATATCACAAGAGAAACATCATCTAGAGGAGGAAAATCAAAAGCTTCAAGTCTTACTTAAACAATACTTGAATGAAATTAGTGTCAATGATACTGTTATGCAAGGACCCAATACTCTCTTACTCACCAGTAAGGTTCCTAATGTGGTAGAGGCACATAACAAATCCAACCAGTCCAGTCGTGGGTACAACACTGTGGTAGAAGGGAACAAGTTTATTAGAGATGTATCAAAACAACAAGTGGCGCTTCGCTAAGATATACCATGTGCGCAAGCGAGTGAAAAAAAAATTAGAGAGATAAAAATGAAAGGATGGAAAGAGGAAAAATAATAAAAAACAAAAAAAAAAACAGTGAAATTCCATGTATGTCTATTTTTGTTTTGTTTTGCCTTTTCCTTTTTTTTCTTTCTTTTTTTGGTGTATACACCATAAAGTTCGTTCCTTCCTTACTCTTAATATCTTTGTCTTGACGCTCAAGTTGTTTTTTTTCCTGATGTAAAGTTGGTTTTTTTCTTTTTTTTGTTTGGCAAACCGAAGAAACATGTACAAAAAAAAAGTACGCTGAAAAGAGTTCAATGAGGATGTGGGTAAAGTGTGCCAAGATTTTATTTGATTTCAGCATGTAAAACCAAAAAATAAATAAATAAATAAAACAGGTTGGATAGACCAAATATGAATTTTTCCTCCTTTATTTTTGTTTTTGTTTTTGCCTTCCTTTCTCTCTGTTTCTATATATATAGGACTACTTTTTGAAGGTCATAATACATAATTGATGAGACACTTTATTCTCAGAGAGTATTCTGTACGGCGCCTTTGTGGTTTTCCCTGCCGTTTCTTTGGTAGCACTGTGGAGGCGCCTGAGGCTATTCGAGAGATTCTCGCCGCCGATGAACGGGATCAACGTAAGCGAGAATTGGCTGTAGATACAAGGTCTGTTGTTTTCACAAGTGCCTCGAGTGCTGATCACAGACCACGAATAGCCGCGGCTGAAGCCTTTGATGTGGCCGCCGCAGCACTACCACAACCTCCTAATTTTTGCTTTATGAGTGTTTCATTGGATTATGCCGGAATGATTGATGCCCCTGAAGTTGTATGGTATAACTTATGCAAAGTCAATGGAGTGACACCATCAAATGTGAAACCACAACAACTTCATATGGTGGGTGGTGCTGTACGACACCAACGGCCTGGGGGTGGTTATATTCAATTATTACTTGGTTGTGTACCAGACTTGGAAAGCGATGTTTTTACCTTTGATGCGATTCCTGAAGTAGAGGATTTAACAGAATCCAAGAGACCACCACCAGCAATTTGTTTTTCTTTACTAGATAATAAGCTAGCACTGCAATATGAACGTGTGCTGTCTGGTCACCTTCAGGTTTTAGGCGAGCGGCTTAATGGATTGCCAATTGTAGGAGGTATTTGTCCTCCAGCATTTAAGACGGAGGATAGTAATAATGTAAAAAACAATGAAAATAATGATGCTAATGTTAGTGATGCTGACTCTGTAGCGAATGAAATGGGAGACTCTGTTTTCTTTATTAATGATCGTGTATATACTGGAAGTGCGGCAGGTGTGGTTCTGCGTAGTTCAATGTTGAAAGGACATCAGGTGAATGTTGTCCCATCAATCAGTGTAAAAACGGTTCAGTTAACTTCTGTAAGCTGCACAGATGGGATTTACAATATTATGACTTTAGATGGACAAAAGGCTACAGAAGTTATTAAAGATGTTTACTGTTCCAGCGATTTACAAGGAAAAACATGTAAAGTATTCCTTGGTATTCGACACGATAACGTTTGTATTCCTCTCTCTTTCATTGGTCATCCAGAGAGCGGTCAATTACATTTCACAGCTCCAAAAGGAGTAGCAGTGAAATCTGGAGATATTATTGACTTGGTTGTAGATGAAACAGAATTAGATTCTGAAACTGCAGCTAGCCTTATTATAGGTTTACAAGAAAAACTTTCGGTTACTCACGTTACAAAAGACATTACTGTAGCTCGTGAAGCGCGTAAAAATATTGTAGCATCCTCTGTTGCTGCCTTCCACTTTTCACATGGTGGAATGAATGTTATCGCACGTCCTGAAGTAAATGTAACACTTGGAAACTCCACTGTTCTGTTTGCCCCTTCACTACTGCAACGTTGTATAGGGAAATACTGCCCAACATCAGGATTCTTTTGCCCGGGCCAGATCATTTCATTAGGTAATACCACAGGGGTTTATGCAAGGTCTAGCAGCTACTGTTTTCTTGAAGGACTCAAGTAGTAGTGTGGCAGCTTTGCGAATAGATAAAAGGGAGGGAAAGAGGGGGAACAAAAAAAAGAAAAGAAAAAAATAGTTTTTTGTTTTGTTTTTGATACCCAGTTGTATTTCTTGTTACCGGTACTTACTGGAATATGTGTGATACCTGATTTCTCTTTCTAGGTGTTTTTAGATCCAATTTTTCTGGGTAACAACACATTTTCTTATTTGTATGGCCTTGCTGTACAACATTTTATTTTTTTACTTTTGTGTGTGTGTTATTGTGTGTTTTTTATTTTTATTTTTTTAATTGTGCTCCTTTTTATTTTCTTTTTCATGGTCTCTCTTTCTGCTCTCTCTCTCTCTCTCTTTCTTCTTTCTTATTACAAATGCATCTATGTATTTCCGTCCCTTACCATTAAGGTACATTCCAGACTAGTCCCGGAGAGGTAGAAGAGAGACCCACACTCTCATATATATATATATATATATATATATATATATATATATATCCATTAGGTCCATATGACATGTGCACAGCTGAACTTTGACTGCAGTACGGTTGTGTATGGCGGGTGGTCACCGGCGGAGTTGCATCATTGCGCCCCGCAGTTAGATGTACTCGCCAGCCGTCAGTCGCCTATCGCCGTTTTAGAAACAATCGCCGTTCGTCTGCGTCCATCAATGTTGTACGCCCCATTTGAAACACTGCGTTGTTTTTGGAATCCACTACAGAAGGAATTCCCGTCCGGGGCGGAGGTATTACGGTCTGGCGCCACATGTTGTATGCGAGTTACATGGAATAACCGGGGCACAAGTCAGTCTGCGTCTACAGATGATATGACGGAGAAAGGGATATGGTTTAGGTTTGTATCGACGTTTCAACACAGAAAGTATAGCTTTGAGAGATCACCAAAGCAGTTAACAGTTCTTCTTAGTGTATTACAGATTAGTTTTCCACATCTTTTGGTGCCTGTAGCAAAGGAACCTACACTTCAGGTGGCTCGAAGTCTATTAGGTTTTGTTGAAACACACACAGAAGATCTCTGTGCATACTTACCCCTACTTTATTTCCTGTATGAATTGGATGATAGAAGTGTGGTTAATTTTTTTAACTCTTTAGAAGAAATTGTGCAACGAAGACAATCACACGAATGCAACCTGAATGATGCTCTTAGACCTAGAGAGTCATCTTGGTTTGGTTGGAGTGCACCAAAACCAATATCAGGGGAAACAAGCCTCTCTGATGATATTGCTTTTATGGATGCACATGTCGATCGTCTGCCTCTAACATTAAAGACAAAATTTTTGTTTATTCAAGCAAGAATGGAAGCGTTAAAGCGAGCACAAGATGCCGCGGTAGCCCTTCGAGATGCACTCATAGAGGATGTAGACGCCTTTGAATCTACGGTGGAGTTTTTTGGACGTTCACAGGGGAAATTAGTGTGGTATGGTTGTGAGGGATGGGGTGTGCAACCCACGTTATCATCATCATCCTCCTCATCCTCTGAGGGAAATGGACAAAAGGAAGAAAATAAACAACAACAGCAACAAAATGAGGATGTACGATATTATGTTACAGGAGATACTGATATACAAATAGTAAGAGAGGTTGTCGTAGAATTTATGAATGTTTCAAGTGTTTTACGAGGTCAAGTATTTGGTCCTATACTTACTGCATTGGTAGATTCTGTGCGGACATCTGGGGTGACGGCAAATGCGCAATACAGATATTTGAGATATTTGTTAGATTGTGCCAGAGTAGTTGTATACAATGAGCCATTTCTTACTGATGCAAAAGAAATTCCTAAGAGTTCTCTGGTAGCCCAGAATCCTCTATTACTTCGTCAAGTAAGTGAACACCACGGAAAGATGCGTCAGTTATTACGAGCATTTAAGCTAAACATGGATGATGAACTGCGTATATCGGAGCGGGTAATGCGTAAGTCTCTCCTCTCTTGTTGTACACATTGTTACCAAGCTTTTACTACTTTCTACGATGCCTTTGATGGACGACATCATACTAAACTTATTCCATCTGGTGGCAGAAGAGATTCACCCGTTCATCCCCTGTTGCAATTCTTCTATGATAATGAAGAGGAAAAATGCAGAGGAGGAGGTAATACAGAAGAGCAAAGTAAGATGTAAAATTGGGAGGTAGAAAAATAAGGTTTCCTTTGACGGGAAACATAATCTCCTATAAGGACTTTGTACTTTTTCCAATAATACTTGTAAACTCTTTTTTTCTCTCATTCAATTTTATGTGTGTCTATGTTTTCTGTAATTGTCTGATGTTTTTTTTTTTAAGTTTTCTCATCGATCTATATTTGATCGTATCGACCTTAAGAAGACTTTGTTGTAGGTTATGGAAATAGAGAATTGCTTCACTTTGATATTTTTTCCCTATTACCAACGTTACGTCTCATTTATTTTTCTTTTTCTTCTTATCATTTTTCTTCTTATTACTATTATTCTATGGAGTATTCTACTGTTGCATTTATGAAGTTTCGCTGGGATGAGCCATGTACGTGGGGCGGCTCAAGACACTACTGTGCCGCAATGGCCCGCTAACCTTGATGTCCCCACACAACTGTTGCTGGAGTCTATCAGAGAAATGAATGTTGTGGATGTGCGGAAGGCACTGGATAACGGGGCGGATGTGGATGTTGTAAATAAAGAAGATGGCGATAAAACAGTGTTACATATGGTTGCTGCTCAAAGTTCTGAGGCGTGTCTTATGGTACTTCTCAAACATTCCAGAAAACCCAAATTTTGCACGGATTCAAATGGTCAAACACCACAACATATATGTGCCAAATCGAGTATTACTCTCACTTCCCTCGTACTTCTCATTGCAACATATGGAATGACAGAAGTACAAGACCACCATGGAGATACTTTTCTACATTGCTTGATGAGAAACATAAATATTCCTGAAGGACAACAATTTGAGTTTGTAAGGTGGGTGACTGCTCAAGAGGCATCTTCTCGAGTATTAAACAAAACAAATCACAAGAATGAGACTGTGTTAGATGTGGTATTAAAATCAGGGAGGTATAGTGGATATTTTTTAGATGTCCTATTGAGAAGTGGAGCCCGTGAAGGGAAGGATATTTTTACTATTGAACATCGTAACTTAATGGACTTAGAGGATAAGGAACGTCGAAAGATTATTGAAAATGAAGGAAAACGTTGGCGTCGATTATACCGTACATTTATCAAATATCATAGTTTATTAAATCTTTACTTATCAAAACGTGCGCGTGTTGTGAATAAGGAGGAGTATGGACGTTGTCAACTTTGGCTTCGTGAACACAATGAACGGGGATTCATAGCTACGCAGGCTGTAGAAGGAATTGTTAGGATAAATACTATGGAAAGAGAGCGACGAGTGATGAAATGGAAAGAAGAAAAAGAAGAAGAAAAAAAACAACAGATACAATCATCTGGAGTACTCATGCCCTTATTAGCTACTGAAGAGAAGACACCTATTCATAAATTTGTCGTTTCTCCGGATATGGATGCTCCTTCTGGTGGTGCTATTCCCCATCACACGTTAGGTACAGTAGTAGAACATGTGAGTAATATTGATGTAGAAAAAACATTACAGAGAAATAGGGAACGCACTGCCGTTACTGCAATAATGTTTTACTATCGTCTATATAAAAAACGAAAATTAAGAAAATTGCTGTTACAAGAGTGGTTACAGGAGACGGTAAAAATTGTACCTGAGGCTGTGCTACGCATCCAAGCTCATGGACGTGCTTACCTTGTACGACGAGAATGTTGGAATTCATTTTGGAGTATATTGATGGTACAACGAGTATGGAGACAGATTGTACTGAATCGACGTCGTAGGGCTATTGATATTATTCGTAGTGAAATTGAACGTTGTTGCCTTCAACAACGTGTGAAGTTGTTTATTGTTGAAGGGCTACAACGTCGTGTAAAGGAAAGGATCCGTGGTGTGATGCGGGCGGTAACACAGTTACTATGGAGAGAAAATTTTTGTGCGGCTTTTTGTGAAATAGTTTTTCGTAGGAAACGTGAACGTTCACCTAATATTAAATGTGAAAGTCGATTTAAGCGTTTACAGAAACTGCAACTACGTATGCTGAAATGGTTTTTACTTGTACAGTTTCTTTTGGCTTTATTTATGACTGTCTTTCTTGGTACAATGCCTGAATCATCTAATACTCAAATTACCATGTCTGTTGATATTACAGTAAGCCTAATACTACTTTTAATGCAATTGGCTATGCCTTTACAGCTATGGCAAATATTTGATTGTATCATTATTTTTACCGGTTTTATTTGCGCTTGTACTAAGTGTCGAAGTGGAGTGTGTATTCTTATGTTATTAACACTTAAGCTACCTTTTGTTATTCGCGAATTTTTTCCTGGTAATTCAGGAACAAGTACCTACTGTCGAGCTATTGAACAAGCTGGATTTCATCTAATTCTACTATCTCCACTAGGCCTTGCTGGTGTTGGCTCAGCAATTCGCGGTTTATTATTAAGTGATGCTCTCTTAACAAGAACTGGAAATTGGGGATCTGTATTTTTGGCGGTATGGAGTACACCTTCCCAACAGTATATGATTAATCAACTAGAGAAGCGAGTTGAATCATTTGAACAAGTGAAATATCCTTTATTAAATGTATTACCTGCTCAAATGCAAATGTCAAAACATTACTTTGTAGAAGGAGATTATATACTACTACAGGAACGAACCTCTATTGTACAATTACTAGTTGCTAATTTAATTCTCTTATTTTGGACTTGGACTGCTGTAATTCTTGGTGTACATGATGCGATTCGAAAACATTACGATATTAGTGATGAAACAAAGCTAAGAAAAGACAAAAGTAGGTTTAGAGATACAAAAAAGATGGAACTTCTTAATGAAGCACATCGAGCCAAAAATATGACAGCATTGGGTAAACAATTAGATGGTCTCTTATGGGAAGCGGATGTACGTGCGGCAAAGGAAGCTATTGATGCATCACATTATGACCATAAGGCGGATAATACAGTTCATAAATTTGTACGACGAGTACAGGATAGTGTTATTGCTGGTGAAATGGAACTGGGAAAGTTGAATAAGACGGGAATATCATTCTTTAATGCGCGTATCACCGCCGAGTGGGGAAAGTGGGATTGCCGTAATGAGCATCCAGAGTCAAGGTTTATGTACGATATTGGTATTATTGAAGCAGCACTAGGGATGCGTGAACGTCGAACTTTTGCTGAAAAACTTATGCGACGACAATGGATAGGCCCTGTAAGTAGGAGAGAGACTACAGTATTGATGGTTGTTGTGGTCGTCATGGCAATTTTTCAACCAAACAATTATTGGATGGAGATGACCTTCAGTATTATTTTCGCCGTAGAATTAATTCTTTCTTTATTATTTCTCCGCATAGAATTTATTTTTAGTCACTACATCCGGCTTATTATTCGTCTTTTCTGTGTGGCGGTAGGGTTTATTCCATCTGCGATACCATTTGTTGTTTTCCGTTGCCTTCGGTTTTGTGAGGGATGGTCCAGTATATTTCAAGTATCTGGTATGACACGTTATGGAATTGCTTATACACTACTAACCTTTGTTAACATGTGGATGATCTGCTTTGTTGCCATGAAACAGCTTGGCGCCGAAACGAAGGGAAGAAGTATTTGTAATGGTGAATTAAATTGTTTTCTTACAAGTGTACGGGAAATGGTTTTACCTACTTGGACTCCTATAAATATTAATATAGTTTCTGTGGCTCCAGTAGCTTATCTTATTATTATCGTGTTTCAACTAGTGTTTGTTCCATTTGCTGTTACTATTGCATTACATCCTCTGTTACAGCTTTCAAGTTTTATTGGACGATTTATCCGATTAGTCGTACAAAGCCTACACCACGATGTTGTTGAATATATCAATAGTTATGTGGAAGGTCCATTGTGGTTTTTGCACTGGCGATTGCACAGTGAGCTCCCTGCTGCAATTATCACAAAATTACGCATGTGGGTGTACGATGTAAGGCGTAGAGCTGGAGAATATCATAGGATTAATAGATTTTCATTACGGAGGAGAGCTCGCATATCTAATGCCAGCTATGTTAGTCCTGTAGCATACGCTTGTGAAGGTGAGGATGGTAAATATATTGAAGAAAGTATAGTTTCAAGGTCTCAATTTGCATCTTTTGAAGAGAATGAAGTTTACCATAATCCATCAGTAGCAAAGCATCGAACTTTTCTTCGTTTGAGTCGGGCTCTTCGTCAACCTATTATTCACTACATTAACTCTATTTTAACTGTAATATCAGTATTATTTCTCTGGGCTGTAGATGCTTCTTCTACCTTAAAAGATCCTGTAGCGTTAATTGCTATTGTTTTCCATGTGATAAGTATGATTTCATCAGTTGTCCTTATTCCAAGGGATGCTTCCGCTATTCTTACATTAGTAAGTGTGGTTGCTCTTGCAGTTTCACTTGGATTGCAATACAGCCATAATAAAAATTTTCGCTCATATTTTTGTATAAGATTTCTTTCACTTCTCCGTTTGGGGCAGGTTCATGTGCCATTTTTATTTAGGATACACCGTTTTACACGTATGCGAAGTATTTTTTTTAAATCTGGTTTTAGTATACTTTTTCCTGTAATTGTCACGGGTGTCACTGTATGTATTGTGGAATTGCTTCGTTCACAGGTGTATTTGGTAAAATATTATAATCCTTTAGAAAATAATGAAACATCTGAAGATATGTGGTCTCTACCTAGGCGTTTGGCTTCTCAACCTCGGCGTAATAAATGGTACCCAAATGGAGATGATACTAGAGAATTACTAAGGTACTACTTTAGTGAAGATATGGATATCTTTTTTTCTTTGTTTAATCTCTGGGTACTTCCTGCATGTTGTGTGGCAACCGTGTTAACATATTTACGATGGGTTAATACTAATCTTCTTGATTCTCAGTGCCTCGTAATTAACGCCATTCAACTACTAGAAGATCCTTTAACATTAGCAAGATTTAAGACGTATCGTTTTTATTTTCGTTGGATAGGTCACGTTTTTCTAGTATTAAGTCTACTTTTTGGAATCATTATAAGTCCTACCACAGACGCTACCTCAGATGATCACAAATTATTTTTCGCAATAGAAGTCTTCTTTACATGTATGGGGTTTATTGATAGTTTTTTACGTCTTGTATTTGCTATACATCGTTGTATTAGTTCATGGGCGGCCTGGGCTTGTATGCCGCGAGTTCTTCTAGAGAAGGGTGTTTTGGTGGGTAATACGATACTTCTTTTAGCTGAGTTAGTACAATTGTTATACTGGTCTTGTGCATTTCCGTTAGCTTTGACGCTACTGGTGGAACGTAATTCGTGTTTAATTGATCCAAACTCATATGCATTATATTTCATAACTCTACGCTTTTTACTCTTGATTCGAATGCTTCCTCGTCAGTATGTACTTTCAGTTGCACTGAGAGGGGAGGTTTTTATTTTTGCTGGAGGTTGTGTTGTGGTTTATTTTATTGCTGCTGCTAGCGCACTCGCTGATGCATATGTTGGTAGTACTGGAGTTCCCATGTCAACACAAATGTGGGCACACGCACTTGGTGATCTTTGTCGACAAACTCTTACATCGGCAGGACCGGTTTCGGTAAGAGGATTGTGGACACCTCCAAACTACACTCATATTATTCAGGATATGTTGGCATCTAATGAAAGTATTCGTGTAGTAACAACGGATTATACATCTTGGCCATTTCTTTTGGGACTTGCTGTTGTCGGAAAGGTGGTGCTTGCATCTGTACTTGGTCTTACGATTGGGGCATTCTTTGTTCCTCTGCGTTTTCTTATATTCGGTTCAATGCCAAAGCAAGCCTCATTTCTTTACGAGACACTACGTGGTGGAACAGACGCTATTGTTGACGTTGGTGCACGTTTGCACGATGACATGCGACCTGATGATCGTAAAAAAATACAACATCGGAAGTTTACACGTGTATTTCGCGCTCGAGGTATTCCCATGTGGCTTTTGCCTCATCTTCTTGAAGAGCTTTGCCTCTTTAAGCCTGGCCAACAACGTCGATTGATGTTTATACTTGAACAGCTCTTTGTGTTCCTCCCAATAGCAGAAAAACGGGCACGCTGCGTAGCGGAATACACAGACGAATGGGACTTATACAGCATAGGTGGTCCTGGTTGTATTTCCTTTACGACACTGCCTGTGTACCCAGAAGAGACGCATGCAGGTAATAACGATAGAAATACAGTTTCTGCTAACTCACGATATATCTCGCCACTACGTCTGGTGCAAGTACTCGCGCTATTGGAGTATGAATTTCCACCACATTCCTCTGTGGGATCAAAAATATGGCTTGAGTTCTTTAAAGTAGCGCAACGTATTCGTGGGGCGACACTCATGCAGTCTCTGTGGCGCATGTACTCAGCAGTGAAAACCTTTGAAATGAACACAAATCGCAGTATGACGGACATCATAATAGCAAGCAGATTAAGACGCGCATTCCGGCGGAATCGAATGCTTTCTCGGGTGAGTTTTCTCCGCCACACTACGTTTGAAGAAGCGGTGCGGTTCCAGCCTAATATCTTCAATCCCGGCACCGGTCACTACGATGTACTCAACCGACTTCGGAATCATTTCACGGAGTTACAACCCACAAAAAAACTATGTCCGCACAAGAGTGCTGGACTCTCTTCTCTCCTGTCGAGCGAGGTGTCAACATTAACAGTAACACGAGGAGTAGCAGATGCTTCTACGGGAAATGATCAGAGACCGTGTAACAAATACAGGAATCCCTTGGAGCAAACACCACGTGATTTTCGGCATATCTCGACCTACTTAACAAGAACAACATCTAGTGACGAAAGCTATGATAATCGTAACGTTAATGGCATCGAGATGATGGTACACAACAATCCAGCATTGGTTCCTCACGGCAATAAAAATAGCTAGGCAGTATTATCAATGGAGGAAGTATATATGTATACATATATATATATCGTAACACAAATAAAGAAAGATTTTAAGAAACACACATACAGAACGCAGCCCACAAAAAAAGTGACAAAAACACGCGTTACATCCCTTAAATTTTAAGTATTTCCCTTGCTTAAGGTTGCTTTCATAGTCTAGTGTTCCTTGATTTTCAATTATCGCTGATACTGTTTCTTCCCTCAGGAGAGTATACTGTTAATTGAGAACGAAAGAAAAATGACAAGACGTTAATTCCATGTGAAACTATAACTTTCACATGTACTTGATTCTTTCCTTCTTTCCACTGATATGTTCCTCCTTGGAGTTGCTTCTTCCGTGGCGTGGTGCATTGTCAAGCAGCCAAACTAGAAAAAAAAACCAAGAAAGGTTTGTTTATTGTGTTTTCAAGTTAGAGAAGAGGGGAAGGTGTTCTTCCTGCAGGTAAAGACAATAGTTTCCACTGTTTATCTATTTTTGTTTGTTTGTTTGTTTTTGTTGTGGTTTTTTGTACTGTTTTGTGCCTTTGACTGCGTTCACTTCCTCATTTACGTATTGGGGTTGTGGGGCACTAACACAGGCGTCCATCAGTTAATAAGCATCGACACATATACGTGTGTATATATACATATACTTATCGTTGCGAAGGGACTCCAACTAACAAATGGGTTGTGGTGCATCAGCGGCATCCGTTCAATCCCGTCACCTGAGCGGAGTGGCGCAGCCCAGCAAACCTCCTGTGAACAGGAATGACATAAACCGTATGACGTGGGATAACTCTATAACCAGTGATGAGGTTAAACCCACTGTGCAGGATAACTTCTGTAGAGTAATGGACCGTGCTGTGCATGAGCTGCACATGCGGCAACGGGGTGGACCCACGGCACTTGACGCGGATGAGACGGAGGCTGTATTGCTGCTCTCACGGGAGCTGGATAACATGCGTGCGATGCTCAAGTCGAAGAATGTGACTGCGCTGGGGACGTGGCAGCTGGTCGAGAAGCAGGATGAGATGGACCGCTTTGCGCAGGAGATTTACAAGGAGATCTTATCAAAGAGCCCGAAGACCATGGCGCTATTCTACGGTGTTGAAATGAGTGAGCAGGCGAAGCAGCTTGGTCGGATGCTTGCAACGGCTATTCATGTGTTCGATAAGCCGGATGTGGCGCAACAAATTTTCACTTCTGTAGGGGCACGTCATCGTGCATATGGTGTTACCATGGAACATTATAAACTGATGCGTGATGCCTTTTTTTGAAGTGTTTCCACGATTTGTAAGCAAGAGTGTGTTTGAGGGATCTCGGGAAGAATGGGTGGTTTTCTGGTCAAAGCTACTGGAATCTGTTGAGCGTGGCAGCGAAAGTGCCCGGGGTGAAAAGTATGGGAAAATCCGTCAAGATGAGACTGTTAAGCGGATACAAGAGGAATTTGGGCTTATCAGCGAACGTCAGAAGGGGCTTGATCCGCCCAAACGCTTTGTTGGGGTTATGTATGCCAAGGCTATTGAGCTGAACAGTAGTTTGGCTGTTTTCGATGCCCTCAGGGATCTTCGTTCCAGTAGACGCGTGTTCCAGTCTATAACTGATGTTATCAATGGCCTGGGTGACATGGAGAAGATGAAAGAGTACCTGCTGGAGCTGGGTGCCCGGCATGTGGCTTACAATGTCACAGCCAAACATATGAAGATGTTCACTGAACCCTTTATTTACACGTGCCGTCACTTTCTGGAAGATGAATGGAATATGGCGATGGAGTCCCGCTTCCTGTGGGTGTGGGAATTCATGTTGAAATGGCTCTCTTCTGGAATGGAGGGTAATGTCAAGAGTATGGAGAACACCCGAGCCCCTAATGGCGTAGAGCCGTTTTGTCTGCTTATTGTCGACATTGAGGGAAGCACGCAGCTGTGGGCGAGGGATTCACATTTGATGAGATTGGCGGTCAAAATTACCATCGCATTGTGCGTTTTATTATTGCTCTTTACAATGCATATGAGGTGAAGACAGTTGGTGACTCCTTTATGATTGCGTGTCGGGACGTATATGTGGGCCTTCAGATTGCCCTTTCAGTTCAGATGGAGTTGATGCGCGCATCCCCCATAACGCCTGGGTTCAAAATGCTTGAACAGACAGAGGGTGGTGGTGATCCCTCCTGTTGGCGTAACGACACCATTCGTGTGCGTGTGGCTTTGCAGCACTGTACCGATGCTGTTGCTGTCTACGACACAGTTTACCAGAGATATGATTACTACGGTCCCTCGGTAAACTGCTGTTCCCACATTAAAGGTGTTGGATGTGGTGGACAAATACTAATGTCGAAGGAGTCTCTTGATGTTCTCAGGGCACTGCCGGCGTTTCACGACGATCCCTGTCCCATTGATCTTCGACAGATAAAGATTGACACCACCTTGGAGGACTCGAGGGGTCTTGATGAGTTTATCACTGTGACGGATGTGGGCCCCAGGGTCTTGAAGGACCTTGCCCAACCAGTACATTTGGTGAGCATTACCCCCAAGTGCCTGAGCGGAAGGCAGTTTTCGTACGAGAAAAAAGGTTGATTGGGAACTTTTATTACTGTGTATTTCTTTTTTTAATTGTTTAGGGTCATTATGATGCGTTTATTTCTTTCGCCATTCAACCGTCTGGTGTGGTATTTTCGTATTTCTATTCCTTGGCAATGCAAAGGGGAAAACACGACACTCTTGATATTTGTGTGCTGGACGCAATGTGAATATCGCCCTGTACTGCACCGCGTCTGGTGTGTGTTCTTTGGGTGCTCACTGTGGCCCTGGTGTCTTTTCTTTTTTTTTCTTTTCTGTGTTTATGCCTTCTTGGAGTTTGTATTTGCGCTCTTTTACCTTTTTTCGTGAGACATTTCTTTCTCTTGTTGTTGCCTTTTGAAGGCAGGATTTGCAATGCTGCAGTGGTGTGGCGTTTCATGTTGTTTGCTGTCTTACTTCTGGGATATCCTTCTTTCTCCTTTCTGGGTGGAAAGATCTCTTGGGGTACTGACGCTGATGAGATTTTCTTCTTTTCTGTCTTTTTTCCCTTTCCTCCTTGGAGTTGCTTCTTCCGTGGCGTGGTGCATTGTCAAGCAGCCAAACTAGAAAAAAAAACCAAGAAAGGTTTGTTTATTGTGTTTTCAAGTTAGAGAAGAGGGGAAGGTGTTCTTCCTGCAGGTAAAGACAATAGTTTCCACTGTTTATCTATTTTTGTTTGTTTGTTTGTTTTTGTTGTGGTTTTTTGTACTGTTTTGTGCCTTTGACTGCGTTCACTTCCTCATTTACGTATTGGGGTTGTGGGGCACTAACACAGGCGTCCATCAGTTAATAAGCATCGACACATATACGTGTGTATATATACATATACTTATCGTTGCGAAGGGACTCCAACTAACAAATGGGTTGTGGTGCATCAGCGGCATCCGTTCAATCCCGTCACCTGAGCGGAGTGGCGCAGCCCAGCAAACCTCCTGTGAACAGGAATGACATAAACCGTATGACGTGGGATAACTCTATAACCAGTGATGAGGTTAAACCCACTGTGCAGGATAACTTCTGTAGAGTAATGGACCGTGCTGTGCATGAGCTGCACATGCGGCAACGGGGTGGACCCACGGCACTTGACGCGGATGAGACGGAGGCTGTATTGCTGCTCTCACGGGAGCTGGATAACATGCGTGCGATGCTCAAGTCGAAGAATGTGACTGCGCTGGGGGCGTGGCAGCTGGTCGAGAAGCAGGATGAGATGGACCGCTTTGCGCAGGAGATTTACAAGGAGATCTTATCAAAGAGCCCGAAGACCATGGCGCTATTCTACAGTGTTGAAATGAGTGAGCAGGCGAAGCAGCTTGGTCGGATGCTTGCAACGGCTATTCATGTGTTCGATAAGCCGGATGTGGCGCAACAAATTTTCACTTCTGTAGGGGCACGTCATCGTGCATATGGTGTTACCATGGAACATTATAAACTGATGCGTGATGCCTTTTTTGAAGTGTTTCCACGATTTGTAAGCAAGAGTGTGTTTGAGGGATCTCGGGAAGAATGGGTGGTTTTCTGGTCAAAGCTACTGGAATCTGTTGAGCGTGGCAGCGAAAGTGCCCGGGGTGAAAAGTATGGGAAAATCCGTCAAGATGAGACTGTTAAGCGGATACAAGAGGAATTTGGGCTTATCAGCGAACGTCAGAAGGGGCTTGATCCGCCCAAACGCTTTGTTGGGGTTATGTATGCCAAGGCTATTGAGCTGAACAGTAGTTTGGCTGTTTTCGATGCCCTCAGGGATATTCGTTCCAGTAGACGCGTGTTCCAGTCTATAACTGATGTTATCAATGGCCTGGGTGACATGGAGAAGATGAAAGAGTACCTGCTGGAGCTGGGTGCCCGGCATGTGGCTTACAATGTCACAGCCAAACATATGAAGATGTTCACTGAACCCTTTATTTACACGTGCCGTCACTTTCTGGAAGATGAATGGAATATGGCGATGGAGTCCCGCTTCCTGTGGGTGTGGGAATTCATGTTGAAATGGCTCTCTTCTGGAATGGAGGGTAATGTCAAGAGTATGGAGAACACCCGAGCCCCTAATGGCGTAGAGCCGTTTTGTCTGCTTATTGTCGACATTGAGGGAAGCACGCAGCTGTGGGCGAGGGATTCACATTTGATGAGATTGGCGGTCAAAAATTACCATCGCATTGTGCGTTTTATTATTGCTCTTTACAATGCATATGAGGTGAAGACAGTTGGTGACTCCTTTATGATTGCGTGTCGGGACGTATATGTGGGCCTTCAGATTGCCCTTTCAGTTCAGATGGAGTTGATGCGCGCATCCCCCATAACGCCTGGGTTCAAAATGCTTGAACAGACAGAGGGTGGTGGTGATCCCTCCTGTTGGCGTAACGACACCATTCGTGTGCGTGTGGCTTTGCAGCACTGTACCGATGCTGTTGCTGTCTACGACACAGTTTACCAGAGATATGATTACTACGGTCCCTCGGTAAACTGCTGTTCCCACATTAAAGGTGTTGGATGTGGTGGACAAATACTAATGTCGAAGGAGTCTCTTGATGTTCTCAGGGCACTGCCGGCGTTTCACGACGATCCCTGTCCCATTGATCTTCGACAGATAAAGATTGACACCACCTTGGAGGACTCGAGGGGTCTTGATGAGTTTATCACTGTGACGGATGTGGGCCCCAGGGTCTTGAAGGACCTTGCCCAACCAGTACATTTGGTGAGCATTACCCCAAGTGCCTGAGCGGAAGGCAGTTTTCGTACGAGAAAAAAGGTTGATTGGGAACTTTTATTACTGTGTATTTCTTTTTTTAATTGTTTAGGGTCATTATGATGCGTTTATTTCTTTCGCCATTCAACCGTCTGGTGTGGTATTTTCGTATTTCTATTCCTTGGCAATGCAAAGGGGAAAACACGACACTCTTGATATTTGTGTGCTGGACGCAATGTGAATATCGCCCTGTACTGCACCGCGTCTGGTGTGTGTTCTTTGGGTGCTCACTGTGGCCCTGGTGTCTTTTCTTTTTTTTTCTTTTCTGTGTTTATGCCTTCTTGGAGTTTGTATTTGCGCTCTTTTACCTTTTTTCGTGAGACATTTCTTTCTCTTGTTGTTGCCTTTTGAAGGCAGGATTTGCAATGCTGCAGTGGTGTGGCGTTTCATGTTGTTTGCTGTCTTACTTCTGGGATATCCTTCTTTCTCCTTTCTGGGTGGAAAGATCTCTTGGGGTACTGACGCTGATGAGATTTTCTTCTTTTCTGTCTTTTTTCCCCTTTCCTCCTTGGAGTTGCTTCTTCCGTGGCGTGGTGCATTGTCAAGCAGCCAAACTAGAAAAAAAAACCAAGAAAGGTTTGTTTATTGTGTTTTCAAGTTAGAGAAGAGGGGAAGGTGTTCTTCCTGCAGGTAAAGACAATAGTTTCCACTGTTTATCTATTTTTGTTTGTTTGTTTGTTTTTGTTGTGGTTTTTGTACTGTTTTGTGCCTTTGACTGCGTTCACTTCCTCATTTACGTATTGGGGTTGTGGGGCACTAACACAGGCGTCCATCAGTTAATAAGCATCGACACATATACGTGTGTATATATACATATACTTATCGTTGCGAAGGGACTCCAACTAACAAATGGGTTGTGGTGCATCAGCGGCATCCGTTCAATCCCGTCACCTGAGCGGAGTGGCGCAGCCCAGCAAACCTCCTGTGAACAGGAATGACATAAACCGTATGACGTGGGATAACTCTATAACCAGTGATGAGGTTAAACCCACTGTGCAGGATAACTTCTGTAGAGTAATGGACCGTGCTGTGCATGAGCTGCACATGCGGCAACGGGGTGGACCCACGGCACTTGACGCGGATGAGACGGAGGCTGTATTGCTGCTCTCACGGGAGCTGGATAACATGCGTGCGATGCTCAAGTCGAAGAATGTGACTGCGCTGGGGACGTGGCAGCTGGTCGAGAAGCAGGATGAGATGGACCGCTTTGCGCAGGAGATTTACAAGGAGATCTTATCAAAGAGCCCGAAGACCATGGCGCTATTCTACGGTGTTGAAATGAGTGAGCAGGCGAAGCAGCTTGGTCGGATGCTTGCAACGGCTATTCATGTGTTCGATAAGCCGGATGTGGCGCAACAAATTTTCACTTCTGTAGGGGCACGTCATCGTGCATATGGTGTTACCATGGAACATTATAAACTGATGCGTGATGCCTTTTTTGAAGTGTTTCCACGATTTGTAAGCAAGAGTGTGTTTGAGGGATCTCGGGAAGAATGGGTGGTTTTCTGGTCAAAGCTACTGGAATCTGTTGAGCGTGGCAGCGAAAGTGCCCGGGGTGAAAAGTATGGGAAAATCCGTCAAGATGAGACTGTTAAGCGGATACAAGAGGAATTTGGGCTTATCAGCGAACGTCAGAAGGGGCTTGATCCGCCCAAACGCTTTGTTGGGGTTATGTATGCCAAGGCTATTGAGCTGAACAGTAGTTTGGCTGTTTTCGATGCCCTCAGGGATCTTCGTTCCAGTAGACGCGTGTTCCAGTCTATAACTGATGTTATCAATGGCCTGGGTGACATGGAGAAGATGAAAGAGTACCTGCTGGAGCTGGGTGCCCGGCATGTGGCTTACAATGTCACAGCCAAACATATGAAGATGTTCACTGAACCCTTTATTTACACGTGCCGTCACTTTCTGGAAGATGAATGGAATATGGCGATGGAGTCCCGCTTCCTGTGGGTGTGGGAATTCATGTTGAAATGGCTCTCTTCTGGAATGGAGGGTAATGTCAAGAGTATGGAGAACACCCGAGCCCCTAATGGCGTAGAGCCGTTTTGTCTGCTTATTGTCGACATTGAGGGAAGCACGCAGCTGTGGGCGAGGGATTCGCATTTGATGGGATTGGCGGTCAAAAATTACCATCGCATTGTGCGTTTTATTATTGCTCTTTACAATGCATATGAGGTGAAGACAGTTGGTGACTCCTTTATGATTGCGTGTCGGGACGTATATGTGGGCCTTCAGATTGCCCTTTCAGTTCAGATGGAGTTGATGCGCGCATCCCCCATAACGCCTGGGTTCAAAATGCTTGAACAGACAGAGGGTGGTGGTGATCCCTCCTGTTGGCGTAACGACACCATTCGTGTGCGTGTGGCTTTGCAGCACTGTACCGATGCTGTTGCTGTCTACGACACAGTTTACCAGAGATATGATTACTACGGTCCCTCGGTAAACTGCTGTTCCCACATTAAAGGTGTTGGATGTGGTGGACAAATACTAATGTCGAAGGAGTCTCTTGATGTTCTCAGGGCACTGCCGGCGTTTCACGACGATCCCTGTCCCATTGATCTTCGACAGATAAAGATTGACACCACCTTGGAGGACTCGAGGGGTCTTGATGAGTTTATCACTGTGACGGATGTGGGCCCCAGGGTCTTGAAGGACCTTGCCCAACCCGTACATTTGGTGAGCATTACCCCCAAGTGCCTGAGCGGAAGGCAGTTTTCGTACGAGAAAAAAGGTTGATTAGAGCCGTATTTTTATTCTTTTTTTTTGTTTTATGAATAGCAAAAGTTGTTATTATTATTTTTTCTTTTGTAGTAGCAGTTCTGTATATTCTTCCTATAGAAATGATAACAGGAAAAAGAAGATAGTAACTGGTGTTGTTGAGGAAGAGGTTGAAGAGTTAAAAATCTCATTGTATTGACCGACGTCTGACGTGTTTCTTCTTGGTATACTCAATAGAGTGCTAACTCTTCGTTGCTGTTTGTTCTTCCTGTGTTTTTTTTTTCGTTTGAATATTTGTGGGGGTTTCCCCTTCTATTCATTGTTTGTTGGTTGGTTTTTTTTTTGTATATGAGTTTAGGGTCTAAATGAAGCAGCCATATAAGACGACCTGGCGAGTTTACCTTCCGGGTGTGTTTGTGCTTGGTATTTACAGCTTTGCTCTCTACTTCAGTCGTACACGAAGCGAGGTGATTAAGTATGGTCATGATTTCGTACCTATTTACTCGGAAGACGGGAAATTGGAGGGGTTCACCCATCCGGTGCTTGTTAGGGCTGGTGATAAATACCGTAGTAGTGAGGAGTCGAAGGTAAATTCTGAGTGAAGCAAGCGTGCTAAAGTTGACTGAGGGGATGAGAAAGAGAGGCGTGATTTGTGGGCCTCATGTTGTGTATGTGTGGCATAAGTGAGGATACGTGGTTTTTTTTTATATTTTGACATTGAGATCTTTGCTTCTGTGTTTGCGTAGGCCGTCTCTATCGCCTTATTTTATTTTTTTTTTTTTTGAATGGATTTATTCTTTTGCACATATATATATATTTAGATATTTTCGCTAGATAAACTACTACTACTACCACTGCTACCTTAAGTTCATCCACTGTTACTGTATTGACCTCATTTTTTTGCGTTTGGTATTTACCATATGTCGATTCTTACTTACAGTGGTGGCTCCTGCTTGGCGATGGCGGGGAAGGAGTGCTTTGTCATTATCTCCGACAACCGTCTCGGTGAGCAACTGAAGACCATCTCGATGGAGGTACCGAAGCTCCATGTAATCAACGACAGCATTGTGCTTGGCCTCACGGGTCTCCGCACCGATCAACAGACGTTCGCCCGAAAACTCCGCTTCCGCACGGAAATGTATAAACTAAACGAGGAACGTGATATGAGCGGCAAGGCCTTCGCCGCGTTAGTGGCATCCATGCTGTACGAGGCGCGTTTCGGTCCATGGTTTGTGGAGCCTGTCATTGGCAGTGTGGACCGGCAGACGGGGGAGGTGTATTTGTGTGCGATGGACCTCATCGGGGCCCCGTGTGAGCCGGAGGATTATGTCTGTGCGGGGACGTGTGCAGAGAGTCTCCACGGGATGTGCGAGGCGCTCTGGCGGCCGGGTCTGAGGCCGGCGGAACTCTTCGAAGTGGCCGCCCAGGCGATGCTCTCCGCCTGCGACCGCGACTCGCTCTCCGGCTACGGCGCCGTCGCCGCCATCGTCACCCGTGATAAGGTGACCACGCGACTCATTAAGGGACGCAAGGATTAGGCACCCGCAAGAGTGGGAGAGGGAAGGGAAAGTAAAAGGAAAGTGCAAGTAAGAGAAAGAAGGAAAGAGAGAGAGAGAGAGAGAGAGCGAGGGGGGAGAAAGTCATCACAAGGAAGACAAGGGAAACAATAAGGGAGGAGGGTGGTTTGAGTAGAGGTTCATGAATGTGATAGAGGGAAAAAGATGTCGTACAGGGTGTCCGGTTTTTTTTTTCTCTGTTTCTGTAGTACGGTGTTTTTATCTATCCTTCTCTCCCTATCTCTTTCACTGTCTCCGTTTATATATCTTTGTCACTCTCTTTCTTTATTTTTATATTTTTCCCTCTCTTGCTTGGTTCCCTTTTCGTGCTTTTTTTTCGGTTTTCCTTTTTTCTCATGATATGTGTTAGGATTCGGATTTCTGTCGAATGTTGCAAAGCAAAGTGTGAAGAGTTTCTATGGGTATTTCTGCCTCGTGTTCCTCTAAGACCTTTCGAATAATTTACAGTTATTTACTCTTTTTGATGTCTATACTTCTTTCTTTCTTTTTCCTTTTTAACTTTATATATTTATTTTTTTGTTTTCTTTCTATGCGTGTTCGGTGCATTTCGTCTTGGAAATAAAACAACAGTAAATAAAAGGAAGGTAAGATGCAGACCACACTAACCCACCTAGATGACGCACCTATGCTCTTTTGTGAGCGGTGCAATAACCTTCTCTACCCTGAAAATGACCCTCTTGATAGGCAGATGAGATGGCGTTGTAACTACTGCAAGACTACTGAGGTTCATGATGAAAACAAGCTCGTGTATATTCTAAATCTCAAGGTAAAGACTGGTACAGTAGAGGAGTTGGAGTTGTTGGCTGAGTTTGCAAATGACCCCACAGCCCAACGTGACCCAACGAAAAGGTGCAGCCGCTGTGGTGAAAATGATGTGACATGCTTTGTGAATCCTCTTGGTCAACCCCATGAAGACATGACTCTTTACTTTGCCTGTGCAAACCCAAAATGCCGCCATGTCTGGAAGAGTGGTGACACACAGGAACAGTAAAAATAAAAAAATACATATAAAGAAAAATAATTGACTCTACATATACATTTACATGTGTGTATGGGTCTCTCTCTCTCTTTCTCTCTGCGTGTAACTTTGTGAATGGGGAGAGGTCTTTTTTTTTTTTTACTCTCTTCCTGTATATGTGTTCATGTTTGTGTGTGCTCTTCGTTGCGGTTTAACTATACTTGAGATATAAATTCCTTTTTTTTGCCATTTTTAATTGCTTTTGTGTTCTTTTTTTTCTCTGTTTTCCTTTTCTCTTTATATTTTTTTTTTTCTCCATTTGTTTATCTCTGATCATATTTTTTTTTTTCCTCTATCCAATGTGCCTTGATGTGGATAGTAAGAGGAGGTCCATATTAAGTCTGACGATGTACATATTGGGACTTTCTATTCCTTTGACGCTGCTCCTCTGGCATTCTATTTGTTGCGTCCTTAGCGTTATTCAATACGTGATATGGGTTCGTCAGCGGACAGGAGAGCTTATTGAGAGATCACTGCGTGGGGCTCATCTTGCATTTGATGTTATCGGCTTAGTTGGGTTCGCCGTTGGGGGTGCACCACTTTTTGTCTACGCATACAAATATGGACTATCGTACAGTAAACGTAGAACTAGAATTTTATCTGGTATGGCAGTGATGTTCGTTGTGTGGTCATTTCCTATGTTTATTATCGAATTAGCTATAGTTTTTTCTGTGAAAGTAGGTCTTTTTCCACAATATGGTATCGTTTTTATTTTAAGTATTATATCGACAATTGTAGAGGGTTTTTGTATTTGGTTTGAATATATGCGCTTCGCTGCGCATTACATTCATCACTATCGTGGACTAGAACGACAAATTGACCCACATGGAAGTTTAACACCACATCCCATGCAACCGATTCGCTCAGGTGCGAGTGTGGATCAACCTGATACCATTTAGAGAAACAAAGATGATATAATCAATAGAAAGAACAAGAAAAAAGAAGGAGATTTGTTTTGTATGTGTATATGTTTTTTTTTTTTGTTTTTCTTGTTTTTTTTTTTTTTTGACTGTCGGTATGTCTCTCTCTTTCTTTCTTTGTTTCTGTGTGTGTGTGTGTGTGTGTGTAAGTTTGAAGATATATGAAGAAAGTATGCCTTTACTTTGTACTGCCAGGTGACAGATAAACCAGAGGAAGACTTAAGGGGGTTTTCTCTAATATAGCCTCTTCTGGAACGTACCAAATACACTTTTTTTTTCTGCTTGCTTGCTTGCTTTATTTCGTTTTTTTTTTTTCTTTCTTTGTTTGTTTATTTTATTTTTTCTTTTATCTCTTCCTGTACCCATTATTTTTCTTTTTATTGTGCGCATCGGTCATGTAAACGAAAATTATAACAATAATAATAGTAATAATTGCAGATAGCAAACATTTAAATGCATTTCCAATCCTTACAAGGGTCTGAAGGGGGTGAATCCCGAGACGGTGGACTAAATTACGCTTGCACTAACAATAACAGGGATATGCATGCTGAACATGTGGAGGTTCGTGTTCTGAGTTATAATTTTAATATTCTTCCTAGAGGATGTGGTGGTTTTCAAAATGAACGTATCACCACTTTCCTGGAGTATGTTGATCAATATGACGTCTTGTTACTACAAGAGGTTTACTCAACTTCTTTACTTCCATACTTTGTGCAAAAACATGTTTGTTGGAAAAAACGATTGTTGGATGAGTTAAAGCAACGTGGATTTTCACACTATGTTATCTCCAAACAACCATCATACCCTACAATATTTAGAGACAGTGTCTTTACGGATAATGGACTTATTATAGCATCTAGATTTCCTATTGGACGACGTGGATCATACACGTTTTGCAGCGATAAGAGAAGCGAACAATCTGTGCGAAGAGGTTGCTTATTTGCTGAAGTAACAATTCCAACACGCGACAAAGGAAGTGAATCTATTCTCTTCTTTAATGTGCATCTTCGTCCTGAAGAAAGCTCTGTTGAAGCTTCAGCACAGGTTATGGAAACTCGTCGTTTCGTTGATTCTGTTCTTGGACATCTTAATTCTTCTCAAGAAAATGGTAATCATCTTCCTTTTGTTTTGGCAGGTGATCTTAATATTAATGGTATAAATCTTCATCATGCGGGACAAACAACAAAGAAACTCATTGATTTTATGCATGAATTTCAGTCATTAGGTGGTGGAATTAATGAAGTTATATTTGATACATATGGATTTCATCCACCAACAAGGCCAACTAAATTGTTCTTTCCAGCACAGTCAAAATTAAACCGTAATTCTCTTACTCCACAGAGACAAGATTATTTTTTTGTAAATCCTACAGTACACGTTTGTGCGGCACGAATTCAGAAGTTTGTTACAAGTAGTGAACGACCTTACGTGTACCTTTCTGACCATTTTGGTGTATCAGCTTTACTTACTGTTCCTGTTACTGGACGAGTGATACATCAAGGAACACTAACACGAGGTCAACTTAATCGTGCAGTTGCAGGAGAAACTGTACATGAACACTCTAACCCTTTTTTAAGTACAAAAATGGAAGTAATTCCTCTTTTATTACTTGCATGCGTTCCAATGTATTTTAATTGGTGGGTTCTATTGAGTTTGGCGAGTCTATGGATGCTGTTATGGTGGTTCGGCTCTCAAATACGTGTTCTTGGTAATGAACGAAAGTTTGCTATTGTAACAAATGATGTGGTTGAAGGAAAAGAGAGTATTACACTTTTACAATCAAGAGAATATGATATCTTGCAAGGAGTAAACAGTATTGCAGATCTTTGGCAACGTGCAGTTCAGAGACACAAAACACTACGATGTCTTGGTCAGAAAAATGATGTGGGAGATCCTGTTTGGTTGACTTATGCTACTATGGATGCCCAAGTACGAGAACTTGGTTCTGGTTTATGTGCACTTGGCGCTTTACCTGGTGATGTTATTGGTGTAGATTGTCAAGCGAGCACGAAGTCTGTCATTCTTGAAATTGCTTGCGCAATGTATGGTTTTACAACACTTACATTAGTTGGGGGAGGTACGACTTCTCGAACTCTTATTGATGAACATAATGTGAAGATAGCTTTCGCTAGTCGTGGTGCAGTGGGATCTTTGTTAACGTGTCGCTCATGTAGTTTAGAGACCGTGGTACATATAAATTCCTTTGCTGATGCTACAGATATTATCGTAGCACGAGATGTTGATATTTCACTTATTTCATTTGATGAGGTATGCCATAAAGGTCGTTCACAAATTGTACCACCACCCTTACGTGTTGATGGTGATAATGTTTTTTCGCTTGTTATAGATACTGTAACAAGTAGTGAAGGTCTTAAGACGATTCGAATTACACACGATGATGTACTACATAGTATTCGTACACTTGTTGCCACTTCTGTACTCCCTACACCAGGTAAAAAACATATTACTGTTCAATTTGCTCCTTTTGGATTATTTTTTAACCGTATATTTTTACTTGGACTCTTTGCCCATGGTAGTTGTGTAGCAACATCAGAAGTTGTAAGTAGAGATGTATTTGCAACATTTAAGCCAACTATTATGTTGGCTACTCCTTCATTATTTGATACAAGTGCTCTTGAACTAAAACGTGCAAATGAACGTTATGGACGTATTTATTCCTGTTTGTTTGATATGGTATACCAACTCCGTTCTGTTCTTATTAATTTACACTATCGGGATTCAGCTGTTTTGCGTTTTCTTTTTTTCCGCTCTATCAGACGTCAGTTTGGTGGTAATGTGGAAAAAATAGTAATGAGTAGAACTGAAGAAAGTTTACCATATAGACTTGAAGAACATATTACAGTTTGTTTCGCCCCTTGTCTGCGAGAAGTTTTCTTTCTACCATCTGAAGGAGTCTTTTGTGTGGATGGTATTCCAGCTCCCGGTGTTCGTGTTACACTTGATCCATTTGATGAACCATCAAAAAAAGCCAAAATTGGTCAATTAACACTTACTCGTGAAGATGGAAAGGCACACACCCTTCCTATTGCGGCTAAATGGGATGATGATCGAACACTACGTCTTATGGGAGCCACAAATGGTGTTTTATTACCTGTTAAATGTGAGTATATTGTAGCAGCAGAACTGGAACGTATCCTTTCTCAATCACGTTATGTAGGCGATATCTTCCTCTACGCGCGACCATCTCAGCCTATCATCGCTGTTGTAACACCTAACCGTGATACTGTAGAATTTGAGTGGCTACATCGAAGTAAGAAACAAAAACAATTGCAAGAAAAAAAAGAAGAAAAAAATTGTCAAAAGTCTGAAATCAGAAGTAATGAAAATAATCTGTATGATAATGAAGGTATGCCATTAAGCTGGACCGAATTATCTCGTTATGCGTCAGATCTTCTTCTTGCTGATTTCCGCAGTATTGTGAAGTCCAATAATCTACACGAGTCCTATGTCCCACAATTTGTTCACCTTCATCCTCACCCATTCGGAGATCACAAAAATTTTTTAACACCTTATGCAGAAATTCGACGTAATTCTTTGGCATCGTACTTTAAATCTGTTTTTGATCGTCTTTACTCAAATTCGGATCCTACTATTTTGCCTACACCTTGCTGTGGCACTACCAGTGATGATGATACGTCAACCAAAGATGTATCTCTGAAATCTCTCCCATTTCGAGTTCCTCTTGCAATTGATATTGGTGGTACATTCGCTAAAATTGTTTATGTACAACCCCCTGGTAAATATAAAATTCCTGATTATTTGGTTCACGAGGCATCTTCACTTTCTGAAACCTTGGGAATGCGAACGTTTAAATTTCTTCGAAACGCAAAAGATGCGGAAAAGGAGTTGAGCGAATTTCCTTCTTCAAGGGTAGGTACAATACGGTTTGCAAAGGTGCCATCTAAGCGTATTCCTGAATTTGCAGCCTATTTGTCTGATAACAAATTGCTTGATCTTTACAAGCAGCCATACCGTGATCATGTGCGTGCGACAGGTGGAGGTGCATTTAAATACGCTGGTCTTGCAAAGAAGCGACTCAACACAACATTCGAGGTTATGCGGGAGATGGACGCTGTGGTGCAGGGCCTCGGTCTTGTGATCCGCGAGGCGCCGGAGTCCATCTTCACCGTTGATCCCCCCACCGGCACGCACCACCCACACAAACTGTGGAGTCCCCCTGGCGATGTGCTGCTGCCCTATCCCTGTCTGCTTGTGAATATCGGCTCTGGCATCTCCATTATTAAGATCCTCGGCCCCGATGGGTCACACGTGCGGGTGGGTGGAAGTCCCATTGGCGGTGCCACCTTCTGGGGCCTCGTCCGCACCATGACGGACGTCACTTCATGGGAGGAAGTAATGGAGATCATGCGATTGGATGGACCCGGTGATAACCGCAATGTGGATTTACTGGTGGGGGATATCTACGGCTACAACGCGGCGGACCTGCCGGCGATGCTCTCCGTCGATACCGTCGCCAGCACATTTGGAAAATTAGGGACGGAGCGGTTCTATGCGGCGGCATCGGGGCCAACATCTCCAAACACATCGAACAAGAATAATAACACGATGAACATGACCACAGTAGCTGCTGGCACCAACACCACCACTACCACCACAGCTAGTAATAATATCAATGGCAATGGGAATGGTAATGGTAGCAACATGAATAATACATCTAAGAATACCGTGGCATTGGGGAAGAAGCCATCGGCTATCGATATTGTACGCTCCCTACTCAATATGATTTCCAGTAATGTTACACAACTCTCCTACCTTCATAGCCGTGTGCAAAATGTTCCGAATATCTTCTTCGCAGGTGGGTTTGTGCGGGATAATCCAGTTATATGGAGTCATATCAGCTCAACACTGCTCTACTGGTCTAAAGGGGAGTGTCACGCACACTTCCTCAAATACGATGGTTACCTTGGTGCCCTCGGATCAGCAACCATGTTATCTGATACGGAGAATGCGTAAAGCATCGTGAATGGTTAACCCTGTGTGTGGAAAGAGATAAAAGAGAAAAAAAAGGGAAATAAGAAAAAAAGAGAAACAGAACGAAAGGAATAAAACACACATCCACAGTCAGTAAGCAAAACTCTGATACAATGTGAGGAAAGGAATAATAACCAAACGAGACTTTTAAGATTAATTAATAATAGCTACTTTTTTCGTTAGAAATATTGCTAATTTTCGTTTTTACCTTCCTTCGTTTGTGTTTATTTTCTTTTTCTGTTGTGAACACGAAAAGCGAGAAAATACGACTGTAGAGAAGGAATTATCTGTGCCAGTCAAACGTGTACTGCGCAGTATTCATGTTTCATGGGTCTATTGTATGCCTTTAAATAAACCAGCTGCACGTTAGGTGGTGAAAAAATATATATGGTGTTATAGTGTTTTGAATGTTGGTTATGTATGTCTTTTTTTTTTTATCCTCGATTTTTATTACTTTCGTTTTACATATTCCTTTCCTTCTGTTTGCTCTTCCCTTATTTTTTTCTTTTTCGCCTTATTAAGACCATAAAAGAAAGAAAAAGAAAAAGAAAAGAAAAAAGGGTAAGGGATATTTTCTTGCCTCCTTCAATGCTTCAACACTTCATCAATTCCAACGAGAGAAAGAGAAATATATAAAGATAGAGAAGGGAACTCCAGCACCAAACCCTATTCTCCTATGTGGACAGCAACACCCTAACGCACAGGACGTACCATTGTTCTCCTCTTCCTATTATCAGCTGTGTAGCGATCTTAGTGAGGAGAATCGCAAACTAAAGGAAGGACTTCATGCGGCCAAAGAACGCATTGGTGCACTTGAGGATACTTTGTCAACCCTGTTGTCACGTGGAGCTCCTCCACGTTATTTGCAGTTTCTACCGCCGTATTTTATCGCACTTCATCAGAGAATACTTGTAGCTATTGATGTCTAGGGGGAACAATACCATGAAGCAATACGACGCGGTCTTCTTTCTGTAGAATAGAAAAAAAAGTTACTTTTCTTGTTTGCTATTAGTGATGTTGCTTTTTTTTTTGTTTTTTGATTTTGTGTCGTATTCACTTTTTCACTTGATATCTACGTTTCTCTGTCCTTGCGGTGTTTATAGATAAATGTGTATTATTTTTCTGTCTTTGTGTGGATTGATTCCTTTTCCCCCTTTTAAAGGCTACGTATTTATTTTTTGCTTTCTTTTTCCTTTTGTTTCTTTTCTTTTGAGGGTTTCTAATTTTTTTATCGTCAGATCACATGAAGAGAAATAAAAGCAAAACAGAGAAATTAAGATAAAACAACAAGAAGCGAAGAAAAAAAAAAAGAAAAAAGCCTGTTCTTGAAAACCAATAACTTATTTATGGGAAAACCATACAACTATACGACTAGCCGAATTTGAAAAAAAAAGTTCGTGTGTTATTTGGAGTAAAAAAAGTAATAAAGGACAATAAAACGAATAAAATAATTTTAACCATATCGAAAAAAAAAAAGAAAGAAAGTGTGTTTTTTTTTTTTTCGCACAATATCATGGCCTCTGTACATAATGATGATGACAAGGTTGAGGAGGGACAAACAATTCTTCAAATATTAAAAGAAGAAATATTTGAGTTGCGTTGGCGTGTTTTGGCTGTGGCATGTTTTCTTACTTTTGGCAGTTATTACATATTTGACGTTCCCGGTTCACTGGGTACCGGTGGTGGGGTTACTATTGAGCAACATTTCAAAAAACACGGAAAGGAGTTTACACAAGAAATGAATCAGATGTTATATAGCGTTTACTCATGGCCAAATACGGTATTGGCTATATTTGGCGGTCTTTTGATTGATAAATATATTGGTATCCGGTTGGCTATGCTGTTTTTCACCTTTTTGATACTTTTTGGTGCATTTCTATTCTGGTTGGGTGTTCATTATGTACTTTACCCGCTTATGGTTACGGCGCGGGTTATATTTGGTTTGGGCGGTGAGTCACTCTCAGTCTCACAGTCTGCCTATGTTGCCCGTTGGTTTAAAGACGGTCGTGGTATGGCATTGGCGTTTGGTATCACAATAAGTTTTTCACGTGTGGGATCATCTTTTAATTTTCTCTTTTCACCTAAAATTGCAGAGGCAAAGGATGTGGATACAGCTCTTCTCGTTGGTGTTTTCGCCTGTGGAATCTCTTTTCTCGCTTGCATTGTATTGGTTATTGCAGATATGTACGCTGTTCGAATCGGATATATTAAACCAGAACCTCGTGAAATGGGTGGAGGTAGTGTTATGCGAGTATCAGACGCTTTGCGAATGCCATTACCCTTTTGGACTCTTACTGCTATATGTGTGTTGTGTTATACAGCAATATTTCCATTTATTGGAGTGGGCAGAAATTTCTTTGAGGTAAAATATGGTTATAGTCCATCTGAAGCCTCAAGTTATATTTCTGCATATCAATTCGCATCAGCTGCGGGTTCACCATTAATTGGTTTTCTTGTGGATATTGTTGGACGTAACACATTATGGCTTATCGTAGCGAGTGCCTCTTTTGTTTTGCTACATATATTACTTATTGCATCAATGATTCCTGGTATTGTTTTAATTATAATGATGGGATTATTCTACAGTTTTCTCGTATCGGGTCTTTGGCCTTCTATTCCTTGGGCAGTTAATGAAAATATTGTAGGATTTGCTTATGGTATGATGACGGCTGTACAAAATGCTGGATTGGCTATTTTTCCTATCATTGTAGGACGCATACTTGATATGTATCGGAAAGATCCCAATAATAATAATAATAATAATAATAATAATAATAATAATAATAATAATAATAATAATAACAATGTCAATACTACGAGTAGTGACAGTATCATATTTGGAAGTTACTCTTCAGATTCGATTGACAACGGTACGGATGATACAGGTTCTCTTCCTTCGTTGACGGGATATAAAATGACAGAACTACTTTTCATTGGTTCAGCTGCTGTCTCTCTTCTCGCAAGTGTCGTTCTTCTTGTTTATGATTTGCGTCACGGTGGGATTCTCACCGCATCAAGTAAACGTCGAAAGGAAATTCAGGCAGAGAAGCGTGATGATCTCTTGCGATGTCTCCCTGAAGAGGAAAGGGATCTTCTTTCTCGTCAGCGTGAGTACTAAGGAAGAAGATGAAGGATGAAAAAGCAAAAAAAACTTTTCTGATCTTTTCTTATTATTATTATTATTATTATTATTATTATTATTATTATTATTATTATTTGTTTCGAAGTAAGGCAAATGTAATCCCCTCGCAAATGGGGAAGGAGCGAAAAATAAGTACATGGGAAGTGCTAATGTGTTTATCGTTTGTTTATTGGATTCACCTTTCTAGTTCTTTTATGTTTAATTAGTTTGCCCGCAGCTCATTCCAAGAGTCAAACGAAAAAAGAGGAGAGAAAGGAGATGTTAGTATGCGTCACAACCCACGGATCACGAACGTACGGAGTTTCTCCATAGACGTCTCATCAGACTAAAAATTGGAAACTCGTGAATGGTATTAGAAGAAAAAAAAAAGAATGATAAAAGTGGCATTTTCCAATTATTGCTGTGACTTGTTGTTGTTGTTGTTGTCTTCTTTCTTTCTTTTTTATGTCCCTTTTCATCTTTTTAAATTTTTTATTGGTGTTATACATGGTTGAGCCTGTTATTTTTCTTCACTTCAGAAATTATTGATAAACAGAAAACGAGAAAAAAATGAAACCAAACATCTCTTCTTCACTTTCTTCTTTTCTTTTTTAGTAAGTGACCAAATGCCTAGCCGTGCGGTTCTTCGCAAAAAAGCTCGTCGTGAGTCAAAACGCAGTAAACGCGATGCCGATGCCGCCGCAGCAGCGGTTGTTCACTCGATAACATCACACAAACAACAAAAACAAGAAGAAAAAGAAAAAGGACCATATCAACAGCATGAAAAAGAGGAACCACAACAACAGATATGTGCAGTGGTGAAGGAGGGAGTGGCGGTAGTAAATAGAAAACGTGTGCGGGCTGCAGTTGACTCCACCGCGGTGGAAGCACAAATATCAACGGAGGCAATGAAACGGAAGGAACGTAAACGCTTCGAGACAAAGCGGCGACTTGAGCGGCAGTTGTTGCGCCTCAACGCGGGAATGCCAACAGCAAACACAACCGATGCCAGTAATAATAATAATATTAATACTTCTATTCATGATACTACTAGAGGTGATACAGAGAAGGAAGAAGGGGAGGAGGGGAATGCGGCTACTACTACTACTATGGAAACCAATACATCTATCGCAGATGCAAAAGCGGCGTCTTCTCCTGTTAGTGGAACATTACGCCACGACCCAAAGTTTACTAACGGCAACTTCTGGCGCACGCGGAAGGAACGCCGGCAGCGAACTGTTTTTCTCGGCAACGTTCCCATTCAATTCACGGAGCAAAACGTGATGGATCTCGTCAGTACCGCCGTGGACGCGGCGGGTGTGGCGGGGCGATTAGTCGAGACGGTCGATTTTCTCCCAGCAAAGCCGCGGGCACGACAACGGCACATGTACGTGACACTCTGCACGAGAGACATCGCGGCGCAGGTGGTGGGACTGCTCGATGCATACAAATTGGCGGGATCGGAGCTGCGGTGTAATTTTGCGGCGGATAAGGCACAGCGTAGTGAGGCCATCTCACGACGTTCGGGCAATACAGTGCGTTCTTAACGCATCATCGACGATTAAAAGAACAGGAGGAAGGGTGAGAAGAAGCAGGGGAAGAGAAAAGAAAAAAAAGCATACAGAAAAGAAATACTCAACTAGTAAGTCTTTGAAATGTTTTTTTTTTTGTATTGGAATGAATAAGTATATATTTTTATTTTGTTATTTTTTTTTTCGTTGTTTTATGTTACACCATCTGATTGTAGTAATGATGAACATATTATTATTATTATTATTATTATTATTATTATTATTATTATTATTCAACGTATCATCTTTATTTATTTATTTTTTCTTCAAGAGACTTTTCTTGTTATTTTGGGGGGTTGTACATTTTAAAGGTTCAAAACATGGTGTTATCAGGTGTTAAAAAAAGATAGACGTTCACTGGAGACTGAGTCTCTTGAACATTGCATTTCTCCGTTTACCAAAGAACGATACTGAATGTTGATAAGATTGGAAATTGCACTTTGTGAGACGGCGGTAACTGTATTCAACCGTTAACGATATTGGGAACTATTAGAGGGAACAAGTAACAGGTAATAGATGTGGATTAATTACTCTTTATTGGACATGTACTGCTTCTGACATTTCAAATTTGCTCTTATCGTTCCTGATGCTTGCAGCATTTTTTTTTTTAATTTCATTTTATTTTTTATTTTTTCTACTCATGCTACTGGTACTACTAATAATCTAGTGCGTACGTGTGTGATGTATTTACATGAACATGTCTCTGAAAAAATAATAAAAAACAGTCTATGCTAGTGCTTGACTTTATTAATTTCATTTGCCTCTTTCCTTTTTTTTTTCTTTTGACTGGAGGAGAGTCATTCATATCCTCCCCTATCTCCATCCTTTATTCTTTCACTGTATTTAACTACAGTGGGACGACGAAATAGCATTTTTTATTTTTCGATTTGTGTTTTAAAGAAGAACAAAAAAAAAAAAAAGAAATGAACGATGACCCATTTCAGCTTTCTATGTCAACAAAGTACGTAGAAGTGAGTGATGATGATGATAGCTCTTCCTCTGATGAATCATCGTATGTAAAATGTGCACATGTGCAGTCGGTGAAAAAGTTTCTTCCTCCTGATCCTGAAGAAGTGGCATGTTTTCTTGAGGATGAAATAAAGGAATCATCAACCAGTGGTGAGTGTAATCTTTCGCAGATGCTGTTATCTGCAGTTCCTGCTGGTTTACCTCTGGAATTCTTGGTTTCCCTCACTCTCTCCGACAATAAACTGAGCAAACTCAATGAGGATATGTTTGAAGGAAGAAATTGCTACAATCTCATAAAATTCGATGCAAGGTCTAATAATTTAACTTCAATTCCAAAATCTCTTTTGAAGCTTTCTAAACTAGAAATATTATTACTGGACCATAACTGTATAACTACTCTGCCATTTTATAAGGATGATAGTAAAAATGAGGTATTTTTACCTGCTCTTAAGCGGGTAGGACTTGAATTTAATGATCTTCAAAGGTTCCCAATAGAATTTTTTACACATTGCCCACTACTGGAAGATATTTTCCTTGGACAAAACGACAGTATGCTAGAGAAACCCGTACCTTTTAATGATCTCCTTGATTCTCCCATTCCAAAACAAATTGCCTCGGAGAATGAAGAAAAGAATTCTGACAGACGTGTTACGGTTAAAGTGGATAACAGACCTCGTTTTCTTCAACAAATGAAGGATGAATGTTGGGATGTGAAACTTCCTTGGTTAGATGTTAGTCTGCATAAGGTTTACCCTGATAAAGTACTTGGTTTTCTCTATCTTGGTTCTCTTCGAACAGCGCAGACAGTTACAGTATATCAGGACCTAAATATTGGTTACATTCTCAGTGTAGCGCGAGATTTAGATGTACGCGTAGAACCGGGGATGCACCATCTTGTGCTGCCAGTGGATGATCTTCCTGGAGAAGATTTTCGTCAACTTTTTGACAAGGCCTTTGATTTTATCGATAAAGCAAAGAAAGATAATAAAGGTGTTTTACTGCATTGTTTTGCGGGACTGTCTAGATCTGTTACTGTAGCTGCAGCATATTTAATGAACCGACTTGGCATGACGCGTGATGATGCTCTCGATCTTATTAAACAGGCACGCCCAGCGGCGCAGCCAAATCCAGGTTTCATGGAGATGTTAGGAGACTATGAAATACAACTTGGGCTTGGCCAGTGAAAAAAAAAAGAAAAGAAAAAGAAATGGCAACAACAACAACAATAATAATAATAATAATAATAGACAGAGGAAAACGTGGAATAAGTTATAATGTTAAGAACTTTACACAAAAAAAAAGCAGTTGTGTGAAATAGTTACAGGCGGAACATAGTATATTTTTCTTGGGTGTGGTGTTGCAATGATGGGTTCATTATATATTTCGCCTTTTATGGGAGAACGTGAATACTGAGGGCTATTTGTGTATTTTTCTCCTTCCTGTCATACGCAGTGACATTTTTTTTCTTCTTTGCGCTCTTACTATTTTTCTGTATATGCCTCTCTTTTTCTTCTCTCGATGTTAATTGCTTTTTTTCTCTTTTTTGGTGGTGGTGGTGGTGTTGGAGTTGCAGTGGCAGGGTTGTATGTGTAGAATCAAATACCATTCGGGTTACTGCTTTTTTCCCCCCTCTTTTTCCTCGTTTCTCTCAAGCTTGCCGGTTAGATAGGCCCACAACCCATTCCATTATAAGGGTATATATATATATATATATATATATATATATATATATATATAATGACAGGTGTCTCTCTGCGGGCTGCGCTATTCTCCGCCACTGTGTGGGCCGCCGGCGATTTTCTCGCGCAGTTCGCGGCCGCCCACCACGGTGCTGCCCGCCGGCGTCTGTCCTCCACCGGAGACCATCGCACTCTTCCATCTTCTTCTAATTCTTCATCGTCTAATTCTCAGGGAGCGGCGGGGGCCCCGTGGGGAGGTCCAGCGGCGGCGCAGATGGCTGCCATGGTGGACACTCCACGCCTCGCAGCCGCCGCCGTATTTGGGGCACTCGTCGCACCGCCGACACTTCACTTCCGCAGGGCGGCCCGAAGATCGCGGGGCCCCAACGCCGCCGCTGTTCTCTTCACACTATCGCTGCAGCAGTTCCTTCTCACCCCACTCACACTGCTGGCGTACCACAACGCCGCTACCGCACTCCGGGGAGGTTTTGCAGATCCTGGGTTTCTCAGGGCATATGAGACAGATGTACATGCGGGTGTGCGGTACGATGCATTAGCAGTAGAGCGTCGTATTCTTGTCGACGTACTACCGCAGCCATTGATTGCCTCTTGGGGTGTTTTTGCTCCACTCGCTTTACTTAATTATTCATCAGGAAGAACTGTACGTGGCTTGTATGGTGCTTTACTCCTTATTCCCTGGACGGCTTACGTTTCATACACCCAGTCTACACAGCTTTTGTAGTTAAATGGGTGCATGTGCCTGATGTGTGGATAAGTACGGGAATGTAGCGGATAGATAGAAATAGTCCATAACTGTAATGATTTATGTGGATTATCATGTTTTTTTTTCTTTTAATTTTGATGACATGAAACTATGGCTACAAGTGAAAAGTAGATGTTGCGTAATTGGGATTAGCGCATTACATATAGTGAAGCATATTGAACAGATATTATTTGTTTTTTGTGTTTTTTTTTTTGCATGTTATTTTCTACGTATTTCCTTTCTGTTCTAATATCCTCTCTAAAAATAATAATATTTTTTCTCAAAAAAAAATATTACCTTACCTTCCTTCTTGTTTTTCTGTTGCTGTAACAGAGTGAAAACATAAATATATCGAAGAGAGAGAGAGAGAGGCACTTCTTCATACGTGCCATCAAGAGAGGAATAGAAGGAGGAAAAGGGAAGTCGAAATGGCACGACATGGATGGATGTCTTCATCGTCACCCTCTCATTCTCTAAATAGAGACTATGACACCAGTCGTCCAGCTTTGCAGAATTACTTTCTTCCTCGTACTATAGACGATGAAGAATGTGGTGCAGTTGATGAAGAAATTATGTTAATGACAGATGAAGAAAAGGAAGCCTTTGTACGAATGCAGAACGAGTTAGAGGAACGACATTTATCAGAATTTTATAATTATTATGATACGAGAACTTTTCCATCAATGAAAGAAGTGCAAAATGACTATACTGAGGATGAGGCTCTAGACTATTACGATGGTAATGGATTTCGCCGTATGGGCAGCAGTGTTGATATTAGAGTAGAAAATCTGAATTCCGTATCAGGCGAGAATCTAGGTATTCATCACCGACGAGTTAACTCAATAAATAATAGTCCCAGTCTATCAATCTACCAAAGCGCACAACGTTTAAGAAACCGAAAAGTTCTACATGAAAAAATGAAGTTGGATGATGAGTTGACTTTCCATCCTCAGATTAACCCATCAAATGTTTCACCACGTTACATGAACTATACAACAGGACGATCACGACAATCATTATCGTCACCACCACCACCACCAACAAGAACAACAACAACAACAACGTTACCAACATCATCATCTTTATTAGCAGCAACGGTATCAGGTAATGCAGCAGGGGATTCAAATTTTAAACCTGTGGTGAATCGACTGCGGAAGTCCTCACTTTCAGGTCGACTAAGTCAATATCTAAATACACCGGTTCATTTGCGTTTGAGTAAAACACCTATTGTTTCGCCGAGGAAATTGGAGAAACGGCAACAAGAGCAAGAACCACTAGAACAACATGGTAAAAATCTACAACGAAATGGTGGTAACTCATCTCGTGGAAGTGGAAAGGAAAACAAACCTTTAGGATCATTTTTACGACGACTTGAAGAAACCAATCGACGGAGAGAAAAGAATCTCGAGCGTATTACAATGATGTATGAGAGTGAATTAAAATTCCATCCTGAATTAGCACCTGGAACTCGTAAAAAAAAGAGAGTTTCATCAGCTATTGGAGCACAAAAACCCGGTGAAGAAGTAAATATTTCTTCTCGACAACGGACATCAAGTACTTGTTCTGTAGAAAATAAGAGAAAAAATACTGATGTTGGGAAACAAACATTTCCAATTAATAGAGTAGATGAGAAGGAACACCATACTCCACGTATTAACGTTAGATCACAATCTATGCGGCGAAGTGTAGATGACCTTCATATTTTTGAGCAAAAACGGCAGCAACGTCTAGAACAGTTAAGAGCAGAACAGGAGTTAGAAGCATCAAGAGCAGCCCGTGAGTCATTCTCTGGTATTATGACTCTTAGTGCTGGGTCACAACGACTTGCAAAGTGTCTATTTGGTGGAAATATTACACATGATGCCATTCAGAGATTTTTAGAACGACAGGCTTATTCACGAGATGAGGCACTTCGTATGGAGTATGAGGCAAAAAAACGTGAAGAGGAAATGGAGTTTACATTTCGTCCAGAAGTTCATTCAGCACCACCTTATGTACAAGAAATTGCTCGCGAGCTAGCTGTTAATAAGTCCCTTGCGCCGAAGGCACCCAAACCGAAACCAGCGTTTCGGTTTTCATGAATCTTTTTTTATTTATTTCCTTATTACATTATGGATTTTACTGTATATATCCTTTTACACAATTTGTTTTTTTTTCTTTTTGAAGTCTCCCCGTTACCGTGTTTGTCTGTGTGCATACGCATAAATGACCTTTGCTTTCCTTTTATATGTTTTTCTTTCTCTTTCTTTTGTGGAATGTCGAATTGATTTGATTTCTATTTCACTCTAAGCTAAAAAAAAAAAGAAAGAGTTACAACAATCATTAACTAGAATATCGATCCAATAATTGTCTTTTTTTTCTTTTTTTTTTTCTCTCTATCAATATATATATATTTCTATTTATCTATTTATCTTTGTTATTTGCAGATCTGTCTCCTCCCAGAGAGACATCCGCCTTTGCGGCCTGCAGCACTTAACTAGCTACCAGGCCGCATCTGCTTAAGTTTATATATATATATATATATATATAGTCTCTCTTAATCCCACTCTGTGTCTGTGCCCAACCCCGTAGTGTGGACCCTCACCGCCCCCGCGATGTCGGACGAACCCCCCGCCCCCGCAGACCCCGAGCCGCTGTGGGCCCTCGAGTCGATTCCCCCGCACCTCCGCCACCGGCTGGACGCCCTCAACGGCGCCGCCATCTCGCAGACCGCCTCCGCCTACGAGGGATTCGGTTCCTTCCACTCGGAAAACGTGGAGGATTTGATCGCAAGGGAAGCAGCAACCTACCGCCCGCCACAGCTTCCAGATTTTGCTAAACGAGTATTGGGACAGAGCGAACTACTAAAGATGAGTCTCATCAATGAAAATAATGGGAGTGAAGAAAAAAGTGATCATAAAAACAGACGACAGGAGGTAAATATTGAGAATGGTGTCATTCAACAATGTGAGTTTGGCCTTCCATTTCGTCAGGAACATTTTAGCATTACAGCAGAAGCTGTATTTATAAATCACGGGGCTTTTGGAGGTTCCCTCCGTGGTGCATTGGCGATTAAACATCGCTATGAAGAACTCATGGAGCGTGAGGTAGTGGAATTTATGGACCGCGACCTACTTCCACTTATCGTTTACAGTGTTCGTCGATTGGCAGAGTTTTTCAAAGCTGATCCACAACAAGTTGTTCTTGTACAAAATGCAACCTATGCATTAAATTGTGCAATGCGTTTGATTGAAAAGGATGATGTTGTGGCATTTTTGGATACGGAATACCTTTCTGTATATAAAATGATGTACTTTCAATGCAAAGATGTTGGTGCCGATTTTCATGAAATTGCCCTTTCAAAATATCTACACGACACAAAAGTAATGGGAGATGATGATGCTCTTACAAATGTAATATGTCAAAATCTTCCTAATGGATGCACTACAGTGATTATTGATTATGTTACTTCAACAAGTGCTCTTTGTTTTCCGTTATTTACTCATATTATTCCTGCATTACGCCGTCATGGTGTTATAAAGATCATCGTTGATGGAGCTCATGCACCCCTTCAGATTGATCTAAATTTTAATAATTTACCAGTTGAAGCTAGGCCAAGTGTATTTGTGGGAAACCTTCATAAATGGTTCTCTGTTTCAAAATCTGTCGGATTTATGTGGGTACATGAAAGACTTGTGGATTCTATACGTTCTGTTGTTCTCTCTCATGGAGCAGGTGATGGTCTTCTTTCTGAGTTTATTTGGGATGGAACACGGGATTATGGTGCCTACCTTTGTATTCCGGCAGTAATTGATTTTTGGCGTGCTCAAGGTCTTGATCGTGTACGAGAGCATTGCTCTAAATTGCTTAAGGGTGCAGCAGGTATGCTAACAAAAAGCTTTGGAACGCGTCCTGTTGCTCGTCACGCACCTTTTATGTCTCTTGTGGAACTTCCAAAGGAGTTACAGGTTCCACGTGTAACAGCAAAATATATTCAGGACCTACTTCATGATGTGTACAAGGTAGAAGTTCCTGTTAAACGAGTAGAAGGTAGATTTTACGTACGCATAAGTGTATTCGTCTATAATACCCCGAGTGATTACTCCTACCTTCGTGAGGCAATTCTCGATATTGCTCGAAAGTGGGTACGCTTAGAGAAACAGATGGATTTTCAAAAATACGAAGCGGGTATGACCACTGATTCATTACAACTCCCATGTGATAAACGAATTCGTGAGGAAGGAGGATGCGGTGTATCTGCTCTTGACCCGGGTTTAAAAAGAAGAAAGAGTTCTAAATTTTGATTGGAATTTTCTTTTCTTGATCTTTATTTCCATTTTTTCTTATTCCCTGGCTCGGGCGTTTTCGTTTGTTTTGTCATTTCATTATATATCGGTCCGTATGTCTGTAAAGGTTCCCAATAATATGGTTATAGTCAGATTTATTTATTTTCTTATGGGAGGAACGAAAGGAACGTTAGAGAAGTAGCAGGAATTTTACAACTAGTAGCTACTGGGAACATGATTTTATTATATATCACGAAACTCTTTCCTCATGTCGAGGAGGATTCAAATGTCGATTTAGGTCGTTTTTTTTTCTGTGTATATGCGTGTAAATGTCTACTTGTGTCAACTATTTACAATCCCGCATATCCCTTTCCCCCATATCCTACACGGAAATGGCCGTGTGGGTTCGGGCTTTTTTTTTCTTTCTTTCACTATTCAAATAGTATCTTCCTTTGATGTTTTTTTTTTTCCTTTTGTTCTCTTTCAGCTTTAACACTGTGCGTCTGTTTCATCTTTATTCCACTCAATTGTTGTCCCCTTTCCCCCTCTCTGCTTTTTCATAATTGACGGTATTCTGAAGACACAGAAAACAGACACAAACAAACAAAAAGAAAAGGAAGGCGCAGCCACAGTATACTATGCCACCCACGAAAGGAGGAAAACGCCCCATTCCGCTCGGCGGTAAGGGCAAAGGCAAACGGCCCGTTGGGCGAAGCGCGGAGAATCCGAGCGGAAAGAAGAAGAGCGGCGCCCGTCGTGGCAAGAAGCAACAACGCTGGGATCTGTACATTCACCGCACTCTGCGGCAGGTGTACAAACGCGGAACTCTCTCAAAGGCGGCTGTGCGTGTACTATCTTCTTTTATTGAGGATATGTACAGCAAGATTCAGACTGAGGCTGTGCATGTGGCCTGCATTAACAACGTAAAGACGCTCACAGCGCGAGAAATTCAAACATCCGCACGTCTACTGCTGCCACCGGAGCTCGCAAAGCACGCCATGAGTGAGGGCACTAAGGCAGTCGCAAAGTACAATGCTTCACGTGAAGGGGCGAATGCAAAGATAGTCTAGCTAAACAGATGCTAAGCAAGACCACTTATAGATGTAAGGAAACGAAAAAAAAAGAAGAAAGGTCACATATATATATATATATATATATATATATATATATTTCAAGCGTCAAGACCTTTATTCTTTTTGGTTTCCTTTCTTTTTTTCTGGGTTTCTGGTGAATTCATCAGACAGATTGACAATGAGCAAGAGAAGAGAAAACTGAAAGAAAAAAGAAATACGTATACCAGCGACGTGAAGAATGCTGTGAGGTGTGGAGGATGAATATATGCTGTGGAGGGGGAAAAAAAAACGAATATAACACAGAAAAGGGGGAAAAAAAATTAAGGTCGAGAAGGAATTTGTTTTTTTTTCTTCTTTTGCGATCTTTTTCATTTCTCAATGATTCATTGCTTCAGTCTAATTTTAGAGTAAGGAGTACATTTTGTTTCTTTGTTTTTCCAACTGTCCCGCCACGTTCTCCTCACCTTGGTTTTTTTTTTTTTGTTTTTGGTGCTCTATATTTTTCTCTCTTGTTTATTTTTTGGGGGTTTTCTTTTTTGTTTATATATGTTTGTGTGTGTGTGTTCTTAATTTTTCTGAACCCAGTTAGCAGAATTCTGACTGTAGCTTATGGATTCGGTAGTGGTACCAGTGAATGTGGCTGAAGATAGGTATAACGACACTCTCACTGCACTTGGTAAGATGTCAAGAACACGATGGTGTGGAATCACGTGTTTTTGGAGTCCAGAGGCGGCGGTGTATGCTGCTCCCACACTCATAACGGCGGCTCTTGTGTTTGGTGTGGTCTTCACACTATGGAATGAGCTTGGCTTTTTTGAGCTCTGTGTCCTTTTCGCCTTGCTCTCTACAGCCTTTATATCCTCCTTCTTAATTGTATGCACAGATCCAGGCGTTTATCCGAGACTGCGTCTTGGTGAAGTAGATCCTCATCAAAATGAGAAGAATCTTGTTCTCTGTCGTGTTTGTGGTGTACGACGGCCTCCTCGTACGGCGCACTGCTATCAGTGTAACGTGTGTGTCTTGGAACATGATCACCATTGTGGTATAATTGGTGGTTGTGTTGGACAGAGGAGTTTACGCTGGTTTGCACTCTATCTCGTAACGGTAAGCACTGCATCTGGTATGGGTATTTACTGGATTTCCCGTTCTATATTGAATACGGTTTATATTTCAGCCCAACAAAGTGGCAGTAATACATTTGTTTCAACTACTCCTGTACCTGTACCTGTAGCAGTAGCAGTAGCAGCTGATGGTGGTGGTGTTGTCTTTGTAGGAGGAGAAAATATTGGTGGTGGTGCTGCTGCTGATCCTTCCAAACTTTCTTCAGGACGTCGTGGTAACCATGATGAAGGTGCCTTGAAATCGCTAGCTATTATTTTCCTTTTTGTGTTATTACTTCTTGTCTTGCTTCTTGTGGGGAGTCTTGCTGTGTTTTATGTGTATTTAGTGTTGACGTCAACCACACGGCGTGAATCACAACGATTGCAATCGAAAAGGAGTACTTTATTACATCCAAAACTGATGTGGGAAAACTTACTTCATGTTGTGCTTCCCCCGCGTTCTATGCTAATCGGTCCTCAGAATAACAAAAACTCTCTAGTTTGATCACGGTTCTTTGTTGTATTTGTGTAGATGTGAAGAAGAAAAAAAAAGGAATCGTGTTTTACTTGCGGTGAAACGCAGAAAAGACATTATGGTTGGTTGTGATGAACAAAAGCAGGAGAAAAAAAAGACGGTTTGGGTGGTTTTATTTCATGTAGACAATGCAATAGTGCAGTGATTACTTGTAAGACTGAGTTCTTGTGTTTGTATATTTTTTTTCTTTGTGAATACCTTTTTTCTTATGTTATTTGAACGGTCGCAGTATATGTTGAATTATTTTTATTATTTCTGTTGCTTTGGTTACAAACATGCGCATGCATGCACGCAGTGTCCATATCTTTTGACTCTGTGTGTCTGTATATCCAAATGGCTCTCTCTAACAGAAAAACAGAAAAAATAATAATAAGGATGAGAAGGAGAAGGAGAAATAAATAACGAAACAAAAAAAAAGAATATATCACTAATATACCAAAGCAGGACTATGTCTAGTTACATGAAAAGAGAAATAAATCTCTCATCTTGTATCCTGCGAGTCCCACGATATATATGGTAATATTTTTGATATCCGTCACTATTATGTGTGAATTGATAATGGATACATTGTAGAAAGTGCCTTTATGTAGTGTTTATCTTCTTTTAGCTACAGTTACTTATCGCTTTTAGTTCTTGTTACTGTTACTACAAAAGACTTCCTTCCTTATTATTTTAATTGTAGACTAAAATAGAAGAAATTCATCGGTGGAATGCCTCCCGGTGGAAGATGAACTTTAAATCATTTCCTTCAATGGTACTCGGCTGTATTTATCCTACTGGAAATTTGGTTGTGTTGCACGATATATAGAGCGTTATTGTGAAAAAACTTTGCAATCGCTCTATTCAGAATCTTTATTTGCTACGATATGATCGGATGTAAGTAGGTTCGTATTTAAAAAAAACACTAAAGTATTTATTTCTTCATTCTTCTTTATCTACAAGGGCAAAAGTAAGGAATAGACCGTTCTATATTTTATTTTGTATTTTATTATATCAATATCGACGGAACAATAAAGGGGACATATGAAGTAAAAAAAAAAAATAAATAATAATAATAATAATAATAATAATAATAGTAATCAATAAATACTCATGACAGTTGATGTGGGTTCTCACTGTTTCTTTGATCATCCACGGGAATCTTGGGTTGTGGCACAAGTACGAGCCAAATCCGATAATGGATACACTGTGAGAACAGACGATGTTGAGCGTAAGTGTGTTGGAGAGGAATTCACCGCCGTAAATGATACACAACTGGCACCGTGTCGTGAGGATCTACTGGATGAACAGCCGGATGATTTACTCGCACTAAAAGTATTGCATGATGGCCCATTACTGCGGTGTTTGTATATGCGGTACTTTCGGGATATTATTTACACCAACATTGGGGCTATTGTGGTGGCTATAAATCCGTTTCACTTTAACATACTTTGGTATCAAGATAATAAAATGGGAGATTATCTGCAGGAAGGGTCCGTTATTGAAAAGAATTTACCTCACTCATGGGCTCAAGCACACAATACATATAACGAGATGATTGCTGATTGTGCAAATCAGTGTATTCTTGTATCTGGTGAATCTGGAGCAGGAAAAACAGAAGCTACTAAAATTGTAATGAAATACCTTGCACAAGTATCGTGTAAACAAGGAACAGAAGAAGAAAAAAAAGAAGGGTCTTTTAGTCAGATATAAAATAAATGCCTGTTCACCTATTTTGGAGTGTTTCGGAAATGCTCGAACAGTGCGTAACGATAACAGTTCTCGATTTGGTAAATTTATGAAAGTTAAATTTACTGAGAAGGGATAACTCTTCGGAGCAGAAACTACAAAGTATCTTTTGGAGAAATCACGTATCGTAACAGCTGCAGAGGATGAACGGATATACCATAGCTTTTATCTTTTACCGCAAGGATCTATGGGAAAGAAACTTCAAATGGAGAGTGAAACATTGTATAAGAGTTTAACCGCTGGAAAGTGTCTGCAGAACCCTGAATATGACACCGAAGAAAACTTTAATGAAGTTTTATGTGCTATGAGAGAAATTTGAATGCAGGAAAATAAAATACATTCCGTATGGTCATGTGTTGGTGGTATTCTCTCTCTTCTTAATGTAAGTTTCGAGGCAGATGGAGAAGGGGCTAGAGGACAGAAATCTACAGAGAAATTCGTTAAAAAAGCCGTCTCTCTCTGGGGAATTGATGAAACTATATTGTTAAAAGAACTTGTAACGACAACACTTGTGGTACAAAAATCAGAAACGGTGAAATTATTACGTCCAACACTTGCAGTTGATGCACGTGACGCATTTGTGAAGGCGTTATACGATGGATTATTTGGATGTTTAGTAAATTAAGAATAGTGAGTTATGTGATACCCAACACAGCAGGAAATTGGATTGGACTACTAGACATTTTTGTTTTTGAGGAGTTTAAGAAAAACAGTTTTGAACAACTGTGTATTAATTTAACAAATGAGTCTCTACAGAATCACTATAATATTTATATATTTGAAAAAGATATGGAGGAATGCCGTGCTGAAGGTATTGATGTAACAGAGGTAAAATGTCCTGATAACTTACCTTGTGTACGACTTATAGTAGATAAAGGGGGTACCCTTGCGTTACTTGTTGAAGAATTTACTCTCGGTAAAGGTAATGAATCGGAATTTCTTGAAAAGTTTAATAAACGTTATAAAATTATTGCTGGTGATAAAGGTACAGAAAAAGGCGGTCGTGATCTGGCACAAATCATTCTTACCGCATGTGATATGAATAAAAGGACCATGTCTCAGATTGGTAAGACAAAGGTATTCCTAAAGGCAGAGGCTTTTCCTATTATGGAACGTTTTCGAAATGAAGCTCTTTTGAAGTTTTGTTGTTGCTTACAAAAACATGGTTGTGGATATCTGGCTCGTTTGCGTACAAATCATGAAAGCTGTGAATATAAACTTCAACGACTTGTATCACTACTCAGAAAGGAATATCGGGCTTATGTAAGACGTTCCGCAGATAAGCGTGAGGCGAGAGCACGATGGCGTAAGAAACAGAAATTATTATTTCGTGAACAAAGTAGCAGTTTATATGGGATTTGTGCTAAAGAAAAGGAACAAATGTATTCCGATGGAAAGCAAATTTTACTCACATTCTCTACAACATTAGAGCAATCCATTAAAGCTCTTAAAATGTCTCAGGCAGAAAGGGAAAAAGAACGTCAGAATCTTATGGATGCCGACATGATTGAGAGAGAACGAATGTTAAAAGCTGCAGCCGTATATATTGAAGAACTTCGTCGTGTCTCTTATCAAGAACGTCTAATGTTTGTTGCCATGTTATTGGAAGATTTGGATGCTCTCGAGTTACAACGTCGATGTCAGATACGTACTTGTGAGCGGGAGGAGCGGGATACACTCTGGCGTTCCTACCGTTCATGATACATTTCCCAAGAGTTAGTAATGCTTACAGGGAAATCTATGCATATACGCCGGTCTTTAGAGGCGATGGAAGTAATACAGCGGGAGGAAATAGGCGCTAGACGTACGGTAGAGCAATGACATCGATCGTATCAAAAGTCATTCCTTCGACAGTCTCGTAATATGGAAGTTAGTGCAAGTCAATTAACACACAGGCGAAATCAATTTGAGGAAGCTCAATTTAAACAAGTAATGCTATTTGCAGGGAGTACGAGATGCGAAGAGGCGGGAACTGTCATCGCAGATAAGTCCTATGCACTCATACTCGAATAGAGAAGGTAGTACACCTAATTCCATGTATGATCTAAACCAGACATCCCTCTCTTTATCATCGCCGAGAATAGAAAAACAACAACAACAAGAACAAAGGCAAAAGAACAAGAAAACGAAGAAAAACAGTATCTATTAAATTCATTTCCTGTTCCTACTAATGAAATTGGGTCAATACAATATAATAGGCCATTTTTAATGGACAAATTTGGGAGACATGATTCTACACTCTTAGACGAGTCTCCTTTAAAAATGTCTTATCAATCCCCTTCTTATTCTTCTCCATTTCAGAGGAATGTTCCCTATGAGGTGTCATCTCCATTGCCCAAGAATACTAAATTACAAATAATCGCAACAACAACAACACTCCCTTCTTTCCCATATTTCCCCGCAATGGGAATTCTCCGCTCGTCATTCGGCTCCATTAACACAATCTGCTACAGTGTACGGTGCAATGTCGCCTGGTGTTGGTTCTGATCTTGCGGCGTGGAAAGATTACTCCGTCGGCGTACGGGCGACTTCGTATGGTGAGATGCAGGAATCCAGTTCTTCAGCTTCGGGGGACAAGCGTTCTAAGCGATGGGTGTGAGGAATTAAAAATAAGAGGGGAGAGATATTTGATGAATAAGGAGGTTGAGCACATCAGTCTCTCAATATGATTATTACCATTTTTTTCGTTTTTTTTTTTCTTTCTTTTATTATTATTATCTCTCTCTTTATATTTTTTGGTGTGTGTACATGCTTCCTCTTTTCGGTATATGTTACCTTCTGTGAAAAAGTGCTTGACCAAAAAAAAAAAATGACATTAATTGGTAATCAAATAAGTAAATGAAGGAAATAAGAATATTTAACTTTGACAAATATGTGTACATTGTAAAAATAGATTTTTTGAAATTATAATTACACCCAGGTATACGTTTACTATGTCTGATGAGTTACAATAGAGTAGTATATTATTTATAGGGGGTTGAGTGCTCCCCTTAGTTTTATCGTTATCGGCAATAAATAGGTATCAGAGACGTTTTTTCTTTTCGTTTTGTTTTTATTGTTTTCTCCCTATTAAGTAATTTGTATAGTGAGCTATACTACCAAAAACTGCTTCTGATATATGATATTGTGGGTCTTGGAAATAACTGTAATTTTAATCTCTTTTTTTTTCTTCTTTTCTCTCATTCTGGTGTACACACTCTACATTAACCACAATCATAACAAAATAAAATAGTAACAATAGAGAGTCTCTGCGAAAAACAAGTAACGGGTTATCCTCCATACTATCTACTTTGTCCATCTCTCTCTCTCCCTCTCTCTCTCTGCAATGGCGAGTGCAACGAAAAGATTAATTGGAATCTCCACTGCTGCTCTCGCTGGTGTTATTGGATTCAGCTACACAGATCCAAGCTGGACACAGCGACGATTTAACCCAGCAAAGGCCCCACCACTTCGTCAGCATGAAAATCCCACACGTGCAGAATGTGTGAATAACTTAAAAATGTATAACTCAACTGAGACACCAATGGATGTACTCATTGTTGGTGGTGGTTCAGTCGGTGCTGGTGTGGCACTAGATGCTGTAACACGTGGATTAAGTGTTGGTCTTGTTGAAATGAATGATTACGCAAGTGGAACAAGTAGTCGGAGTACAAAACTTATTCATGGTGGTATTCGCTATCTTGAGAAGGCGGTCTTTCACCTTGATCCACAACAACTGGGGTTGGTTGCGGAGGCACTAAGGGAACGTACTATCATGATTCATCAAGCACCACATCTCTGTCATGATGTTCCTACTATAATTCCATGTTATAATCCATTGGATATTATAATGTATTGGTGTGGTGTAAAATTATATGATTTAATCGCCATGTGGGAACGTGGTACTTTAAAGTATGCTGGATTTCTTACCCCTTACGCCACAATGGATAGATTTCCTTTATTAAAACACGAAAATCATAACAGAGAAGTATTACTCGGTTCCGTACAATATTATGATGGACAAATGGATGATGCTCGTTTATGTCTTTCCTTGGCACTTACAGCTGCTAGTTATGGAGCAGCTACAGCTAATTATATAAAAGCAGAAAAAATGGAAATTGTACGTAATAAAAAAGGAGAAGAAATTGTAAAAACTACCCTTCATGATCGAATGAAGAAGGAAAATTTTACAGTTTACAGTAAAACTATTGTAAATGCTGGTGGTCCATTCAGTTCAGAAGTGCAAAAACTGATAACCGATAAAAACACTATTCGTATGGCTCCTAGTGCTGGTACTCATATTATTATTGACCCAAAATATTGCCCCGAAGAGAGTGCTATGGTAATCCCTTCTAAAGATGGTCGTGTGGTATTTGGTATTTCTTGGATGGGAGGATGTTTACTTGGTACAACGGATAAAATATGTGAGGTGAATGAAGATGCACGACCGTCAGAAGACGATGTGAAATTTCTTCTTGCAAATGTGGAGGAATATGTTGGGAAAGTCCCACGTGAGGCGGTGCAGTCCGCCTGGTGTGGTATTCGACCACTCGCCCTACCGGAGAAATCCGGCAGTGGGGGAACAGAGAACATTGTGCGGGAACACATGGTCTCCGTCGACGCGCAGCACCGCATGTTAAGTGTTACCGGAGGGAAGTGGACGACGTACCGCAAGATCGCACAGGACGCGGTGGACACGCTGCGGGATACACTACTGCGGGATGCGGCACCACTGCAGGCGTGTGTAACGGAGGAGCTGCAGGTGGTGGGAGCACACAACTTTGCGGCTGTGCCGTCAGATCCACCAAGTGATATTCCACACGATGTACACACACACTGGCGCACAAGCTATGGTGATCGCTATTCCACGCTGCTTGAGATGGTGCGGCGCGAGCCAAAGTTGTTAAGGCGATTACATCCATCAGAGCCTGTGGTGGAGGCGGAGGTGGTGTACGCGGTGCAGCGGGAACACTGTGAACGTGTGCAGGATTTCATTGCGCGCCGTACACGTTTGTCATTTCTCAATGTACAACATGCGAAGGATGTTATACCTGAAGTGGCACGGGTAATGGCAAAAACGCATAACTGGGGACGTTCAAAGAAGAATGAGGAAACAGCAAATGCTTTCGCTTCTCTGGAATCGTTTCGCGCCAACTAGGATGACTTGACTACCTCATATATTTATATATTTATTTATATACCCATTCATGTGCTTCCAGAAGGTGAAGGAGATGTGAAGTATGAAAACGAATAGGAATCATAGTGAAAGAGGGTTGAGAGTATGAGGGATGGGCGTATCTACAAGAGGAACAGCTATCATTTCTTTGTTTTTTGTTCTTTTGTTTTTGTGTTTTGCACGTTCGTGTTCAACGTATTGTGAAGAAAAGAACCATATATATATATGTGGCAAAAATATGTAAGCGAGTCATGTAACCCATTAAAAAAAGTGTGTATTATTACGCATACCATTGGTGCATGACATTTCTTTCGATCTATGTTTGTGGATGTTTCACTTCGTATGTTTTTATTTTCCTTTTTTTTCGTATTTGGTGTGGATATGATTCCTCACATGATGAAGTGATGATGATGAAGTTAAGGTTTTGAACTCCTTGTAGTCATTTTTAACTCATTAACTCTCTTTCCTATGTGATGATGCTTATGAATCAATTTCTCAAGTGTCTGTGTTCGTTTATTTTATTCTTACTTCTTTCTGTCTTTTTTTTTTTTGTTTCTTCTTTGTTTATATCATTCAACACGTCTTTTTTACTTCGGATTCAGGAATTGATTTAATGGGAATTTCGACGGCAGTGCAATTTGAATGATCTTTACGACACTCGTATACTCTCTGAAATTACTTCAATTTACACCAATGATATTCCTTCTCCCATCCCACTACTCTCCGGTGAAAAAAAAAATAAAATAGATTAAATTAAATATTAAAGATAGTAATAATAATATGTCCTCAACTCTTTTTCTCTTACGTGTATTCTCTTCTTTTTTCTTCTTGTACTTGTGCTTATATAATGCGCCTATATTCCTCTGTGATGTTCATAATATTAATAATAATTAATGACAATGCATGTTAGGTTGTTTGGTAAAGCCATCAAAGTACAACAATAGCAGTTTGTAGTAATGGCAACAGCGGAGGAGCTTGGTGTGGGTGGTGTAAACCGCGTTGGTAAACCCATATTTATTGCCACAGAACACACAAAATACGCCCCTAGTACAGATCGTGAACTGTCAGATCAGGAACAACTCGCATGGAAGTCATTTCAACTCTGGCGAGCCACACTCTCAGTGGAGCGGCGTGATAACGTGTATAAATCTCTCACTAACGCCGACTATACAAACTTTCGTTTGGCGCATCGTATATTGGGTACACCGTATCCTATAGTAGATGAAACTCCTAATTTCTTTGATGTTTTGAAAGGAATACGATGGTATGAACATGTCTTTTCAGCAACTATGGCATTATCATATAGTTACTGGATTCGATCGAAAGCATCACTACGGCATGCACGTATGATGCCCATGTCACGCTCATCTATTACATTCTTAACGTTTATTTGTATGGATTTGTGTTTCGGTTATCGCAGTATGTACAGATTAACAGGTTATCTACCAAATGACCATGAATGTCGTAAGTATGGTGTTATGGAAGATAAAACACGTCTAGAGGAAAAGAAGCAAATGTGGGAAAAATATGCAAAATATAAGAAGGAGTGGTGTCGACGATTTGATTATCATGTTTATGGTATTCGTCCTGGTGAGAATTGGAGTTTCTTTTCAGCGTGTCTGTTGCCATCGTGGGAGCCTCGCTTTAACACCTGCACAGATTATCCAATGCGTAAGAACCCGTACTTTCTCACTACTACACCACTACGGGATATGTTCGCGGAGTCACAGTTTACGTATGAGATACCAAATGATGAGAATGTGCCGCTTGTAAAGGAGCGTCCAGAGTTTAAATATCTCTATCGTGGGCCAGGACGCCAAGGAAGTTAGTGAGTACGAAGAACAAAAGGCAAAAAAAAATATTTTTACATTATATTCACTGACAGGATATTTAGTGAAAAAAAACAAAAAGAAGGGGGAAGTAGATATTTGGGGTTAGGATTCAAGGTGTATTATTATTATTATTATTATTGTGTGTGTGTTTAATTATTACTACAGACGGGTATATGTTGTGTTAAGTGGGAAATGGGAACGAGGGTTTGCGGGTTGGGAGTAGATGACTGAGAAAGGATCTATTATATATAGGGAGAGAGAGAGAGAGATTTAGTTTATTATTTATTTGTGTTTTTTGCAATTTGTGTGTGTGTGTGTGTGTGTGTACGTATGTTTTTTTCTTTTTTGAAGTGTTCTGTACATGAGGCGATTGCAGTTGCAAGATCTTTTGTACAAGAAGTGGTGAAAGGGAGGTGGAAGTGTGCAAAAGATAGATGTTTTGCAGATTTGATAAGTGGAGTTACATCTAGAGAGACTCATTCAGAGTGATGACAGTAATAATAGTAAAAAAAAACAAATCATATTATTCCGTTTTTTTTTTTGTTTTTGTTTTCCTTCTTCTTCTTTTGTTTCTCCTTCTACTGTTGTTGTTGATTTTGTATTAAAACGCCTTTCTTCTTTCTTCTTTTGATTTATTTCTTCTCTTAGTTTATTTATCCTCAGAAGAGGAGTTGTGTATGCTCAGTTATAGTGTCTGTCTCCGCTGGGAATGCAAAGCTCAAGAAGAAATAAACCGCAGAGCTTAAAGTCCATATGCGATGAGCTCCTCAGAGGCTGCACCAGTAGTAGTAGTAATAGTAGTAATAATGATGATGATAAATTACAACAGCAGCGAACATTGTTAGAATCATTATTTAAGTCACACAACTCTGTATTAAGTGGAGTTCCCACTTCAATAGCACTTCGTCACACAGTGGAGTTATTTGTAAAGGAACACGCAGATAGGATGCAATTAAGTAGTGATATGGAGGCGCTGGCAGCAAAAGAGATTGATTCATCTACTGTATGTGATCTTCTTCTACGTTATAAGGTTCCTCTTGAGAGTCTCAAGGCGGAGTGGAAAGGCGTATTGGAAGAAACATTCACAAAGAGTAGTAATGATAGCCGTAGTTCTGAATGTGATGTATTGTGTTTAGATTCAGAGAATGACACAGCGTGGGAAGTACTACAATTGGGAGAAGAGACTCTGTGTAATAGCCATGTGAATAAAAATACCTCACGTGATATCCTTAGCACGTGTGTGCGGGAATGGGCAGTGACAAAACAAGATGATATGGATAATAATAATAATAATAATAATAATAATAATAGTCACACTGAGGATTTCAGTAATGGAGTTCAATCTTGTGTGTTGAAGAATAATGGACATGAGATTCTTCAAGCGGTGCGTGAAGTTTTAAATACAGATCTTGATACTAACGTTTTAGATGAGAATTATGAGTTTTGGATAGCGGTACTACTCACATATGTTGAGAAGGACACAACATCACTTGAAGCTGTTAGTGTGGTGGAGATGCTTTATATGCATTGCACAGCTCAAGAGAAACTCTATCTTGTTGAATCCATTAGGAAAAGAATTCAGCATTTTTCGGATAATACAGTGGTTTTAAGAGATATTTTTTTGAAATTGCTTCATCAATTACTACTACGCACTCCAGATGATATCATTGCTTTTACAGATGAAGAAATTCTGGAACTGTTTCTACAATCTTTACGTGTTATTGTAAATCATATTACTTTATTTAACGCTATAGATACACAGGCGCAGTGGTTGAGAGGTCTTTTGGTGCGTCCATCCCTTGTATGTCATATTGTCTCCTTACCAAACTCAATGCCAGAGATTATAGATAAATTAATAGCCGATACTACACTTACTCCACATGTCATTGCCTTAATAGTTATCATGTTACCACTTTGGATGGGAAATGATGGTATTAAAAGTAAAAGCGTTATCACAATATTTGAAGGGATTGTAAATGCTATACTACATGATCGTATTGCAAAAGAAATGTTAACGGATCTCATGATATGTATAGGACGTTGTGTACATGGTATTTCTTTGGAAAAACGCTCTGAATATGTTAATATTATATGTGATGCTGTGGTGTGTAGAATGAATGAATCAGTTGTTGCAGTATTTGCAGCAGAATGTGTACCCAGAATATTAGAACTATTATTACGATTTGCGTGTCCCTCGTCTCATTTCTCTGATGAAATGTACCGACTACCCCTAATAAATTTAAAGTATATAGAGCACAACCTTTTAAGACGCTCTGAGAAGTGGTCTAAAGTGAATAATGTAAGAAAAGGTATAATTCGTATGTTTTGGTGTGTATTGCTGCGTTGGTATGGGGCGGATCTCCCTAAAGTTGTGGCACGTATTGTGAAGTCTTTGTGTAGACGTGATAGACAAAACAGTAAAAATTTTAATATTAGTGATAACAGTAATAGTAATAGTAATAGCAATACTGTATTGTGGGATGAGAAACATCTTGTGGCGATGAGTTACACCACATCACTCTGGCGTGAAGTGGAGGAATTGTTAGAGAGTGAGGAACGGGGAATTTGTTCCCTCAACTATGTGGCACTTCTTTATCATATCTGTAGCGGCAGAGATATAAAGATCTTTGCAGAATATCAATTACAAGAAGAGAAAAAAGAAGAGGAAATGGTATCATTTCTACCACTAGTACCACCAATACAAGAACAACATGAGGAGGAAAATAGAGAAGAAGTGCAACAAGGGCAATCGCAATTAAGTCGTATGTCAATTACATGGTGGATGTTAATGCGATGGTGTACAAACCCTTATGCACGTCGTGGGTTGTTTCTTGCGACAACAGAGTCACTTCGTTCTCTTGTGGATAATGATTACAATGCTATTGTGGATAATGTTATTCTAACAATGCCAGTGGAAGAATTTGATACATTAATTCACATGCCGCACACCATCTCTCAAGAGAAAGTTCATAAACAGCGAAAGATTGCCCTTTTGCTTTCTATTAGGTTATGGATTGCTTCTTTAAGTTCATTAACAGAACCTGAGGTACCAATGACTTATAAGATAAATTTGACCGATATGCTACATCACCAGATTCGAAATTATTGGGTAGATTACAATAGTAGTAGTCGTAATGGTATGTTGTTTAAATATCCATTTGGTGATGATTCCCTCTTAGTGTTGCTTTGTGTATGTTCTATGGAAAAGTTAACAGAGAAAGGGTGTAGTCATTTTATGGATAAATCAGAGTTACAGGAGACTCTGGAACAGTTGGTACAGTATCGATATGGATTCGACCCAGTAGAACAGGTAGTAAAATACCTAATCACTGGTATTGGTAGCGAATATCTTACTTCTATTCTTACAAAGCGATTTGAAGCGATGTGTGATATTTTTATATCATCTGATCTAAGAAAGAATAAGCAAGGTTTTTTCTTACCATCACCTGTAACAGAAGGAGATTTACATACCCTTAATTCCCTCATCAAATTAAAGGAAGAAACTGAAACCACAACAGTGACAGATGATACTAAAGATGTTTCCTTGCGTAATATATTGTTTCTTCTGCTTGAATTACATGGAGGTAGCGTGTTTCAGGCAGCGAGTCACTTTAGAAGTTATCCCGTATCGAAATGGGAGGGATATGGACGGTGTACAGAACTAGCTATGGGCGTTGTGCAACACCTTATAACGACGTGGCCACACATTGAGAGGATTCTTCAATCTGCTGGTGTGGATGTGTACTATATTTCTCTGCTTTGTGTTAGTAAGTGGCTGCGGGATCCTCCTGTCACATCAGTGGATTTGGCAATGAAGTCTATTGAAATGTTTATGCGTCTTGGACAGCGAAAATGGGAATGTATAGTTGCGGAGAGCCTGTATACTCATTTGATGGGAATTTGGAAGCAGTTGAGAGAACCAGAGGAGTTGTCATCTTCATGGACAGAGTCGGGTGTTTTTCCGGTAAGTCTTCTTTGGGCTTCATGTTTGACAAAGTTATTTGTCTTGTCTGAAGGAGCGTGAGTTCTGCAGAAAAACTTGTTTTTTTTTTTTTCGTTTGTTTGCTTTAGTAAGATGATGATATTACTTTTTTTTCTTTCTTTCTTGTCTGCTGTCCCAGTCCCCTGTATATGTGTCTGTGAAAATATATATCCTCTTTTCTTTTCTTTTCTCTCTCTCTCTTTCTGTCTGTCTGTATGTATATGTGTGTTTTGTTTTTCCCTCTGGACGATTATTATTGTAATTGTTGTTGTTCTTTTTCTTTTTTTTCTCCCCTTTATTTGTAGCTCTGTCTAGCACATTGTTTCCCTGAATATAATAGATCAAGGGCAGTATGAACAGCAGCGGAGCAGCTGGACTACATAATCCACAGTTGTGGCGCCGTTCTCCGGATGTACAGTCGATAAAAGACCCTTCCTCTCCATGTTTGGTGGATGAAACGGGAAACACAGCAGGATCCAAAGAAAAAGTTGTTCGTATTGTGATGGGATCTTTGTCTGTGGTTGACTGGATACGCAGTCAGTGGTTACTGTGGCTCTTTTTGTTAAGTATTTGTATGGCGTACTATCGTCCTGCTTCTGTGGATATTGCCTCTAGTGTATGGGTGCGAATACTCGTTTTTGTTTCCTTTACACTCAGTGGTGCATCATTTCCAGATCTTGACAAGAGTGCCGCCTTCCGTTTTATTGGCCCAACTATTGCCATGTGTGTTATGAGTCTTTTTGTTTCTCCTATAATAGGAACTGCCGTGTATACAATGTTTCATGAAAATAATGATCTCCATTATCTCTTTATAGGTTTAATGTGTACATTCTGTCTTCCTCCATCTGCTATTTTATCCGTGGCAGCAGCACGATCATCACAGGGTAATGAGGCCCTTTCACAATACCTAAGTGCCGTTGGAAGTGTAAGTGGTGTAATTGCTTCACCTTTACTAATGCTTGCTTGTATTTCCTTATCACATTCAACAAAACTTCCAAGTACAATGGAAATGGTATTTTTTCCCGTAACGGTTATTGGTCCATTTTTTATTGGTATTGTCGCACAAAGAGTATTTGCTTGGATTTCACACCGATACATAACTGGAGAAGATCGTGATTTGGTACGTATCAGTAAAGCAGAAATTGCATGTTCTGAACTTTGTGAAGGGAGTCTTGTTTATTGGCGTCAACGTGCTGTTCAAATGAATTGCCTTGTTTTGCTTTTAGTGAACTATTTTATGTTCAGTTCATTTTTTGTGCAATCGATTACCCCTAATCTATTAACATGGAAAGGAATAGGAATAGTATCTTGCTTAGAGTTTGCTCTCTACCTTGTCTTGTCTCTTGTGGGGTGGTGTTTGGCCTCTATGATTACAGCCACACCAGAAGAACGTATTGCGTTGTTTTTTGCCCTCGTAACGAAGTCTGAAGTACTTGTGGTGCCAATCATTCTTCATCTTTTTCATGAAAATCGTCAAGCCGCCGTTATTTTGCTTCCCTCGCTAATGTATCATCTTATCCAGGCATTTGCAACAGGTGTGCTGAGTTTCCCGCTGCGGCGCTGGAGGTATAGATACAATTGTCGCCCAGGAACAACTTTGCTTCCATTGCGATTAAGTAAATCTGTGCGGGCCTCATCAACAAAATAGAGGAGACCTTCTTTATTATATATATATATATATATATATATATATATAATAGATGTCTTTCTCTACGTAAAAGATGAGACACAGTCTGCGTACGTATGTGTGTGTGTGTCATTTTTTTTTTTCTGTGTGCTTGCGTGTAAGTGATACTGTGGAACGTGAGAATTTCATTTTTCTCTGCTTCCCGCATGAATGATTCTTTTCCTTTTTTCATTTTTTCTTTCGTAAAATACCTTTTGCTAAAAAAGAAAAAAAAACAGCGCCTTCAAATGTAGTGTCCAAGTTCCTTTTTACCTATGTTAAGATGTTTCTATGAATATATCTTGTGCTTTTTTTTCCTTTCCTCTGGGCAACTAATTCATAATGTGCCAGTACCCTTTCTTTCTTTTTTGTATTTTTTTTTATTTAGAGAGAAAACAAACATGAAATCTCTGATCTTCATTGGTTTCCGATTTCACTTCCCGGAGGTATTATTATTTCTTCTTTCAGTGTTTGCAATAGTTACGATTTTAGATGGATCCCACGCGTATGCCAATATTGGATCTCATCAACACGAGTGTGTGCACAGCCAAGTTGCCATTCCGTTAAATGAACTACCGTACGTAAATGTTGGTTATAAAAGTCTACTTTCTAGTGTGAATGCTTCCCCTCTTAAAGGGATTGCCGCCAGTGCCCGTTCAAATATTCGCTTTTACGCTAATTTTCTCTTTGATGGTGCGTGCAGCTTTGTCGGAGAAACTGTTGATACCTATGTTGGAGGTAGTATAGTCTGCGGAGAAAACGATATCCTTACACCGCGTAAAGTTAGAACACTACACGCTTTAGTTCAGAGTGCTTTTGATTTTCTAGAAAAAGCACTTCTTGTAGATTCTCTGACATCCGTGAGTGCACCAGAAAATGTATGTGGGTTTCTTAAAAACCCTCTTGTAAACGCTCTTCAGAAAGATTTTATTCTTTTTGTTACGGCTAATCCAAGAGAAATCCGAGGTAATGCTATTGCATGGGCTCGGGCATGTGCAAGAGATCCACATACAGAACGACCAGTTGTTGGTCATATCAATTTTATACCATCTTCTGTAAAAAACTATGTTAGAGAAATTGATAAGCGTGTTGCTATGCATGAATTGACACATGCCCTTGGATTCACTGATCTTGCGAATACAGCTAAAGAGCATATTGGACCATTAGGTGTACCAGAGCCTGGATCTCGAAAAATATATAGACCAGAATTAGAAAAGTATGTAACAATAATCACAACTCCAAAAGTAGTTGAAGCCGCCCGAAAACACTTTGGGTGTCCAACACTTGATGGAGTTGAGATTGAAGATACTGGGGGTATAGGAACTGCGGGATCTCATTGGAAGAAACGTATTTTATTTGAAGAGGCACTTGTTGGTGTCATTACAAGTCCGAATATTTATTATTCCTCCATTACTCTTGGCTTTTTAGAGAGCCTCGGATATTATTCAGTTAACTATGATGTTGCAGAGGATAATTTTCAATGGGGAAAAAATAAGACGTGTCGCTTTTTGTATAACAAATGTAATGATCAAGATAAAGGAGTAGATGAATTCTGTTTTCAGCCATCTCATTCTCCTTCATCTCCATGTACTAATGATAGACTTGGTATTGGACAGTGTGATATAGTTAGGCATAGCAATGATCTTCCACCAAATTCTCAATATTTTAGGGACAGTCGTACTGGTGGAAGTCTGCCAGAAATGGATTATTGTCCATTTATTATGGGATACTCAAATATTGATTGTATAAATAAAGAAGTATATGATTCAAGTAATATATTCGGTAGTGAATTCAGTATTTATAGTAGATGCTTTGAATCTAACATGATTACCGGTGCCTTTCCCAATGTTGGGACTGGCGCACGATGTTTTCCTATTACTTGTACAGAATCTGGACAAATACTTATACGTGTTCAGGGACAAACTGCATTATGTCCTGTAGATGGAAAAGCTGGTTATGCAGATACTTCTCACTTGGTGGGCATTCATGGTAAAATAAAATGTCCATCAGCGATAGAACTATGTGGTGATGTTAAGGGAAATGGTGTATCTGAAAATTTACCCATATCTCTATTAACAGACAATACTGAATCATATTCTCCACTCACAGTACATAGTCCCATAAACTTTACACGTGAATATAAAGAATCCTGTGAAGAACGAGTTAAATGTGCAGCGAGTTTAACTCCTTTCTTTCCAGCCTGTCGCTCTATGGCTAAAAAGATTATCGACTGCTTTGGCAGAGACTGTGAGAATACGATGCAAAAATGGCTTTATGAAAATAACTTTACTCAGAAATGCAAAGATCCAAGTGCACTAGCTTATTCATGTCTAGACAGTTGGATAGGTGTTAATGAGCTATGTGCAGTGGCCTCTGCTGCCTATCCACTAAAAGTACAGTTCTCTCTTATTACCATCTTACTCGTGACAATGATGGTCGCCTTTGTGAACTGAACGGGGGTTTTCTTATTTCTGATTTAGAACACTTTTGGTGGTATCAAAATAAACCAGCGAGATTATATATACATATACATGTATTTGTGTGTGTGTTTTTTTTGCTATGATGAACTAAATTAGTAATTACTTTATGTACCTATGTCTGTTTTTCTAAGAGAGTATAGGAGCTAATCGAAATATTTTACTCTTTTTCATTCCTAATTGACTTTTTTTTCTCTTCTTAAACTGATATCTATTTCCAGATTAGGTGCTTAGATGTGGGTGCGATAGAACATTTACGAAATGGAGGGAAAAATAGGTGAAACTCAAAAAAAAAAAAAACAGAATATATATATATATATATATATATATATATATATATATAACAGCATATGGTAGGAAATTTTTGTTTGTTTTATTTTTATTTTTATTTTTATTTTATTTCTTGTTCTTGTTGTTTTTGTTTTCTCCTATACACGAACAGACACGGAATCACCATCGTTATATTGGTATCACCTTTTGGGAACCTAGAGATGCGGGTGTTATGTGATGATATTATCCCTTACGGGTCACTTATTTTTTGTTTTTGCGTTACCCCACACTGTAATAATTATTTATTTATTTATTTTTCCACTCTTTCTCTCTCTCTCTCTCTCTGTATTTCTGGGTTTCCTTGTTTATTTATTTATTTATTTATTTATTTTTCTCTTTTTGTCTTTCTTAGTCCTTCGTTTGCAAAAACAACAGCTTTACAGTAGGGTTAGGTCGTAATGGAAAGTACGAAATCTCTGAAATTCGTGGGACCAGATGTGAGAGATGCCGATATCGCAAAAGCATGTCTGCACCAAGGTGTTACACACATTGAACTCAACAATTGCGATGGTATTACCGACTTAGGTGTACTGACCAGTATTCCAACTTTGGTGGAGGCACATATTTGCTCATGTAAAAGACTACGTTGCTTTGGTTCATTGGGTCAAAAGGAATCATCACTGCGTAAAGTCGTGCTTAGAGGGACACCAGTAACAGGAGCTCAATTACGGGATTTAATGAGTCATAGTACTGAAGTTATTGTTGAGGAGAGTAATGGTTTTGAAAAAATGGAAAGACCATCAGAATTGCTTGTTAGGTCTTCTTTGGATATGATTCGAGATGAGGCAGCTCATTTTAAACCAGAACAAATTGGAATTGCATTTAATGGTGGAAAGGACTCTGTTGTAATGATGGATCTTCTTCAATGTGTTTTTGGTGCTGAGGTGATGAAGAAATGCTGCATATTTGTTCTTGGAGTAGGTGGTATGAAAGAATTTAGTGAAGTGGTCTCATTCAGAGAACAGTATGCTAAAACCTTTGGTTTTACTATAACTAATACTGACGCTTCACTATCAATGAAGGAAGGGCTTGCATATCTTAAAGAAACCAAAGATATTCAACTTGTTTTTATGGGGACACGAAAAAGTGATAGTGCACATCAGAAAGAAAGTATAGAACGTACCACTAAAGGGTGGCCAGATATGTTGCGCGTATGTCCATTGTTTCATTGGAGTTATGAAGACATATGGGGTTACATTCTCGCATACGGTATTCCATTCTGCAGCTTATATGCACAAGGGTATACTTCTCTTGGAGGTCTTAATTATACATCACCAAATCCCCTTCTACGTCGAAGTGATGGAACTTTCAGTCCTGCCTGGGAATTGAGTGACACTTCTGCCGAGAGGAATGGTCGTCTAGTGAAGGCATAGGTATCACAGAGAGTGGTGGCAAACGTATTAATTTCGCTTCCCTATTTTGCCGATCTCATTTTTATTGTTTTTTTTTTCGATATTTTTATTTTTGCGTTCCATGCTTGCTTTTGTGTATCTTTCCTTTCCTCTCTCTATACGTATATGTGTGCGTTTACCTGAAGGAGAGATAGAGAAAAAAACCTGGCGAGGATAGTTCGAAATTAAGGCCTAAGAGGTAACTAATTCAGCAAGGTATTTTCTGTATTATACAGCTATACTATATGGAGGCATAAACATGTGTATTTGCTCTTCTATTTAGCTTTCTATTTTTTTTTTTTTTTACTTTCTCTTTTTTTTTTATATATGTTTATATATCTATATTTATATTATTTGATGACATGATCGTGTAAACCACTGAACTTTTCTTCACTTGCATCTTCTTCACAGTAGTTAGGTCGATAGATACGCAAGTGTGTCTATCCCTCTCTTACTCTTTCCCTCTCTTTCTCCCTCTCATCCTCCGTGATTGTTAAAGAGGTAGTAGAGGGCCATTCCATCAACACACACATTACAAAACAAAACAAAAAAGAACAAATAAACAAATATGATGCGCAGTGGAGCCGCGTTTAATCCCATGCGGCGCACCCCGCCCCCGCCCCCGCACATGGACACGTTCAACTTGGACCCAGCAGAGTACATTCGTGTGCTCTCAGCGGAAGGCCACACATTCGTCGTCAACCGCGACTGCGCCTGTGCCTCACCGCTGCTGCGCAAATCTCTCGCCAATCACCTCGACCCCGCGCTGCCCACTGTACGGATTGTGTGGGGCGATGAGGCATCCACAACAAGAGAAACAGAAAAGACGGGAGGATCACAACAGGCAGAAAGTGAAGAGGCAACGACCTCAGAGGCTCTTGGGACTGTGGGAGGACAGGCAGGGGCTTTGCGCCCACCGGTCATTTACTTTCCAGAACTCCCCGCAGTGTGGCTGGAGGTGGTGCTGCAGTATTTACACTATAAGCACCGTTACGAGGGAGATACGGGCGATAGACCACCATTTCGCGTCCCAGTGGAAGGGGCATTAGAAGTAATGAAAGTCGCAGCGGTGCTGCAATGTTGATGAGGTATGCTGGTGTCTCTTTTATAGTTGAAGGATGCATTGCTTTAAAGGGGGAAGGAAAGGAAAGAATCACAGATGGAAGCTTATCTGTTCTTTTTTTTTATGTGTGTGTGTGTACTTGGTTGAGGTGCGCTATGTACAGGTATGTGTGTGTGTCAGTGGGAAATGAGACCATTATGTCCTTATATTTGTGGCATTTTGTGCGAGTTTTTCTGCTTAACGCATGGACGACGCACATAAATACAAAAAGGAAGAAAATTTTATTTTCTTTTTAATATTTCTTTAATGCTCTGGAGAGTAATTTAAAACACATAAATAATACTTTCTATGCGCATAGCACGCCTTTGTCATTGTTCTTTTGCTTTTTTTTTCTGTTTCCTCTGTATTTATATGTGTAAAGGGAATGTCGAGAAGGCAGCGTGTCGCCGTGCAACCAGAGCAGACGGTTGCGCCACAGATTGTGTTTGACAAGTCCCACATGGTGTGTGTACGTTCTGCCGATGGTCAGTTTTTTCTGTTGGACCGAAACTGTGCGATGGTAAGTGGCGTGCTGCGGCGTTTTATGCAGAAGCTAAATTGTGAAGAAGAACCTTGTACAGCTGCTACTGTTGCTACTTTCACTAATACCACTTCTACTGGCACCATTCCTGGTGCCGCTTCCAGTCTCCCTGCTACACCGTCGTTGCCATCACCTCCTCCGGAATCTTTTTACCTCACACGAATTGGGACTGAAACCTACGACACCATTATATTAGAAGAGATACGTAGTGATCTTCTAGAACTTGCAATACAGGCAATGTATTTCAAGTATAGATACGATGGTGAGCCAGAGAAACGGCCATTGGAGGTGCATCATTCAGCAGAGATGAGGCATAGATTGGCGGCAGTGAGTGTGTTGCTTGATATGTAAATGATACAAAAGGATATGGGAGCGATAATTATTATTGAGGTTGATATATGCTTAATCTTCTTGAGCTCTTCATATATATATATATATATATACGCCTGTGTGCGTGTGTGTATGTGTGATTTTGAAAGGAAGTGAATTGAAGTGGGAATAGATTATGTTTGTTTGTTTGTTTTTTCTGGTTCTTTTTCCTTTTACTTACTTTAGTGAACGAAGATGCCAATTTCTAAGAGAAATGAGATTTGGTGGCACAAATACGTACACGTCAAGAGAGAGAGAGGAAGAAGGGAAAAGGCAGATATAGCTTATTTTCGACTTGTTTTTTATTCTTTTTTTTTACTAGTTTATTTTTAATATTGGTATTATTATTATTGGTATTTCATGTTATGCATCATTATATGTTTCTCTCTCTTTTTTTTTTTTCATCTTTTATTCTATTATTTGCGGATCTGGAAAAGGAATGAGTGAAAATGAAGGGGTGGGTAGTAGTGAGTTATGCGAGGACGATAATAGAAGTATGTCCTCCGCTATGGATGCAGATCTCGCCTGGATTCCTGGAGAAGATGAACACATAGATGGTGAAATTGGCAATGGAGATGTTCATGGTGATTCTGATGATGAAAAGGATGAAGGACGTGAAGCAGATATGCCACGTTATATGGCATCAGCCCTCAGCAGTGTTCTTGCCACTGACTTGGCACGTCATCACAATTATCATGAAGAAGAAGAGGGCTTGATGAATGTATCCATGAAGGCGGTTTACCAGGGTTGTGATGAGGGGGCGCGAAAAAAAGTTTGTTGTATATGTGGGGATGCCGCATTATATACTTGTCCTGGCTGTAGTGCACGGACCTGTAGCATTACCTGTGTGCGTATGCACAAGCAGGAGTTTAACTGTACGGGAGAGCGTGATATTGCCAAAAAGGTTCCCCTAGGCGAGTTTACAGATAAACATCTAGAGCGAGATTATCACTTTCTAGAAGATGTTCGGCGAGTAGTTAATAATTGCGACCGTACATTTCCAAAGATGTGGCGCTATACTTTCCGTGCACTTCCACCGCCACTTCATGCCTTACGAGAGGCGGCTAAGAAACGTGGTGTTGTCTGTCAAATCACATCGGAAGGAATGGCGAAACGAGACGCCAACACCTCACGTTATGATCGCAAGACTGAGACTATCACATGGCGCTGTCAGTTTAATTTTCATAAACCAGATTTTAGTGTTGCGACCGACTGGGGTAGTGAACGTCATAGACTTGGGGATATTCTAGCGTATTGTTGGGCTACTAATCCACCATTACCATGCTTTCACATCAACAAACAGTACAATCGTGCCTCAAAATGGATTGGAACTGGGAAATATAATGATGCAGAACAGGAAGATAAAAAAGAGAAGTCAGAAGAGAAACAGGAACAGGAAGAAGAAAAAGAAGTCTCAGTTGAGGAAAGTAAGAAAGAAACTGTTGTGGACAGTGGTGATACACCGGAACCACAATCCCTGGAATGCAACAACAATCTTCGTTCCCAATCACAGGATCAACTCCAAGAGCACGACCAACAGGAACAGCAACAAACAGAAGAGATGTGGATACCTTCTAAAATTGATGTTTCTCCAGTCTTGTCCGAGATGAATAATAAGCGAGACGTGGAGTCTTTCATGGCAATGGAACCTATTATTATTCTGGCACAAGCTGAGCGGTTGGGACTTCAGCGAAAATACTTTCGTCTTTCCCCCTTTAGTACATTAAATGAAACTCTTCGTACACTTTTTTTTATTAACGAATACCCTGTTTTTGAAGTCATTCATGCCTCTGACCTAGAGCTATATCCACTTGTTACAGAAACGGACAAAGAAAACATTCGTGAAAGTTTCCGTATGACTCCTCGTCTACCTAAACCAGAGCGAAAACCACGACGCACAAAAGCTGATCTCACACCAGATGAGATTGAACGATATTCAAAGGTACCTTGTCGTATGTTTCTTGCTGGTCGTTGCAAGTTAACTGAGGATGATTGCCCTTATTGGCACTGTGAGTACAAGGACGTTCCAGCCTGTCGTAGTTTTGTTAAATTTGCGAGCTGTGAAAAGGGCGATCGATGTAGCTTCCGCCATGATCCTGCCGCAGTTGGTGCTGCTCGGAAGCGTGCCAGAGAAGAACGTCATCAAGCTTGCGTGCAGAGGAATAAGCGTCGTATCGAGTTTTAATAACAGGTTGAGGTGAGTAAGTCGAGAAAAGAAATAAAAAGATTTTTAAAAAAGGAAAAAGTAAAAAATGAGATTGAAAGAGCAGCTGAAGAAATGAATAAAAACAGCGACGGTTAAAACAAAGAAAACAGGGGTGCTAAAAAAAAAAAAAAAAAACGGTGGGCACCATGGTGGAAAGAAGATTGAAAAAAAAAACGAAAGTAAAATAGTTGCATTACCTCAATCATTAATGCATCAAAAATAAAAATAAATGTTTTATGAAAGAATATTTTCATTTGTCATACTTTAAAAGAGCATTCTTTTGACTGATATTGTTTTTCTCATTGAAGGTATTTTTCTTTTTGTTTTTCTGTTGTATTTCCTACCGGTTCTTTTTTGGTTGTATTGCCCTTTTATTTATTTATTTATTTATTTATTTATTTATTTGTCCGTTTCTCTGTTTGTTTTTTGCGTCGATAGAATGAATAGTCGGGTTGAGACGATCGCAAGAAAGGGAACAAAACGAAAAGGTGTGTGTTTGCATCTGCGATATAAATATATATAAATAAATATTTATCGGGGGCTTAGGGAGGGAATCTTGTGTTTTTTTTTTCTTCCCGTTTAGTGTTGCTGTCATCGTTAAAAATAAGAGGAGGATGGTTCAGAAGAAAATAAAAATCACAAAAGGAAATTACCCTTACAGTAATCTTACATGATGTAGAGGATACCTTTCTCACCCTGCAAGATGCCTTTAAAACGGCAATGCAGTTCTATGAGAAAGGAATTGCTCCACATGGTCTTCCACTCACGCAGCAGCAGGCGGTGGATATACTTGACGTGTATGACACACTTCTTGGTGTACAAACAGATGTACAGGCGTTACAACAGCAAAAAGAACTACAAGAACGAGAATAACAACAACGCGCCCATCTCGCATGACTCTCACTTGAGGGTAATTTCGCCGCCCTACTTGTCAGTCTCTTATCACGACATCTACCTCATGTTCATCCACTAGATGCGCAGCAGCATCAACCGTTTCTTGCACTCCGCATGCGATCCCTGTTTTCACTGCAGCGGCTCCTAATTGCCTGTAGCGAGTCCAGAGAAGATATCTGCCTCCTTTGTTTTCGTGTTGTGATACAGGATGGTCTTCTAAAGCAGCTACTACAGGCACTTGCGGAGTCCCCACATGAGCCACTGCGTCAGGGGGTTGGGGAGATGCCTTTCATATTTCTTGTGCGCATTCCCGACGGCCCCACGAGGGCGACAGTGCCAGCAGTGGAGGAAGAACTGAAGGAGGAGGAACCCCCAACGCGGCCGCGGCCGCCACTGCAAGAAGCCACACGGAAGACCCCGTCGCGCCGATGGAGGCCGCCGCTTGCCCCATCGAGACTGCCACTGCAGCAGCGGCTGTTCATCAGTTTCAAGAGTTCTTCGCAGAGGTCGCCACAAGTGGGGTGGTAGACGCACTCCTCTTACGAATAAGCAGTCAGAATCAAACACACTATCAACATAACAGTGGTAATGCCGCACGAGCACGAACAATGCGAATGCTGTTTCAGTATACACCTCCTGCCTTCGCACTGCCTCCTCGAATTCTACATAACCGCGAACTTTTAGCTATACTTTTGAAAGTCATAATAGACGCTGGCCGTGGTCGTACTGTTCCAGGTGAGGATTATGCTTCCTTTCAAATTAAAAATGTGGAGCTGGCCCGTTATCTTGCCATCATCGCTTCTCAGTCCTCCGCGTACCGTGAGCATCTTTCAAGAGAATTATGTGACTACCCACAATGGGGAACTGCAATCAAAAATGCCGTAGTATCTTTACTAAACGCAGCCTCTCTAGACTACTTCACTAACATCGAACTGTATGATATCACTGGGTTTCATCTTGACGGATTGAATGGAGTTAACTGGGATGTTAACAATACACCTCTTAATCAATACGTGGAAAAATTGTTTAAAGATCAGGTGGTGCGTGAAAGTGCAATGGAGAAGAGTGTAATATCTGAATATCAGACATCTTTGTCCTCAGTTGTAGACATCCGTGCTGCTGAAGACCAAGATAAAAAAAGTACGTCTCACCTTCATTCTCTTGGTTCATGCAACCAATATTACCTTTACTGTGGAGAGCAATAAGGCAGCTGAGAGTCCCCCAGCTGAGTTGAAGCCTAATTTTTCCGAGCCACACACACAGAGAAACGTACCTCACTACGATTCCCGAAGTCACCACCAGCTGCATTAACCAGAAAACAAAATCAGATGCAACAGCAACAAAAGCAGCAACGTCATTCAGGAAAACGTGAATCCGCTCCCTATTTAGATAATCTTCTTCATTCTAACTTACTTTATAAGGAGCAGAATACAACGACAAATGATGAAATAGAGGCAATGGCTATTGCATATGATAAATTTAACTCTTCCATGTCTCTTGTACTCAAGTACACTCAACATTATAGTAAAAAAAAGAAAAAGTTGAAGACGTTGTAGAGACAGAAGATGAATATCTTGTGCACACATCTAGATTAAAAAATCCATGGCACACTATTGTTGAAAATCAAAGACATAAAATATGGCAAGTCAGTGATCTAAAGGTAGGGGATCTCTTTTATTTCTCACTACCATTTGATGATATAGGAACCGATTTGTCGGATGCACTTGTATACAATGCCCGCAAACGCATAGTATACGTAAAGAGAGAACTTCTTACTGCACAACAAAGTAACAAGGGTCGTAGGTGGTTTCTTTATGACATGTTGGGAAATATTATGCCCAATGTTATGATACATCTTGAGGACCCTAAGACTTTTTTACAAAATTATGGTGGAGATGGTATTCGCTTCCCTATTTTCCTTTTCCGTGAAAAGGAATTGCACTTTGGTGAACGTGCTCTACATCCAGGAAATGTTGTAGAAGTGATTGATCAAATTCGTTTTTACATTTCTCAAAATGTTGAAAAAAGTATTGGTATAGATGGCGCACGTTTACTACAGCTCACCCAACAGCTAGATGATATTGAAAAAGGTGTGAACGTAAACTCTCTATTTGACGCATATTCACCCTCTGTACCACTCTTTGCTGTTTGTGAAGACGAAGATGATGCTGGTGGTTACGGTCATGGCACAAGCAGCTCCGATTCTGAAATAAGGGATTAGAGATTAAGAAGTGTTGTTTCTCTTCTAAAAAATAGTATTATCTATCGTTCATTTCCCTTTGTTTTTCGTTATTTTTTTTTTTTCTTTATATTATTATTATTATTATTATTATTATTACTTTGTTGTGTTTTATTTGTGAATACACAAAACTATTATCGATACGGTTATCATCTTTACACACAAGGGTTTTTTTGTTCTGAATGTTTCTCTTCTTTTTCTTCCTCCTCTCCCAGAAAAGAAAAATATCTTGTGTGTGTGTGTGTTTGCTGATGCAAATATTGTACATTCCATTCTCTTTTTTCCATTTTTTTTTTTTATTGTGCTGTGGTGTAGTAGATTGTCTCTTCAAGGGGAAAAATAAAAAGAGAAAAGGAAGAGTGTTGTCTAACGTTAGAAGTAGTTTGTAAAAAAAAACAAAGAAGTAATGGAAGCTGGAGATGAAGTGGAGGTCCTTCAGGATCCGTCCATGTATACCCAATCCATTCACAAGGATAACGGAGCTCGCTGGGTGCGTGGTCTTACTCCTGTAGATGCTGAGGTAGAGAATCAAGAGCAGGAATATCAGAGAACCGTAATAAGAAGACCACTCTCTATATTTAAATTAAGATCTTTGATGGAACACTGGTTGTGCATCCCAATCTTCTTTGGTGTATTTTCCTTTATTTGTACTGCGTTTTTTATTGCCACGTTAACTGAAGAATTCACATTGAATTTCCCCCCTAATGAGGAAAAGTTATGGGTATATGCTGCGGAGCCAGAAGAGGGATTCAGGATGTTCCTTTACAAACTCTGGTACTTATGGGGTGTCTCTTCTTTTCAAGCATTATTTGGCCTGACACTTGCATGGTCTATTGGTACCGCTGCTCGTCTCTTTTCTGCACTTTGTGGAGTTGGAATCTCACTACTATCTCTTATGGCAATTATGGGTCAACTCTTAATGTTATGGGTAGCCTGCGGTATATCACCATTAAGTAAGAGGCATGAATGTAATGTCCCATTTACCTTGTATTGGACCTTTAGTGTCGGTCGTACGGGTGGACCACTTCTTGCTTTGTGGTGTATATCTCCTGTCCTAGACATTATACAGGGGTCCCGTTTTTACTGGAGAATTTTGTTAGGTGTACCTCTTTTTATGTACATCTTTGGAGTAACATTATTGGTACTAGATGAGTCCTCGTCAGAAAGGGGTTTCCTCTTGTATTTGTGTTGTTGTTGTGCGGCACTTGTGAGTTGGGCTTCTTTAATAGTATCGTGTATTAAACAGAGGAAGTTTCAAGTTGTATATACCACAAAGCAACACAAAGAATGATAAGCTATTCTGTTGGAGGCATGCTCTTTCGACCGGGACCACTTTTTTTTTATTTTGAAAGAGAGTCCAGGTTTCTCTTTAGTTGACTTCAATAATGTCCCCACCACAAGAAGTGCCTCGGCGTTCCCTTGAGGGGTGGGGGATTGGTTTAGAAATCTTGTAATGCTCATTATTTCCCTGAAAAACTAAAAAAAAAAAAAAAAACAAATCTGTTCTCGTATCATGTTACGTTTTTCTTTTGCCATTTTATTTATTTTGGATTCTGTAAATGTGTTTGTGTTTGTTGTTGTTGCCCTTGTTTCCTTTGTATTTAGGAAGGAGGTGTCGGAGGTGATGGCTGTTCATCTCCTACCACCAGTGCACGCGAGTCTGTCATTGCGATTGCTGGACTGTTCCTCTTGTGCTCTTATGCATACCTTGCAGCAGAAACAGATTACGGTTCCTTCTCATAGTCTTGCAAAATTTGCCTTGGATATTGCCACGGGTTCTGTTGTTGTGGGAGGAGCAACAGAAGTCCTGGTGCCATTTTCTCTCTTAAAGTGTGTGCATGACTTTTTTGAGTCTACATCTGCTGATGGAAAGCGACGGGCGGCATGGGATACACTGGTGATTGATGATCGTTTGGTTATTCTTACCTCCCCACGTGATGTGCCACATCTTATAGCGGAGTTTCCTCGGTACACCAATGTGTGTATGTGTGTCCCGTCCGGACCACTCTGCTCGCGGATGCTCTTTGACCAAACCCCGCTGGAGGCGTTCTTCTCGGAGCACCTAACGCCTGCGATGACGGCGCTATCAGAAGTCTCACCGCGGGAGTACCGCTGCACCGCGTGGCTTCGCTCCTCCCTCTCGTGCCGGTTCGAGGGGCCGTATGTGCCGGCGGGGCGGGTGGCGGAGACGGCGGCGCGGCTGCTCGGCGGGGCGCACGGCGGCGGCTGCGAGCGGGTGGTGTACGAGGAGGGCGTGGCGGGGGTGACGCCGCGGTGGGTGGAGACGGCGGTGGCGGCGGCGGCGGCGTGCGGCGTGGGGGCCGGGCGGATGTTCCTCGCCGCCTGCCGGGGGGGATCGGCGGGGGATCTCGTCGCTCGCGCAGCGGCGGTGGGGGTCGGAGGGGCGGCGGTCTGCGCAGCGCCAGGTCCGCTCTTCCCACACGCCGGGGAGCTGCTGGGGCCCAGTGACGTGCTGCAGCTCGCCTGCGGTTGGAATGATGTCAGCGGGCAGCTCAGCGCGGAGGAACTGGTATCCCTCGAGGACTCCATCGAGTTCTCCAAGACACTTGCTACGGAGTGGGAGGCATGGCTGAAGCGCTGGGGAAAAGAAAAAAAACCCTCTGCTTGAAGCTAGTGTTGATACTGTTACCATTTGTTGCTGTTGTTGTTGTTGTTGTTTTATTTTTTCGAAGTTTCTCTATTTTTCTCTATTTCTTTCTTTCTTTCTTTCTTTCTGAATGCGTTTGGAGGGGGTCTCTCTATTTCTTTTCTTTCCCTCCTTGTTTTTGGTTCTTTTTTTTTTTTTGTTTTTACCGTTGAAAACACGTAACATATTCACATTTTTATTATATTAGAATCTTTGGTGATGTTTGCTAAGAAACGGTCAGCCGTTCACCAGGTCCGAGGACATGCAACAAAACGGGGTTGTAATGGCATTACACGCAATGACATTGGCTGCGGCATAGTCGGTTGCTCACTGTGTGTAAATGCCGTATGTGGCACCCGTGGTGCCTCCATACTTCCAACTTCACCTATAGTGATTCCAGACACCAATGTGGTGCTTCACAATATGAATGCCCTTGAAGATGCACGAGTTCAGAATATTGTTTTCTTATCTACCGTTGTGTCGGAGGTACAGAACCGTAACAAGGCAATTTACGCAAGAGTTCAACGTCTTATTGCTGTAGAGCAAAAGCAGTGCTATGTTTTTCCCAATGACCGTCATGAGCAAACTCATTGCATAGTGGAAAGAGATGAAACACCAAACGATTTCAATGACCGCTGTATTCGAGTGACGGCAAAGTGGTACGGGCAGCATGTCACCTCAGCTTTCCCAACAGCAACTCCAAACGTTTTTCTCGTTTCACATGACAAGTTGCTTCGGCAGGCTCTCAATGCTCAAACAGAGGAGTGTCATACACCAAACCTCTCATGTGTTACACTTCGTCAGTTTCTGGAACAAACAGTAACCGCTGGTTCAGATTTGCTAGAAAAAATTCAATATGAGCAACCTGCCGGTATGAAGGAGTCACTTACCACTGGAGGCATATTTGTACCCCACTTGACTGAAAGCGCACTAGAGGTTGGTATACAAAATGGTGTATACCTCCGTAGTAAACTACGTGTAAGTGAGACGAATTGCTTTTTCGGTGAAATACGTGGGGAATGGGATGGACGACCTTTTACAAGAGTGTTGTTACCAGGAAGATCTAATCTTAATCGTGCTATTCATGGCGATATTGTGGTTGTTGAGATACTACCCGTTTCTTTATGGCGTGGACGCAAGGATGCTCAGCCACTTGATGATAACACTTCTCATTCAACAGCTGTTGAACTTGGTTATGACCCTGTAGGGCGTGTTGTTGGTATTACAGATATGCAACGCAGACCTTTCTGTGGTAGTATTGACGTAGAAGAACTTAAACGAATTGGTGCTTCCTCTGGATCAGGTTTAGGTAATGTAAGCGTCTTATTTCAACCAAAGGACAATCGTATTCCTCGTATTCGTATATCTACAAGACATATAGAAGATTTAAAAGACAAGAGATTAAGTGTTATTATTGATGAATGGCCAGAATACAGCAGTTTTCCTTTAGGACATTATGTTGAAGTAATTGGTACTATTGGTGATAAGGATACAGAAGCAAAGGTAATCTTACTTGAAAATGACATCCCACACTATGATTTTAGTGAAGCAGTGTATGATTGTCTTCCAAAAGGTCAGTGGAGTGTATCACAAGAGGAGTTAGCGAAGAGGCTTGATCTTCGAGATCTCTGTGTTGTTAGTGTTGATCCACTTGGGTGTCGTGATATTGATGACGCTTTACACTGTCGTGTAGTGAATGGAAACCATCTTGAAGTTGGAGTACATATTGCAGATGTTACACATTTTCTACAAGAAAATACTGCAATGGATGAGGAAGCAGCAAAACGCAGTACAAGTGTTTATCTTGTAGATAGACGTATTAACATGCTTCCTCAACTTCTTACTGAAAATCTTTGTTCTATTGTTGAAAAAGAAGACCGTTATGCATTTTCTATCATGTGGGAATTTGATGAGAACTATAATGTTGTACGTGACTACTTTGGGAAAACTGTGATTCGATCTCGAGCAGCACTTTACTATGGTGATGCACAGCGTATGATTGATAACCCTGAAGATAACAGTGAAATTGCAGTATCTTTACGTCATTTAATGAAACTCAGTCGTCATTTTAAACAAAAACGAGAAAAAGATGGTGCACTATTCCTTGCTTCTCAGGAATTTAAATTTAAGGTGGATAATGAACATGTAAATCCTACAGATATGCAAGTATATCAAACTTTTGAGGCAAATTCTATGATTGAAGAATGGATGCTTTTTGCTAACGCAGCAGCTGCACAAAAAGTATACGAAAATTATCCTCGTTGGACACTCCTACGTCGTCATGAACGTCCTGCAGAAAATGCTTTTGATACATTAAATGAGGCACTTAAAGAAAAAATTGGTATGTCTCTTGATGATACAACATCATTAACATTAAATAACTCACTAAATCTTTGTATTGATCCGAACGATGAGTATTTGAATAAACTTATTCGTATTCTCGTCACACGTTGTCTGCGACAGGCACAATATTTCTCTAGTAGTGAAGTTTCAAAAGATGAGTTTTATCATTTCGGTCTTGCCATGCCTATTTATACCCACTTTACTTCTCCTATTCGTCGATACGCTGATGTTATTGTACACCGACAACTAGCTGCTGCACTTGGTATTATGAATGTGAGTGAGACACATATGGACACTGCCAAAATGGAAGCACTTGCTGCTAATATTAACTATCGTCACGAACAAGCACAGCGGGCGGGACGTGACTCTCAGAATCTCTTTACTGGATTCTATATACGTAATTTCGCTAACCAGGCTATACCTCCAGAGGATGGATATGTTGTGAAACTCTCTGAAACCCATGTGTTTGTACTCGTTCCAAAGTATGGACAAGAGGGGAAGATTCCAAAGGAGCAACTTGTGCGTGTACCGAATCTTCTTGACAAGGTTCAGGTCGGTATTGAGATACAACAACGGGGGGATGTACTTCGTACTACCCTGACATTTTCACTGATTGGATTGATGAAGGAGGGTGGTGATGTAGAAAGTACGGTGTCCCCTGAAGAAGAAGCAAATGATGATTCAAGGGGAGAAGAGCCAGCACGTAAGAAAACTCGTATTTTGGAGAATAATAAGGATAATAATAACAACGATAAAAAAAACAACAACGACGACGATAGTGGTGACGCGAAGGACAAGATCAACAAGAATATCTGTGAAAGTACAGAAAAAAATGCGTAAATCGTCGGCTTCCTCGTTTAAAGGAGTCGTGAATATATATATATATATATATATATTCACTGATATATTTCCTTGACAAGAGGAAATTATATTGTTAAAGTGGATATTATTTTTTGCAGAAAAGATTTTTCTTTTTTGATTATTTTTTGCTTCCTTCTTTTTTGTTCTTGTCCTGTTCTTTAATTTTCATTATATTTATTTATTTATTTTTCCTTTTCTATTTATTTATTCTTGTTCTATGACTTCTCGACACTATCGCTATGAAAGGAATAGTGTAGTTGTTTGTTTGAATGAGTAGAAAGTTGGTTGCTCTACTGGGGCGAATCGCCTCTCCGCTTTTGGCTGTTCGTCTGACGAAAGAGGAATTATGTCTTTCAATGGCTGCTGTATCTCGTCTGTTACTTAGACGGGATGAAATCGCAGGCATTCATCTTGATGCGATCGCAAAACGGGCACAGCGTGTTAGCCCTTTGTGTACTCCTACAGAGATAGGGATGATTTCTGATGGTGCTGCAGCGCTTTTCTGTGGACGTGTTGAATTAGTTGATGCACTTATTAGCGATTTGTATATAGCAATAAAGAAAGATATTCTTTGTCGTATTAGTCAAGTGACGGCTGTCGTCCGTTACTCAGAGATTTTAGAAACGTATTACAGTGAAACAGTTCCCGTACTTTTAAAGTCTGGAGCAAAATTACTACATAAGAATGATACTTTTAACGTCTTGGATCCTTTTCTGCGGCTCGCAAAGTCACACTTGTCAGTAGAAGAATTCAGTACAATGCTAGACGAATTACGAAAAAAAGCAACAGATGAACAGGTTAACTGGATTAACACAGCATGTGGTCGTTTGGATGATGCAACTATATCTAAACTGGATGGAAGAGGAAATAAGAAAGAAGGAAAAGGGTTAGAAGAAGAAGAAGAAGAAGAAGAAGAAGAAAACGGTTGGACTGCGTCACGTACACGGAAGTGGCTCTCCCTTCGTGTGCGAGATAAGAAACACTGGACACCATCAGAGGCTGTGCAGGCATTAGAGTTGTATGCATATTTTGCTGTTCGTGACCCTGTATTAAATGAAAAAATTCAAGATGCTACAATTTCTGTAATACCCAAAGCTAGTAAATCGGAAATAAATGAAATTCGCAAGGTTGTCATGACCTCCTTTTATCTTTTTTCAAGAGTTCGGGAGGAGCTAACTCATTACAGCTCAAACTTAAGCGAAACGTCAGGAATGAATAATAATAATAATAATAATAATAATAATAATAATAATAATAATAATACTATTATTATGGAAAGTAAAAGTTCTATCTCTTCGCTAGCAAAGAGATTTAGAACATCTCAAGCATATGAGAATTTGTTGGTGGGTCGAAAAATACCAGAGGATTGGATGTTTGAGGTAATGCAAGAACAAGATGGTGCAGCTCCTGTAGATGTGGCAGCACAGGCTGCTTGCATTTTTGCTGAAAAAGGAGAAATTCCAGAGGGTATTATTTTACAGATCTCCGCACATGTAGAAGATCTTTCTTTGTGTGGATTTGCAGCCTTTCTTCGAGCGGTTCGTCGAGACTCTTCTGGGGCATTGTTACCACAATCTGGAGCTATTTTTCGTAAATTTGCTGTGAAAGGTATTCGAGAGGCAAATCTAGAAACCTTAAAGCAAATATGCATGGCGTGTACACTTCCTTTTCCCCGTGGTACATGTGAAAAGGAGGGTTCTCTCCTTGAAAAGGATCAACATAACTTAGAAGAGACTGTTATTACACAGTTACTTTCAATTATGCGTGACAACTCTTCAATTTCTTTCATGTGTGAAATAGCAAAGGTGGTAAATTCTATTGACAAAATGAATGAAGTTGTACAATTCGTTTGCCAAAGCGTATGTACACAGAAAGAAATAAGAGTGGGTGATGCATTAGCCCTCTTGGACATGTTACTTTGCCGTAGCTACGTCCATGAACCTTTACTTGATATAATGGAACCTGTTTTTTGCAAACTAGTGGAATCTATAACTGTACAAATAGAGAATGGTGGTGAAATTACTGAAATGGAAGTTCAACAAGCTTCCAAATTTGCCACATTACAAGCTTCTTTTGATGCCCCTGATTTTGAGGTAGTGGCAACCAGGTTAATACACGCCGTTGAGCAAAGTATGGAACGCGTTCCTGTAGAATTGCTTCCAGGAGTAGGTTTGCTTTGTCAACGGTACAGACGAGATGCCACAGTTCAGAAGATTCAAAATAAACTTATTGATTCTGTTCAGAACCTTTCTGACAACGCTCTTGAATCACTTGTTCAGTTATCTGCAAAAGAGGAGAGTACAATATTGAAGGAACTTGTTAGTCAAATCACCTCTGTTGTAGCTAGACGGTTAGCCCATCAGCGGGTATTACCTCCAGATCTTGTTGGTCTGACAGTGGTATTACACTGTCGTCATTGCGGCCCAAAAGATGCTGTTGAAGAAACTCTGACAGATTACCTATTAGAATGGATGGAAGCATTAAGTTCGGAAGTGTACGTTTATTTGTCTCGTTTTGTACATTTGGGTTGTGTTTCGGAATCATTTACAAATGGTATCATAGATGAATTTCCCCGTCGCTTAAACCTTATTACCCCAACTGATATTGCTCTTATTGTTTTTGGTCTTGGAGAAGTTACTGGTGTGGGACAAAGACTTTCTCATCAACTCATTACTGAGAAATGCTCTGATTACGTAGTTGACCACTCAAATGAATTCTGGAGTGGAAAGGATATTGCTCGTCTCATTTATGGATTTTCTCGTATGCAGTGTACGAAACGGAGTGTATACAATGTCTTTGCAACACGATTGGCGATGCGGCCTATATTGTCATCTATGGATCAAGAATCTATTAGTCTTGCTGTTGGTGCCTTTGGTCGCTCTAAGTATCTTGATAAAAAACTTTTTGATAGTTTCTCACGTCGAATATTAGAACAATTGAATAATCTTAAAGCTGCCGATTTGATGCTAACTATTAGAGGATTTAGTCGTGTAATGCTATTAAATAACACTCTGTATGAGAATCTTGGTACCAAGGCTGCAGAAAAGGCGAATGAATTTCCAATAGATTCTCAATGTACTATGCTTGCTTCTTTTGGTTCTTTAGGTATAGAACATGAAAAACTTGCGACGCGAATGCTTGATGGTATTGTCAGTAAACTTGAAGAACTAGGGGATGCCAATAAAGCTACAGATATTATTGCCTCTTTATGGCAAATGAATTATGATGTGGAAAGTGACAAGCGTGTGGCACAGTTAACCGATTGGATTATTGATAAATCAGAAGAACTTAACGGCAATTCCATTGGAAAACTCTGTTATATACTGAGTGATACAAATTGGAGACATGTTCCACTTATTCGGGCTATTGCCGAACAGTCAGTTCGATTGCAGGCACAAGAAAATGTTTCGCCAGAGTGTTGCAGAGCAGTACTGGATACACTAGGCACATTTATGATTCATCATGAAGGAGCGAGGGAAAACCTCTCAATACTAGGAAGGAGTGTAAGCAAGGAGAGGATTCAACTTTCAGAAGAGGAAGAGCAGCAAATTCAACTTCTACTAAGGCGTTAGTACCGTTGAAATCTTCACATATTTCTTTTCTTTTGAATCATATAAATATTTTCTTATTTTTTTTTTCTCCTTTTATATTTTGCTTATTGTGCATTTGTGTGTGTCTGTGTGTGGTTTCTTGATACATTAAAAGAATAAAGTAATATCTGAGAGGACTAGGGGTTTCTCTTTTTTTTTCTATTAAGTAACTTCTTTTCTTTTTTTTTCTTCTTCTATTATTCTCATTGTGATGAAAAGGGAGACGTGTTTGTCGTATCTGCGACAGAAATAGATATAACCAAAAATAAAAATAAAAACCCAATGACAGTTGATAGACGATTCTGCGTTCTTGACTCTGTGGTTGACGCAATTGGTTCCACTCCATGCATTCGATTAAATCGCACACCCCAAAAACATGGTGTGCGTTGTGAGGTTGTTGCAAAATGTGAGTTTTTAAATCCTGGTGGCAGTGTGAAGGATCGTATTGCACGACAAATGATTCTCGACGCTGAGGCAACAGGTAGACTACGCGCGAATGAGACTCTTGTTGAACCTACAAGTGGAAACACCGGTATAGGACTAAGTATGGTGGCAGCAGTGAGAGGATACAAGATGTTCATCGCAATGCCAAAGAAGATGTCACATGAAAAGGAGGTGACGCTTCAAGCACTTGGGGCTAATGTAATACGTACTGAAACATCATTACCGTCAGATCACCCAGACAGTCTCATTGGTGTGGCACGTCGATTAGAGAGGGAAAAGGGCTATGTATTACTGGATCAATATAAAAATCCAAGTAATTCCAAGGCACACTATGAGGGCACGGCGCAGGAAATATACGATCAATGTGGTGGTAAGATTGATATGGTGGTGATTGGAGCTGGAACTGGAGGTACAGTGTCTGGTATAGGAAAAAAACTAAAAGAACTACTGCCTAATATTATTGTCGTTGGTGTCGATCCGTATGGGAGCATTTTGGCAGATCCATCTGATGTTCAAAGTACAAATGCACCGTATCTTGTTGAGGGTATTGGATACGATTTTGTACCCGATGTCTGTGAAAGACAATATGTTGATAAATGGGTAAAGTGCCATGATAAGGAGAGTTTTGAACTTGCTTCAGAAATTCACCACGATGAGGGTCTCCTTGTAGGTGGTAGTAGTGGTTCCGCTATGTGGGGAGTATTGCAAGCGGCAAAATATCTTCGCCCTGACCAGCGTTGCGTGGTGTTGTTTCCTGACAGTATTCGTAATTATATGACAAAATTCCCAGACAAAAATTGGCTAATTGAAAAGGGTTTACTTGAAGGTGAAGTAACACGTCCGACATATGAGGCGCTTCAGGCGCAACTGGCTGAAGCAAAGAAAAAATTGAGCGAATACGAATCTAAATACGGCCTCGAAAATGACAAAAAATAGGAGTATCAGAAAAAGAAAAAGTATAATTTAAAGGCACAAATACCAAGAAAGGCAAAAAAAAACTATGTGGATATTTAAAGGACAAAATTGACAATGAGAAAATAAATTTAAAAAAAGATGGGAAAACATATATTATTGTGAGTAAATGATGACAATGATTACAGTGGTGTATTCAGGGGAGGAATTCATTTTATTAGGTGATCATGTGAATGTGTGTTTATTTGGGGTACACTATTTATATTTACCAACACAGGAAAGTAAGATGGGGCCCTATTGTCGTTATGGATGGGAAATGATGAGTTAAAAGAGGCTCCACTGGTAGTAACCATGGATACTAGTCTGTTGTATCAAATTATCTATTTAAGCGTTTTTTTTTTTTTTTTTTGCTGTGATATTTGTGGAAAAGTGGAGTAGGGCTTCATTTGTAATTACCTGATGAAACACAGATATTATATATATATATATATTATATTTTAAGGGTTTGATATGTTAGAAGCTTGTGAAAAAAAAAAAATGAGCCGTTACCAAATGAGTTTAAATAAATGAGAGAGGGGTTTCCTGTATCTAGCTTCTTTCTTTAACAATTATCTTTTTTTGTGTACCTAGAGATACCCCGTTGGAACTAGCGAGTGTTTTATTTTTCCCCATCCCACAACCGTCACCTTGTCCCCCAGAGAAAGGAGTCTCGTAGTTGTGGGACCCCAAGGATTGTAACACTGAAAGTTCACAATTAGTTCGGATCTCATAAATCTTATATATGAATTTTTTTTTCTTGCTAACGAATTTATTGTTTTTAAAAGAATTCATAAAAAATTGGATGCCCGGTATCCTGAAAATAACTTTTTCTTTTTTTGTCTTCTCCTTTGTAGGTTTGTGGGAAACCAAGGCGGAATCCAAGCACATATTTGGTTTCTTGTCACTATCCCTCCTGTACCCTGTGCGTGCGTGAGTCTCCGAGGGGTAAGTAAAAAAGGAACGTATTTGTTCTACTACTATTGAATATAACACTTATTTATTAACTCAATTTTTTACATAAGTTTTTTTTTTTAACAAAGCATGAACAAAGAGGAAAGAACACGGTACGACCGCCAGGTCCGCTTATGGGGTAAGGCTACACAGGAACAACTAGGGCAAACGGAGGTGTATGTTAATGGAATAACTTCCGCCACTGCAGAAATTTCAAAAAATCTGGTTTTGGCTGGTGTTTGTAGAGTAATTGTAAACGATGAGGCTAATATTGAGGAAACCGATATAGATACCAGCTTTCTAGTACAGAGCTGGAATCCAGGTGAGACGAGGGGTGAAGTATCTGTTA